>NC_141991.1:122179876-122487953 GCF_049901715.1 Pseudonaja textilis | reverse complement strand
TCACTGGAAAATTCTTCAAAGCCTCCATCAAAACTTAAGTGGAGAGGAAAGCGGAATAACTTAAATAATAAATTAAAAACTGATAAAACATTTGAGCCTTTGATAGATAAGGATAATGATAAAGAAATACCCAATCCACAAGAAGAGAACTGTAAGGCGAGTTTCATGAGTCGCAATGATATTGCGTTGATTAGCCTCACAAATGGAGAAGAGACAATAAATGTTTGTAGTGAAGGCTATATCAGTAAAGTTAGCTATGAGAATGAGGAAAGAAAAACTAAAATAGAAGGAAATGTAGTAAAAAGCAATAAAAAACAATTAAAAAGAAAGAAGCCTAAGAATGAAATGGAGTTGTTTGAAAATTCTACCACTGAGACACTGACAAAGGATTCACGTAAAGAAACTAGTAAACAAATTGTATCTGTCACTGAATCAGAAAATAAAACTGCACTGCTTACTCTGGATCCTGAAGCTAGTGCACAGATGACATCATACAATACTGTCACTGTATCATTTGAAGACTTCTTAAAAAGTCAAGGAGAACACATCGAACAGATTCCAAAAGAAAAGACACCTGATGATTTTGTTGCCTCTGAGAAAGCAGACATTGATCAAGATAGTCAAGATTTGCCACTTAAGAAAGTGACTGTCCTCGCCCAAATTCATTCTGTCCCTCCAAAATCTCTTCGGTCCCAAAAAATTGCCTCTATTTTTGAAAATCAAAAAAGCAAAGCCAAAGTAAAAAAGTGTCCAGCTTCGTCAGAAAGGGAGTATATTGAACAGGTGACTCAAAAAAGAAAGTCAAATGTGGTGATTGCGGAAGAAGAGTTAGAACTGGCCGTATTAGAAAGTGCAGGTTCAGAGACTGTGAAATCAAAATGCACTGCAGAAGAACGATACCAATTTATGAAAGCTTTTAGACAGCCAGGAGCAGATATAGTAAAAAATGGAGCTAAAAGAGGACCTAGTAAGCAGAAAGAAGTTGAAGAAAAACCATCAGGCCACACACTAGAAGGGGAAGAATGTGAGGATGACTCTAACCAACAAACTGCAAATAATGCGTTGATAGCTTCTGGTGGTGGCACTGCCCATGACATTACCGAAAAATGTGATAGCACCAGAGTAAGAAATAAATCCAAAAAGCGGAAGGGCGTAGTGGAAGCAAAAGAGAAGGATTTCAATATAAATGATAACCAGAACAATAATGTTCATTGTCCAATTAATAGGACAACACCAACTGAGAAAGAAAGAGAACTTTCTCAAAAAAGTAAGGGATTGAGAAGACATTGTTGGCAAAAGAGAAGCCAGAGTACTCCGGAAAAAGCCATGGTTTCACAGACTATCACTGAAAATCCACCAGATGCTTGTCCTTTGCAGACCTCTACTCCTAAAACAAACCGATCTTTTAAAAATGTCTTGTATACAGCTGAAGTGATAACTGAGCCCTTTGATTCACAGAGCCCGATAAGGTAATATTATTTTGACATATTTTGAGAGTAAAAGTAATGATTGTTACATAACTTTGTCTGGAAATAGAAACTTATCAGTGTTTCTAAACATACTAAAGTTGCATTTTTTGGAAAAAAAAAGTTTAACATTAGGGGGGGGGTTGTTTTGTTTTTTGTTTTGTTTATACAGGATGAAGTTCACCCGAATTAATACCTCAGATAGATTTGCGCAGCAGAATGTAAAGGTATGATAAATCTGAATGAAAGTAACCCTTGAGGCATCATTGTAAAATTTAATGTTAGATAGCTGAATTTAAAGTGTGAAAATGATCTTTGAATGATGTATGGAAATTAAGCTTCTTAAGCCCATGAAAAATATAAGGTTTGCACAGGCCCATTTTCACACTTCATGGAAAATATTTACCCTGAAGCTAGGGTTGCCATTCTTATGATCATGTAACTTAAATTTTCAATTGCCTGCATTATCTTGTGGTCCAATAATATATTTAGAGAAGTAATGAAAGCAAATTAGAATTAGAATTCTTTATTGGCATTTGAGGCATTTACTGATCTAGCTGCACTTAAGAGGTTTTGCAAATGAGTATACTGGCACATATTGGCAACTTTACTAGAATGCTTGGAAATTTGTATGTGTATATATGAGCAATGTACATATTTGTCATAACTGATAGTTATTTTATACCATATCAGGGGTCTATTTAATATGTGCCATTAATACTGTTCATTATATTCAGAGGAACAAAAACGTGGTTTGGACAGGGTGCATGTATTTCTGCTCACAGTTGTTAATTATTTTTCATTTTTGTGGTAGATGAATTCAACGTCTAGAAATATTTTCAAAGCAAAGAAATTGGTTGAGAAAGCAAAGGCTGTACAGCATAATCGAATATCAAGAACCATGGAAGAAGCGTTACATGTATCTTTAAGACACTCTTCTAGACAAAGGGCTCTTGCCGAAAAGAAACATTTAGAAAAAATAGAAGTAAGTCTATTTGAGATCACTGATTTATGTAATTATAATTTTGCTGTTGAAATTAAACTGAATAAAGTTGCTTTGTTTTACACATTTTGGGTTACATTCATTTCAAGTTTAATTATAGGAAAACATGCAATAGAAATTTTACAACCGACCCAAGTGCTTTCTGAGTTATAATGGGTAGATTTGGACAGCACAACATGCCATATATTCTTTTTTTTCTTTATTATTGTGTTACTGTAAATCTTTATACAATTTATTACTTCAATTCAGTATTCTTACATTCTTAATATTCTATTATTTAAATAACTTAAATTGAACATAGAGAAGAAGAAAGAAAAACTGAATATTCTATCAATATTAGTTACAATTTAGAACATTAATGTTACCAGTGTTATGATTGTTTAGCTTTTTCATTCAACATTAAATATAACATTGTAAAAAAGGAAACGAAGGAAGAGCACATATGAAGATATTTGTTCTGTAAGAAAGGTTTCAATCTTAAGCTTATTCTTGAATGTTTGCTCTTAGCGGCTTCTTTCCCTCAGTGGTAGCTACAAACCAGTTGTCCATTATTTGTTTTGGACTTACTGTGTCATCTGCAGGGGTCTTCTTTATTCCTGTAACCAGAGAGCATCCCTTTCATTTATTGCATATTTGTTATGGGGAAAGCATCTATTACTTATGCCTAGGACTGCTTGAAGAGGACATGATAAAACTGAGCCACTGAAAGAAGGAGTTGGTGGATGTATACAGCTATGTTCATGATAAATCATGGTTATAATGATTTGCCACATTTATTTATATATGCCACGGTGGCACAGTATTGCAGGTTAATTCAGTTCATTGCCAGGAGTTTGATCCTGGCGGGGCTCCAGGTTGATTCAGCCTTCCATCCTTCCCAGGTTGGTAAAATGAGGATCCAGATTGTTGTGGGGCAATATGTTGACTCTATAAACCACTTAGAGACGACTGTGAGGCACTGTGAAGCGTTATATTGGCCATGGAGATATTATGTGCCCTGAGCTCCATGGACTTATCAACATTGCATGAAATATAAAGGGATATTAATTTGCCAGAGAATTTATGCATTAAAGGTTTGGAAATTTCAACAAATTATTGGGGGAGGTGGAAACAAGGGAGCAAGATGATGAAGTATGCACCTATACATCACCAACAGGCAATCAAAGATTCCTTCAGTCTGTAAGTAGTAATATTAATTTCTTATTTTTTTTTTATGCAGAACTCCCAAGCTCTGGATTCAGGCACTGTTTCAGACCACATAGAAAATCCCAAAAAACTCCAAAGTGTAAATGACGTATTGGGGAAAAAGACCAAATTTGTGAAGGCAACTAAGAAATCAAATGGTAATAAATGTTACTTATTTACAATACGTTCAGTCAGTGGCTACAACAGAAACAAACAAAGTGAGATCTGTGATCATAAATCCTGTCCCTTTATAATTGTATAAATAACAGCCATACATTTGCTGGCTAGGATAGGAACAACCACGAAGGGTAGGAAAGAGCTTTTGATAAATAATGTTTTGTCAATTTAGACTGATCCAGTGGAAGCTAATACATAATAAATGACTTCTTTATCACTAATATTTCTCACTTTTAAACATAGAAGTTAAGTTGTCAAAAATTGTGATGAAAAGAAAATATAAAGGCGGTAATGAATCACCAAAATTTTAAACATTTGAGCCATATTTAAAAAGAGAAAAATTAGAGAAGCCCTTGTCATTGGGTAAGATTGTGTAACAATGCCTGAAAAGATTCATAAAAATGAATGATTCATTAAGAGATCTTTATTTCTCTTATTATGTTATTTTATTACTAGATTAAGACTAAAGTGTTGCCTACACATAATTTAATATTAATTTAGCAATATGTTTTCTTTAAAGGGAAGGAGAAAATGTCTCTGGCAATTAGGAAAAAAACCAAAAAATCTACAGATGAAGCAGTTATTTTTGTCAACTCCAGGTCAGTCCACTGTGGGAGTTTCTCTATCTCTAAATTTAGCTGAAACTTGCATTTTGCTAGTATTTGTCAAACCAGATACCTTCAGTTAGTGCCCATTTGATAGAGGCATGTTTGCATGTCATGTTCAACTTGGAAAAAGGATGTGTTGGTACATACATACATACATACATACATACATACATACATACATACAAATGTCGTTACCTAGTTTGGCAATGAAATGTCTGTAAGCAAACAACCAACTTCAGAGAATACAAAGAATTCCATGTTTCAGCCCCCAAGTTACATATATTCTTTTCTATTGGTCTTTCTGTAGTTGTTTCTTCATCCATAGATCCTTAGTACACCAAGATGTCCCGTGGAAGCAACTAGTACTGAGATACCATTCAGGCAATGTTATTCAATATCTTTGTACTCTGCATATTAAAGAATTGAATAAGGTGCACAGTAAATAGCCCACCTCCATTCATCTCTGAAATCCCTAAATGGGCTTTCTGCAAGCCCATGGTCTCTATCTGAATTGGTTTCCCAGAAGACAAGTATATCAACAAACTGCAAATTGCTCAGAAAATGATCTGACTGTAACTACGGCCTGACAGCAGTGTCCTCTATCTTTGAATAATGATCCATCTATTTCAGGATGCACCAAAAACATCTTTTTTACTATGCAACTGCCAAAGTGTATTAAGATTTAGAACAGCAGTCCCCAACCTTTCCGGCTCTGCGAACTGGGCGAGCTTCACACACTCGCCTGCCGCTTACGCGGCCCAGTTTCCAAGGGACCGTGGCCAGGTACCAGACTGCAGACCAGGGGTTAGGAACTTCTGGATTAGAACAGCAGAGGCAATCCCATGGAAGTTATGAAACCTGGAGCTTATCCATATTCGGCACCCAATGCATAGTGATTAAAGTCTCCCAGGTCTCAAAGCCCAAATACTCCAATAGAATATTTCAGAAAGAACTGGTGTCAGACAGCAGGCTGGTCAGAATAACAACAGAATAACACAGTTGGAAGGGATCTTGAAGGTCTTCTAGTAACCCTCTGTTCAAACAGGAGATCCTATACCATTCCAGACTAGTGACTGACCATAGGATGCTGGAGACAGTTGTATATGCAGGTGCAATGGGGTAAGCACCTGAAATGTGAACACATGACTGGCGGATGGCCCATCACAACTTCAATCATAAGTATCCTTTGGGGAGACCATTATCACTTTGGTCGCTAAGGGAGCAATTATAAATTGAGGACTAACGATGGTCTACTTGGCTTCATGTTTGCCTTACAAACAGGGAACATTTGAAACTCCCTTTTGGTTATTCGTTGCAGGGGGAGGTCATTTTTGTTTTCAAAAAAACTGTTTTACTGATCTCATTGAATATTCTTAGTAAGCTTCTTCAGATCTTTTCAAAAAAGCATTGCTGTAACCAGTTGCTGTGTACTGAAGTTATTTTTGGTTGTCATTTTCATTAGTGAAGATGAGTCTGAAAACTCGCAAGATTACACAGAGTTCAAAGCTAAACGTGAATTTTTAATGAGTGGTTTGCCAGAATCTTTAAAGAAAAAGATTGCAAAAAAAGCAGCGGTGTTAGAAGCATATTCTGCAGCTAATTCCTGTTTTCAAAAAGTGATCCATGTTCAGCAGAAGGACGACAGTGAGTTCTGATCTTTTGACATTTCTGTAATAAATATTAAATTATTGAATTTTTTCACCTTAAGGGTGGTTTATTGACACATTTAATACATTAAATGGCCTTATTTGATGGTGTAGTTATTTTGTGTTTATGGAAGTATTTTACATCAGAATCTTAGTACTTTGGAGGAATAAGACACCAGATATTAAGGAAAGATAGCCAAAGAAGAGACTAGAAATATAAAAGTAGGTTGTATAGGAGTAAAAACTACTAAGTGGGTAGTAATGTTGCATCTGTGTTATTGGACAAGCCAACCTATGAGTTTTCGCTAAGAGAACTTAATAGTCAGGTGTTTATTTTGTGCTTAAGTTCACATTTCATTAGAGTGAGTCTTTTTGTACAATATTGCTTTCTCCAGTACTTTGTCTAGCTTTCTCCTGAGACATTTGTTAATTATCAACAAGTGTATTTCGGTTGAATGAATATTATCCCATCATTTGATTTTCCTATAATTTCTATTCGAGAACAACTTTCTAAAAGTTGTTAATTGGATTTTTATTCTTTTGTAGGATGCTTGATGTGGAGATTGGCATCACCTTCTTGTTCCTTCTTAACTAAACTTAAGGATGTGAATTCTGAAGTAACTGATGTTGCAAAACTTACTCTTTCACTGGGTGAACTCTCAGTTTTAACTACACAGCCTAATAACAATGATTCTGTAGTTGTGGTGGTTAGTATTTTATAATCATTCTTATGACTATTTTGAGTAAACGTAGGGACACTTAACAAAAAATAGAGAACCAGAATTCTCACTGTTTGCAAATAACATGTTAGTGCAGCTGCCTCATTGCTCCTGCTTATTTTCTCCCAGTGGTGAGAACATTTTTCATAGGAATTCAGCAAGAAAGTTTAACGACTTTTGATTTGCTTTTTCTTATAAGTCAGGAATTATAAGCTAAGTTAGTCCCTGTCTTTAGGTTCTTAATATAAATTGTTGTGGACTTTTCATTTTAGAAATGTCTTAGTAGTGTTTGGGGGAGTTTTGGAAGCATTATATATGTGATTTTACTGACATAAGAACAATATTATATGGAATGGTATAATAATTATTAAATTAAATTAAGGTAAACTAACCTTCATTGTCATTGTCATGCCCCTGGTGGAGACTGACTCTTGAGGGAGAGGAGGAACAGCCGACAGGGAGTGGAAGTGTGTCTCCAGAGGTTGTAGAGGAGGCTGGGGAAGGGCAGAGGCTGGCTGAGCAGTCAGGAGGACCCAGGCCCATCCCCTATCCATCCTAGGGCACACAGGGAGGAGAGGATATGGGAGAGATGTGGTCTCCTCGGGAGGAGAAGGCCTTGATCCTCTTCATGGGCTGCAGGTGTGACAACTGAATAAGAGTTTGGACCTGCGTACTGGTAAACGCTGGAAACAAATCGTGTAAATATCTCTAGTTTATAGTTCCTCTCTGAGTTTGGTGTCCTTCCCAGTGTGTGTTATTTGTGGACATCCTCCAGCCCTTATCTTGCCTGGTTTGTGTTGCTTTTTTCCTTCTTCATGTAACTGTGTGGGAGTTTTTTTGTCTTCCGTCAAAGATATTCGGAGCTTGGAAGCAAACTGAAGGAATAAAAGGGGCTTCACCTGTTTTCTATGACTGTGTTTGTTTTGTATCCCACCCTGGGTCATCACAGTCATTTACCTGTATACACAACAGCACACATTAAAATGAAATCCAATGTCCCACTCTCGAAAGAAAGAATGCTACCCACTGAACAATATCACCATCCCAAGGATACCAACAATAATATAATAGCAGCAGCAGCACCAAAAATTTAAATTTATATGTTGTCTAACTCTTAATGACTCTTGGGCAGGTTGCAAGAACATTATAAAAAGACAAAAACAGCATAAGACCCAAGATATGAAAAGAAAATATGGGGGAGGGAGGGAAGAAGAAAGGAAAATATTAGTTATTCCTCTCCAAAGGATTACATTTAATCAAGAATGATAAAATTCACAGGAATCATGACTTAGAATTGGTATTGAATAATGCATGTGAATAAATTTTATGTGAACAATGTTATTAAAGTAAATTTTATTACATCATATTTTAACTACATAATTTCTAGAGAATATTGTATCCTTTATCAAACAATTGTTAATTACCAGAAATGTTCACTATGCAAGCAACATATGTTTTCTTTTATTTGCAGCCATCTGGGTGGCAACTGGTATTTTCCAAAATGCAGAGGGATGTTTTGTTGGAAGAGATTCAATCTTTCAATGCTCAGTTTCCAGTGAAACTATTTTTTGATCTACTTTTGAAAAAACAAGCTCCTCCTGAAAACAATGAACAAGGTTAGCAGTGTGTGTAAAGTTATTGTGTAGATAATGCAAAATATATGGATTTACTGAGAAGTAAAAGATTTTAATTGAGGGAAATATATTCTCCAGAAAAAATGATATTAGTCTATCCTGGAGAATTCACCTAATTCTGAATAGATTCATTTTGAGAGCACAGGTAACTGAAAGAGAATGCTGAAGAATGCCCAGAACTATACAATATTTAAGACTATAGTCCAATTAATTTTTGGTTATATTAAATATTAATGCTAGAAATGCACAGAGATATGACATCTTGCTTTTTTCTCCCTATAACCAGTAAATAAATGTGAATCCGTTGATTCTGAAACAATCATAGTTGAAGTTCAGAAAGAAGGTAAAAGAAAACGGAAAACTGAAGATCGCAAATGCAAAAGAAAGAACCGGAAGGAAAAACCAGAGCCTGAATTATCAAAAAGCTCTTCCCAGATACCAGGTATGAAACCGATTGGTGCAGAAAATAGCCTCCTAATAGATGTGGATAAGGTGAAAAAGTCTGAGATGAAAATAACAGGAGATTCTCAGTCTGGATCAAAAATCTCCTGTCTTTCTGGTAACTGACTTTATTCTGAATGCTTTAGAACAGGCATCCCCAAACTTGGCAACTTTAAGACTTGTAGACTTCAACTCCCAGGCTGGAGAATTCTGGGAGTTGAAGTTCACAAGTCTTAGAGTTGCCAAGTTTGGAGACCTCTCCTTTAGAAGATAGTCATAAAGCAGGGGTCGGCAACTTTAAACACTCAAAGAGCCACCAAGGTCCTAACTGCAACCCCCCCTGTTCAATTCTGGAGCCAACCGGAAGTCCAGTTTCCCCCACCATAGAGTCTCCTCTTAGCACGGCATCCTTTTTCCTCTACCTGTCCTAACCGAAAGCCGTATCAATTGTGGAGCTGACCGGTGACAGGGAGCCGCAGCGGAAGGACGAAAGAGTCATAAAGCTAGAACTTGTTTTTTTTTTTCCAGCAAGGAGTATATTACAGGTAGTCCTTGACTTAGGGCCACAACTGGGTGCAAAATTTCCATTGCTGAACAAGACAGCTTTTAAGTGAATTTTGCCCCATTTTGTGAACTTCCTTGCCACAGTTGTTAAGTGTATCACTGCAGCTGTGAAGTTAGTAACACAATTGTTAAGTGAATCTGGCTTTCTCATTGAATTTGTTGGTCAGAGGCGATGTTTTGATCACGTGCAATGATTATAAGGGTAAAAAACGGTCATAAATCACTTTTTTCCAGTGCCTTTGTAACTTTGAACGGTCACTCAAAGGGATAGTTGTAAGTCGAGAACTACCTGTATAGAAAGCTTGAACAGATTAATGGAACCTAAATAGGCTAATGCACTGCATGCTCCAGAGAATTGTAATGGGAAAGTATAAAATGAACAGCAGACTGATAAGATAATTAACAATGGAAGATAATTAACAATGAATTCCCAGACATTCTTTCTGCTACACTATAATGTTGAATCCATGATCCATTTTAATTATTTTATTTAGTTACAAATATTTAGCAACTTTAAATTGTGGAATCTCTGTTAATCTATATCTTCAATATTTATGAATATAGATTAATCGAACTTGTCCTTTTTTCTTTGAAAACCTCTTGTTAATTTTCATTATTTCTTATTGAAAGAAGCAAATTCCTATCTGTATCACGAACCTGGTTTAAAGTGATAACTAAAATTAACTGCAGTTTTAGATTCAGGTATTAAACTTTGATTAAATGAAGACAGAATGAAACTTCAAGTAGTGTCGCTTGGTGTAATGCCAGAATGCAGTGTGATTGTTAGAGCAATGATATATAAACTTTACTGATTAGAATTCAAACCTTTATTTGAGCTAGATAACTGCTAGGTTTTGATGTAAGAAAAGCATGAGGCAACTTAAAATGAATAACTTTATTTTCATGCCTACAGATTTTGCAAGTGGAGATATGCTTTGGACCGAAAAATACCAGCCCCAAAACTCCAGTGAACTTATAGGCAACATCGAAGCAATTAAAAAGCTACATAGGTCAGAAATAACTTTTTTAAATACATACATACATACATACATACATACATACATACATACATATATAAATGATTGTTATCCCTTTGAGGTGGTCCAGACAAGAAACTAATACAATGAGTATTACCACTACTTTTACTTTCTGTTTGCCATAACAAACTCTTGCAAGTCTGAGAGCCCATCTCTCCCCACTTGCTTTTCCTTTTCAGGGAGGATCCCTCTTGAGAGGGACTCCCACTATTCCATTCCTTCTGGTGACAGAGGTTGCTATTCAGAGCATTGTCCTGGCTATGGTTCTTTCTCCTCTTGCCTGAAGGATATTCCCCCAAACAATTTCAATTGTTGTTATGTCTCAGTGGTGGCTAACCTTTTGGGGCTCCTGTGCCAAAAATTGTGCATGCGCTGGCACATGTGCACTTGGGTGCCAGCACCCAGAAGGCAATGCACCCCCCTACACCCCTGCACATGCGTGCACAATCCCCCGCCACATGCTGCCCCCTTACCTGCACTGTGCCTCACAGCTGAATTTCGGCCGGTTTGAGGCTGTTTTCGGCCTCCCAGAGACTTGAAAAAAGCCTCTGCAGGCTTTGCAGGCCGAATAATAGGACCATTTCATCACTTCCGGTATTATAGGAAGTGATGAAACGGGCTATTATTCAGCCTGCAGAGGCTTTTTTTCAAGCCTCTGGGAGGCCGAAAAAGGCCTCAAACCAGCCGAAAATCAGCTGTGAGGCACGCGCATGTGCAGTGAGGTAAATTTTCCTGCAGCTCACATGCCAGCACAAATGGCTATGTGTGCCACCTGTGGCACACATGCCCTAGGTTCGCCCTCACGGTTATATCTGGTTCTCTCATTGCATAATTTACTTATCAGTATCTGTCTTAGCAATATACATTCATACATACATCTTCTAGAAACATGGAGGGTTTGACACATGAATGTACAGGTTATCCTCAATTTATGACCACAACTGAGCCCAAAATTTATGTTGCTTAGTGAAAAAATTTGTTAAATGAATTTTGCCCCATTTTAAGACTTTTCTTGCCACATTTGTTAAGTGAATTGCTGAAGTTGTTAAATTAATAACACGGTTGTTAAATGAATCTGATTTCCCCATTGACTTTGCTTGTCAGAAGTTCACAAAAAGGGCTCCCATGTCTCCGGGACTCTGCAATCATCATCAATATGAGTCAGCTGCCCAAAGTGTCTGAATTTTGATCACGTGACCATGGGGAGGCTACAATGGTCGTAAGTGTGAAAAAGGGTCATAAGTCACTTTTTCGGGGCCATTGTAACTCCAAACAGTCACTAAACGAACTGTCACAAGTCGAGGACTACCTGTATTGCTGCTGGTGGTAATGTAGCCTTCTCTTTATTAGATGGCTGTGCGAATGGAAAAGAAAAGCCAGTTGGGAAGAAAACCGAACACAAAAAGAAAAGAAAAACGGCAGCAATGATGGTATATTGGAATCTTTCTCCATTCTTTGAAATAAAATGTATCAGGCTTACTATAATGTGAGCTATATCAAGAGCCTAGTAGTGGTACACGTTTTGTGTTAAATATTAATTCTTAATTTGATCTGTGGTGCTTTTTCCTCCTATTGTTTTTCTCATGGAATGCCAGGACATACATTTTGAAATGAATATGGCTAATGAATGCAAGAATTTAAAAAAAATTGGTCTAGGTTTACACGCTCTAGGCTGATTTTATTATCTGTGCCGTTCTGTAATTCAACAGATTCCTCGGAGCATTTGGACTTTGTAGACGACCCATCTGTCAGCGATGAAGAGAATGTTTTGTGCAACACCATGTTGCTCGTTGGACCCCCAGGGATAGGGAAGACGGCAGCTGTCTACGCTTGTGCACAGGAGCTTGGCTTCAAGGTTCATGCTATAGTGGCAAAGAGAGGGGAGACGAAGTCATTGGGTTATGAACTCACCTGTTCTTTACCATTACCTTGCAGATATTTGAAGTAAATGCTTCTTGCCAGCGCAGTGGAAGGCAGATTCTCTCACAATTAAAAGAAGCTACGCAGTCTCACCAAGTGAACAAACAAGGGGTACATGCTCATAAGCCATGCTTCTTTAACCATTACAGCAGCACTAAGTCTCCAAGTAAGTTATTCCTCCTTCTTCCTTTTTTGCAGGCATTAAAAAGAAAGGATAGCACAATTAATACTGTTATTTGATATAAAATAACTTTATTATTAGCTGTATTTTTACAGAGGGATAATTTCAGTCTTACCTGATCAATTACCATGTATCTCTGTTGTATATCAGCATCTAGCCTGAACTTTCCTTGTAATCATAATCTATCAGCACTTTATGGCTAATAGTAAGGGTGTTTCCTTTACTTGCTTGGGCTTGATCAATATTTTGTAGCAGTAATACAAATAGTAAATAGTAGCAGTAATATCGCTGACAGGGATTATAAAATATCTTTCCCAACATCACTTAGCTCAGTGTTTCTCAGCCTTAACAACTTTAAGAGGCATGGACTTCAACTCCCAGAATTCTGAAAATTGAAGTCCACATAAAGTTGCCAGGATTGAAAAATACTGATTTAGCCACTTGGTATTTTAAGTTAATGGCGGAGAAGGATAGAGAATTTCTTATTATTTTTTTGATAAATTACTCAAGGCATCGAACATACCTAATACCCCTTCCTCCTCCTCCTCTTATCCCTGGGATTCTGCAAAGGTACATAAGATAGTATTGTTATATTAGAAACAGAAATAATTTTAGAAAATAAGAAACAATGTATGATTAAAATGTTTGATAAAATAGCTATCGTAATTCAGTGGAATGCTTGTCAATAAATAAATGTAACAAAATGAATATTTAATGATTTACAAAACATGTGAAGAGAAATAAGGGAAAAATTAATTGAGATTGTATGTGTCTTTAAGGAAGTATGATATTTAATTGAAAAGTGTTAAAGATGTTAAGATTTTAATGATTATTAATGATAGAACTGAATTGGAATGGAATGAGGGTTTATAATTACATATATTTATAATCTTTTTTTTTTTAAGAATATAGTGTGTATTATAAGAATGTACCAAGCAGAATTCGATTGGAAGTTATGTATTATGTATTATATTGAAGGTCATAACCTTAAGGTATATATCAAAGTTTAAATAAAAGTTGCATGGATAAAATTAAAAGATATAAAGGTGTCATACTCCAATTAGTAACTACAGGAGAAAATTTGTTTAATGAGAAAAGATAATATGAAATTGAAACAGAACAGACAAAAGTATAAATATAATGATTTGAATTGAGATGAGACAATCAAAATAAAATTGAGAAAATTAAAAGAGGGGAAAAACTATATAGAAAATGTAGAATAATATAAGATATGGAATAGAACATAAAAAGGAGCATGAAATTGAGTTTTGTGTCTGTATAAAGAAGTTCAACCCAGGACCATGCTATTTTCAAAAAAGATGTTTTACTTGTATTTTGTATGTGTAAAAACCCAAATAAAACTTTATTTAAAAAAAAAAGATCTGGTTTCTAGCCTGATGCCTTAGACCAAACTGGCTCTGCTTATCAATACATGAAGAGTCATGTTAAATATAATTAAACTGAGTAGAGAGCCAATTTGGTGTCATGGTTACAGGCACTAGTGTCGATTAGAAACCAGGAGACTCCGAGTTCTAGTCCTGCTTTATTGATGGAATCAGTTGAATGACTCTTAGCCCTAGGAAGAAGGCGGCACTGGCAAAATACTTCTAAAAATCTTGCCAAAAAACCCACAGGAATTTGGGCAGTTGCCAGGAATTAACCCTGACTCGAAAGCACAACTTCCCTTCTTTCCCCTCCCCCCACAAAAAACCCCCTAATAACACAATCCCTGAGCTACATTTCATTTTAGCAATAATTAAAACTAATTCAGCTTAGCCTCAAGTACCTTTGAGGATGTGGCCCTCAGCATGTTTCCCAAAGGTCAAATGCAGACTAGTTTTGAGATAAATTCCTTTGGAAATAGCAGATTTATATTAAGGAAAAGAGTTCTGTTTGTAATATAAAAGCTAATGTTTTCCTGTTGTAAGTTTATGTTTAAATTTGCTATTGTAGAGAAACAATCTCCCAGAAAAGAATGGTCCCCAAGGAAGTTTTCAGTTTCACCCAGAAAAGTTGGATTAAAACAAGGCTTGATGCCCAAAACCTTAGACAATTATTTTAAATTAACTTCCAAACTGAAGAATCAAGAAGAAAAAGTACCAAGCAGCAATAAAGGTAAGCTTTACCATAAGTACTGAGAGTGCTAATTTGTCTTGTAAAAATTGAATCCATGGTGCAATTAGGTACAATGAGTGATCTGTTAGCTGCTACAGAGGTTGAGAACTTGTAGCATGTGATCTTTGGGAATGAGGGAAATATGAGCTCTTTGTCCTCCCCCCCCCCATCTTTTTTAAACAGAATCAAAACCTGTATTTGAAGCCATGTAGATGTTTTATATAATTTGCTGTGTAGTGGGCTGCCCTTAAAAATCAGCCAAGAAACTGTTAGACTTCTCTTAAGTTGGCAACAGGAAATTCCTGACATCTCTACTATAATATTAGGTGATTTCAGTACTCTCACCTGATACATCAAGATCTCAGTGAGAGTGCCAAAATCTTGCAAGATCTGGCAGCCTTCATATCTCAGGTGAAACTCCAAGCTTTTTTTAAAAAAAAACAAAACTCAATGCCAATGTCCATGCAAGATTGCATACTGCTATGTCTGCCTCTTCTCTTTGATTGAACAATTCCATTTAAAGGGACCCAGGAAGTAGGCTCTCTCTGTCACAGTCCCTGTCTTCTGGACCAATACTCCCCAGAGATCTATTTGATCATGTCCCCATAGTGTTCTGTAACTTACGATCTTTGGGATAGTATACTTGTAGAATGCTGATAGCTGTCTGAATGCATAGATCTTTTTTTGGTACTGCTGTTAGCTGCTCAGAGTCAGGCTGGAGTCAGCCTGCCCCTGAAACTAATTAAATGAATAAATGTTTGTCTTACCTTATGAGTTACATTTCCTGCTGTTGGCCTAAATGAGGTGTAATTTGTTTTCTTCAGCTGCTATATGTTGTTAGTTTCTGTATAGGTAGTTCTCAATGTATAGTTGAGCCCAAAATTCCTGTTGCTAAATGAAACACATTATAAGTGAGTTTTGCTCCATTTTACCACCTTTCTTGCCACAGGTGTTAAGTGCAGTGGTTAAGTTAGTAACTTGGTTGTTAAGTGAATCTGGCTCCCCCATTGACTTCATTTGTCAGAAGGTTGCAAAAGGGGATCACGTGATCCCAGAACACTGCAAATGTCGTAATTATGAGTCAGTGGCTGTGGCTGAATTTTGATCACGTAACTATGGAGAGGCATCAATGGTCATAAGTGTGAAAAATGGTTCTAAGTCACTTCTCAGAGTTGTTGTAACTGAACAGTCACTAAATGAACTGTTGTAAGTCAAGGAGTACCTATCTTTTATTTCCAGCTAATCTAACGATCCACGATTGTATTATGTGTCATTGTAAAATTAAGCTTTAGAAGCAGGGGAGCCATAATTTTAATAATATTTTGAGGACATTTTACATCCCAGTATTGCATTACTTTTTTACTTTCTGATACACATCTGATTGTACTTTTTTCTTCACACAGAAAATAGGAAAAGCTTAGCCGAAAACAAACCAGAGTTAAAATCAGGAAAAAGAAGAAAAAAGGAAGAAGAATCCAGTAATAAATGTGCAACTTCTCTTATTCTTTTTGAAGAGGTAACATTAACTGCAGATCCTATTCCCTTTGCGACTCTCCGGAATAAAGGAAAAAGGACAAAGTCAATTTTTAAGAATTAATTAATTGCTAAATATATGGCCACCCAACTCTCACATGGTGACTTGGGGTGGCTTACAAGGTTAATTATTAATGTAATGATTAATATAATTTTTATACTCATTAATTCAGAATATAGATTCCACTCAACTTTTGTTATTTCCAAGAAATAGAATCCTAGTGATTCTAAATAATACACCGTTTGATTTACTGCTGCATTTAACTTACTTTTCAGGCCCTATATTCAATTGTAAATACAAATTTTGTTTACTCCCAAATTAGAGTAGGTACCTTTCTACTTTTCAAATCAACCCAGCTCCATAAAATCTTGCATAAAACTAAGAAAATACACGTAGTCCTTGACTTACAACTACAACTGAGCACAAAATTTATGTTGCTAAGCGAGACATTTGTTAAGTGAATTTTGGCCCATTTTACTACCTTTCTTGCTACAGTTGTTAAGTGAACCACTGCAGTTACTAAGTTAATAAAATGATTGTTGAGTGAATCTGGCTTCCCTACTGACGTTTGTCTCAAGCTTACAAAAGATGATCACATGACTTCAGGACACTGCAACTGTCATAAATAGGAGTTAGTTGCTAAGCATCTGAATTTTGATCACATGACCATGGGGATGCTACAATGGTCATAAGTATGAAAAACGGTCATAAGTTACTAAGCCACAGTGGCACAGAAATTAAAATGCAATACTGCAGGCTACGTCGGCATCCTGCAATTTGGTAGTTCAAATCTCACCAGGTTCAAGGTTGATTCAGCCTTCCATTGAAGTTGGTAAAATGAGGACCAAGATTGTTGGGGGCAATATGCTGACTCTGTAAACTGCTTAGAGAGGGCTGTAAAGCACCGTGAAGCGGTATTTAAGTCTAAGTGCTATTGCTATTTTTTCAGTGCCGTTGTAACTTTGAATGGTGCCTTAATAAACTTGTAAGTTGAGAACTACCTGTATACAACAATTAGAAACGTGTTTCCCTTCTCCTAGGTTGATATAATATTTGATGAAGATACTGGATTTCTAAATGCAATAAAGACCTTCATGAGCACTACCAAGCGACCTGTCATTCTAACCACCAATGGTAGGCAAATGTCATTTCTGTAATTCTTCAGCTGTCTGGCTGCTGTAATCTTACATTAAATAACCATTTTGAATGCACTCTTATAAGATTTAATTAATATTATTGTTTGAGCTCTTTTAACTTCAAGAGGACAGTTCCAAAAATGAATTGCCTAGCTACTGTTTTGTGCATTGAAAGAATATTATGATTCCTTTGGGCAACAGTTTCTTCTGTAGCATCATCAATAAATTTTGAGGCCTAGTGCATAAATAATAATAAGTAATCAGTCGTGGGTGACTGGGTGCCAGAGCATAAACCTGTCCTGCTCCCATAGCAGTTTTCAGGATCCCAAAGCTAAATCAAAAAAATAACTAGCATTTGTGTTGGAATTCCCACATGAGATGTTTTGAGATTTTGGACAAAAGTGCCAGAATCCCATCAGATTGGATGATCTTAGCAGCTTTTGCCCATCTATCTGTTTTTAGTTTCTTTGTTTGGGCTCCAAGGAATCTTTGGAGAACAAATTTCTGGTTAGGCACCATAGTTTTTATGGACATTAACTTCAAAATTAAAGAATTATTTCACTGCCCTTATTTATTTAGGGCTTCACTAGCTTCATCCTAGCAAAGTGAACCTTATTATTATTAATCAACCAAATATCTTCTCACATAACTTGTTCTAAGACAAATTCAGTAGTTGTTGGAAGTAAGACTTGTCACTATGACACAATTGCAATTGCAAAATGAAATCTAATTTTCTAATATATTGTTTGTTGTCCAGAGTAATAGTTTGTTAGTGCTGTTTTCAAAAACAAGTCATTGCAGACTTAGAGAGACCAGATATTTGCCCTGAATATATCCCTGTGTTGACCCCAACAGTGTATTCACAGGGTATGTGTGAGAACCAGGACAAACATCCTGTCCTCTTTGTTGAGGGTCTGCAGCCCCCCATATGGTATTGATTATCAAGTATTTCTCCTTCAAGAACAGTACAAAATTCTGAGAGTGCATTACTAGGTACAGTTCTAGGAGACTTAATCAGGGCCAAAACAGAAATTTTAATGTTCTTGAAGGCTAGGTCAGGGGAATAAGCAGTTTGCTGTAGAGCAGTGGTGGCTAACCTTTTTGGGCTCCTGTGCCAATAACTGTGCTCGCGTGCCAGCACCCAGAAGGCCATGCATGTGGGTACCCCCCGCGCATGCACATGCAACTTCCACCATGCACGTCATGTGTCTCCTGCACATCCCTGCCCCCCCCCTCACGCATGCATGCCAGATATCCAACAATTGCCTGTCGGGCAGGCGGTGCATGCGCAATAGACCTCTGGGTGAGGGCTCACATGCCGGCAGTAATGGCTCCGCGTGCCACTTCCGGCACGCATGCCATAGGTTCACCATCACGGCTGTAGAATAAATTGATTGTTCAATATTTTATAATCCATTTTAATGTTCTCAACAAACTGATTTCCTCCTCTATACTATGAATTTTCTTGTAGAGTCCCCTAAATGGTATTGTAAATCAATTTTTATTGATCTCTTTAGCAAAATGGGCAAAAAATTTAATCTTCTTCCTTGGGGAGAAAATGGGGACTTTATGACCTTCTTGGTGACGCAGTGGTTAGCGTTCAATATTGTAGGTCATGGGTATCAGACTCGCTGCATCACGTTGATGTCAACATGATGTATTGCAACATTTTTTTTCTCTTCGGGGAGCTGGGGTGGGTGTGGCATGTGTGTGACGGATCCCACCCAGGGGCCTCCAGTTTGACATCCCTGTTGTAAACTAACTCACTGCTCACAGCCAGGAGTTTGATTCTGACCAGCTCAAGATTGACTTAGCCTTCCATTCTTTCCAAGGTCAGTACAATGAGGACCCAGATTGTTGGGGGGCAATATGCTGGCTCTATAAACTGCTTAGAGAGGACTGTAAAAACGCTATGAAGCGCTATATAAGTCTTATTGCTATTTTTCTTGTGAATATTGATATAGTTGTTGGGATTTGGGTCACTAAGCAAGGTCATAAAGCGTGGCATCACATCACTTAGTAATGGCAATCCATGTTGCCAACGTTAAGCAGGGATTGCAGGTAATTCAGTAAGGGCCTCCTTGCGACATCCTGCTGTTTTTCAAGTCAATGGGCAAGCTGGCAGGAGGTTGGAAGTTCCAGGTGTCCCAAAGGTGTTTTTTTCAGGAGGCAACTGGGCTTTCTCATTTTTCTTTGAAGAGGTTTCGATCCAAGAAGCTTCTTCAGCTCTGACTGGATGGTGGGGAATGGAAAGATTTATACTCCTTGCAGACAGCTGGTCACTTGCATTCTTTTATCAGGTCATTAAGGTCACCTGGAGGTTTATCTGTGTCATCAGGGTCACCTGAGTGGTGCAAATAGGCATGGAGCTTTCTTGGAACTTTTGAAAGGACTGTTGTAGAGAGAGGGATGTTTAATTTTGACATAGATGGTCTCTTTGACCCCTCTTTGAAACCAACGGTCCCCCTCTGTCCAAAACGTGGCCTTTGTTCCAGGTGGCTCACAAGCAGGTTAGCAGGTGGGTTGGAGGAGTCTGATACAAAGTGCTGAGGGGCACACATACTGTGGCTGGGTATGGGGTGGGTTTTTGGAGGGTGTACAAGAAAGTGGCAGGAACCACTTGCAACCTTCCATAGCGGCTTCCCCACTGATTGTTTGCTTATGGGAGGTCAGCAGAGAAGGTCACAAATAGTGATTTGACTGCAGGGCACTTTAACCATCATAAAGGCGAGCTGTTTGCCAAGTGTGGAGCTCATGATCACATCACTGGGGGCAGGCTGGGAAAGCTGGAACTCAAAGGTCATAAGTACCACTCGTTCAGTGCTGTTGTAACTTTGAACAGTTGGTTAAGGAGTGGTCATTAATCAAGGACTACCTGTGTTATGTTTGTTGGTGAAGGATGGAGTCGGGAAGGGGTCTGAGTATTCAAGTGGATGTGATTGAGAGAAGAATTATTATTGTGCCCACAGGGGAACCTGGGTTTCCATATGGCCAGATAGATAAGGATGGGTAAAGATGGGTGTTTTATTTTTGTATGTATTTCCAAGTAAGGAAAAATTGAGTGAAAAGATGGTATATGGAAAAAAATATTTATGCTGGTAAATATGCCCAAGATTTCTATGTATCCTATTTTACCGTAGGATTGCAATAGCACTTCACAGTGCTTTTATATACCTTTCTAAGCAGTCAGCACATTGCCCCCAACAATCTGAGTCCTCATTTTACCAACCTGGGAAGGATGGAAGGCTGAGTCAACCTTGAGCCAGTCAAGATCATGGCTCCCGTGACACAGAATAACAGAGTTGGAAGAGGCATTGGAGGTCATCTAGTTCAACCCCCTGCTCTACTGAGCAGGAGAATCAATAGCCATTTCTGATAAAGGGCTATTATGTTATTAACCAGTTACGGCAGTGAGTCTTACTCTTTTTCCATTTATTGGGTGCGTGCATCCTTATTACAATAGAAATAACTGATGTTGAATTTTGTTACCTTTTTGCACTTTTTATAACCAAGAAATAACCTATATTGATAATAATATCAATACAAACTAATACTTCTAGTAAGTTCTGTACTCTCAAACGTGCTGAATATTTCTACATAACCATTGTATAAAGAGAGGTATTTTAATATTTGAAATATTTTTCTATCTGTTTTATAAAAGCAAAAATAATTCCGTATGACGAAATGGTAAAAGTCTGTATTATGAACCTTTTGTGTAGATCCATTGTTCAGTGAAACATTTGATGGCTGCTTTGAACAAATCACTTTCAGAGTACCTTCTTTGGTAAGTTTTTCAATTCTAGAATTCCAAAAATGTTGATTAGAGTTTCTTAGGACAATGAACCTGTCCCAGGTAAAACTGTAATTTAATGCAACCATTTTATGTCATTACCCAGAAAATATCATCCACGCAATTTAATTAATGTGCCAAAAGAGATTATAGATTAATGTCTGTATTACAGAAAATATTTATAGATGACCCTCAACTTACTGGTCACTTGTGTGGCCTTCAAGGCAAAAAACAAAGAACCCTAATGCTCCACTCCTTTAAAAGTCTTTTGGGGTTGGTTTTCCAGATAAAACCAGCTTTTGTGCTATGAAACTACCATATTTTTTGCACTGTAAGACGCACCTGACCATAAGACGCACCTAAATTTAGAGGAGGAAAACAAGAAAAAAAATCAGGGGTAGTCTGAGAGGACCACAGATAGGTGTTCTTTCATGTGCCAGCTCTGCGTATTGACTCCAGTTGCAGAAAAGAGTCAGAAGAGGCGGGCAATGACAAAGACAGAAGAGGTGGGGTTCAGCACTGTAAAAGGACCCCACCGCAGCCCAGCTGCTGTTCACCAAAGGACCGGCACCAACGCAGAGACATTCCCCCCCACTTTTGGGGGGGAGAGTGCGTCTTACAGAGCAAAAAACACGGTAGTTTTTATTTATCTGCATTGTAATGTTCAGCACTTTACATCCTAAATGTTCCAATTTTTAGCTGTAATGTACAGTATATGCTATCTATTGCATAATAAGGATTTAAAAACAATGCATATTGTAACAAAATTGTTAATTTTGGAAATGAACATCTAACATCACACTTTCTAATTGGCTTACTACCTATTTTTAACAACACTAGCAAATAAATATAATTTGTAGTCTTGCGATAGAACATTCTTTGATATGTTTACTAAAGGCAAGTATTGTTAATTTTTTCATCTGTTTGTACTTAGATAAATGTGGCTAGCTATCTCCAAGTTCTGTGTTTGGCCGAGAATGTAAGGACTGATATCAGAGACTTCGCTGCCTTGTTAACTGTGAATAACTGTGACATCAGGCAGAGTATTCTATATTTGCAGTTTTGGGTCCAGAGTGGTGGTGGTTACTTGAAAGAAAAAGGTATGACAGTCTATCATAATTACAACTCATTTGAAACTAAATGAAACTTAAATAAATCTTTTGCTTTCTCAGGGCCAAATTGAGTGAAGAGAACTTGTCTTGGGCTGCATATGAAATATATACTATAGTTAATATAAATAAATCACATAATAATGTTGAAAGTTTATGGCCTTGTGAGGGCCACAGTACTAGCTGTCCAGGGCCGCATACGGGCCATGGGCCATGGGATGGATGTGCCTGGTTTAGGCTTTTATATTTAAACATGTTTATAGTATCAAATTCCAATTTAAAGTGGAGTTATGGTGGCGCAGTGGTTAGAATGCAGTATTGCAGGCTAATTCTGCTGACAGCCAGCAGTTCAAATCTCACCAAACTCAAGGTGACCTCAGCCTTCCATCGTTCCGAGGTTGGTAAAATGAGGACCCAGATTATTAGGGACAATATGCTGACTTGGTAAATTGCTTAGAGAGGGCTGTAAAAGCACTGTGAAGCGGTATACAAGTTTAAGTGCTGTTACTATATGTAAGACACAGGTTACTATGTTGGCCTCCAAATAGATTATGAAAAGAGAAAAAGCAAAGATCAGGGAATAGAATGAGGTTGGCAGAAATGCAACAATGTGAATATGGGATGGAATTACTGATATATAACCAAAGTGGAAGGGTAGAATTCTAGCCAACGTTATTGACAGCAATGCAATATCAGAGGTTTTCAATTCAATGTATAGAATGTGAAGGATGTGTGTTTATGTTTATTTTCATAGTCATAATGTACACTGAAAATAGTATTTAATTTCATTGTACAAGGTGCAATGACAATCAAGTAAACTAAACTACACTGAATCTGAGGGCCAGATTATTCCTTGTGTGAGTTGGTTGTACCTGACTATGTGGTTACAGATCTAGTATTTGGTAGTAGAGATAGAACTTTGTTAGGCATCCCCCAAAGCCTGCAAACCATCCAATCCCCTCCAATTACTTTGAAACAATTCCTTTAGGATCTGTCCTCAGATAGTTTTCCAAAATCAGGAGGCCAAAACTGGGAGGAGATTCACTTTCTGACTAGAGAGCGGCACATCTTTTATTTAGCTCTGATATACTTACTATGCCATAGTTAAGTGAGGTCTGATATATCAGTCTGACTGGAATTTGAAGTAAATTGATGGCCTTTTGCTTTGCTCAATATTGAGGTACAAAACTCTTTTCTACAGGGAACTGGACAGAGATCAATGGCATAAAACAGAACGCTTCCATCAAAGAATCAACTAGCTCAAATTCAAAGCAACCTATTCTTGAGAATATTCCAAAATGTAATACTGGCTGCACTGAGAATCTGCTTGGACTTAAGAACATATTTTTGCCTTCAGAAGATTTGTTCTCATTTCTTAAGGTACGTTTACTAAATTGTTTAACAAGAAATGAACCTTCAACCAAATGTTGCAACATGGATCTTGCTAGGCCCATCCATTTGATCTCTCTCACTTGTCCTTGGATTTGTTTTTCCTTGGCTGTATTGCATGGTCAGCGAACAAGAGAGCCTCACTGGACTTAGGTTAAAAGAACAGTGCTATATATCCACCCAGGCTTTAGTACAACTTACGACTACAGTTGAACTACCTCAACTTACGACTACAGTTGAACCCAAAATTTCCATTGCTAAGGACAGTCGTTGATTTTTTGCCCCATCTTACAAACTTTCTTGCCACCATTGTTAAGTGAGTCACTGCAGTTGTTAATAAAACAATTCTTAAATGAATCTGGCTTGTGTCTTGACTTTGCTTGTCAGAAGGTCGCAAAAGGGGATCACATGACCCCAGGACACTGCAGCCATCATAAATGTGAGTCAATTGCCAAGGGTCTGAATTTCAGTTACGTGACCCTGGAGATCCTGCAATGGTTATTAAGTGTGAAAACTGGTCATAAGTCACTTTTTTCAGCGCCGTTGTAACTTTGAACGGTCACCAAATGAAATGATCGTTGTGAGGTGAGGAATGCTTGTTCTATTGCTGGTCTGCCAATAAGCTCCTTCCGCTTAATGGGGAGAGTGGTTTGAGTCCGGGCTCTGCTTGTAAGACAGGTCCTTTTCTGATTCATTGGCTTTCTTCCCTCTCCCCCCACGCCATAAATCCAAACCAGCATTTTATGTACTTATAGGCCTCGGTGGAGGATGACATAAACTTCTTCAGTAAAAAGTATATCTTTAACAAAATACTCATGCAGAAACTTGAAGGTAAAAAACTATGTGCAGTGAATGCTTACAGTCTCAAATCAAATCTAGAACAACGGCCCTTTTTCAAACCATTGGATTTCCGAATTTAGTTCTGATCAAAGTAGATGAAATAGGTAGCAGTAGAACGTTTGTACAGGTAGTCCTGGAGTTAACAACCACAATTAAGATTGGAATTTCCATCACTAAGTGATACGGTCACTGAGTCACGCCTGATTTTACAACCTTTTGCTGTAGTCATTAAGTGAACTTAGCAGTTACCAAACAAATCTGGCTCCCTCCGTTGACTTTTGTTGGTGGGAGCCCCCCAAGAAGCTCACAAATAGTAATCACACAACTCTGGGACACTGCAACAGTCATAAATGTGAGGACTGGTTGTAAGTCATTTTAACTTCAAAGGTGTTTAAATGAATGGATGTAAGTCCATGGCTATCTGTATGAATAAAAAGGTAATTTAAAAGACAGAAATTATAAGAAACTTAATTCTACAGAGTTAAGTAACCACAGTTAGAAAATTACATTTTAAAAACACAGATGTCTTTTTCAGATAGATTTCATTTATCTTATTTAATTAACTATTTCTGGCATGATTAAAAGACAGCCTTTACAATCAAGTAGGCTCCAAGTCTCTTTTTCCTTAATGATAATGATTTCTAATGATTTCTCAACAGCATGAAATCAGAACAAAAGAAGATTGGAATAAACTGATACATCTACTCACAGAATTCCAGATGAGGAATACAGACTTTACTTATAGCAACCTTGAAATTGTATCATCTTTGCCTCTTAATATAATTCCAGAAGCAATTGAAATAGCCAGCCCTGCATGTAGCTTTATTGCAGAAAAGGCTTCAAGTAGTATGTGCATTGATACTGACTACTTAGAGGGAGCCCCTCCTGTGAAAAAGGCTAAACGATCAAAATGTCTAAAAAAAATGACTGTATTGGATGATAGCGATTTATTTGAACGTGGATTAAATTACTCCGGGTTTGTTACACTGTCCCCTGACACAAGCACTTCATGCTTAGAAGAAACAGGCACAGTGGAATCTATGAAGGTTGGCACAGGAGCACCGAAGGATGGGACATCTGTCAGCGCAAAAGGTTCTGTATTTGTATCCCAGTGTTTAAATTCCTTAACTGAATACCTGGACAATATGTCTTTCTTGGATTGTTATTTCACTGAACCCACCCAAGCATCCAAGCAGGCCGGTAAATATGGAGATTTTATTTGGACCAAGGGGAAGATAAAAAATGGTCTCTCTGATGAATTTAGTGTGGAGTACACTGACTGGTGGAATTCTCAAAGCTCTAGCGAACTAAAAGCAACTATGGAGGCATTAAGTTTTAACAAATGCTCCGAGAGTATTTCAAAAATCATGGACAGTTGCTTGAACTGTAATAAAACTCTCCAGAAGAATGAATTTGAAGAACTCTCTCCCCATGTTTCAAAAGAACAAGCTAATTTATACTTCGGCCGGTCAGCAGCTAATTCCAGGTAAAAACTTTTTCTTGGGTTTTTACAGTATGAAATGGGAAAAAGAGTGTCCTTAGCATGTAAAGCAGAAGCCCTAAAGAGAACAAAGAGCTTATAATATTTTGATTAAGGCCTGGATATTAATTTCTCCTGTTGAAACTGAAGACAAAAGCAGAGACTGTCAAGTTGTCACTAAGATGGAAGAGAACAGTGTTATCAACAAAATCATTTTAGAAGTAAACTTGTTTAATACCGGAGAAAAATTTTACACTTATCCAAGCTGCTTCTCTTTATGCTAGGTCTCATCTAACAGGGGTTTAGAAGTAGTAAAATGACAATGGAAGATTTAGTGTTAATTCAATTGTATGTCTTTTATTTTTAATATAGACTCGTAATCTCTGCTTATTACATGATTCCTCAGATTTTCATTTTTTGAAAAGGATATTCCAGCTTTCTTTTAGAATACAAGAAAAAGGTTAGGAAACTAAGCAGAAGCAATCTGCTGCAGATATTCACTTCTAAAAATATAATAGATAGAAAATATATTATGTACTTTTCTTTTACAGCATTCACTATAATGCACAGAAGAGGATCGAATTAATTAAAACTGTGTTTTCCAGTACACCTTTAAGTCTTAATAGCAAAAAAGCCAGTGTAATGGAATATCTGCCAATTCTTCGCAACATTTGTAAATCAGAGAAACAGAAAGAACAGGGGAAAACAAAAAGGAGGTAAGTTTATCTATAGAAGTAAATCTCATTGAATTCAAAAGGATTTACTTTCTGGTGTGTTGGAATACCATGTATGCATGTATCTGAGTTACAGACAAAAGACAAAATTATAAAGTAATCTGGTTAAAATGATCAAGATGTTTTCATCAATCCTGAATCTAAACTACTATTTTCCTCCCCCCAAACAGGTTTCTCCACTATCTGGAAGGGATTCATCTTCCCAAAGAAATCTTGAACAGCCTGGCAACCGACTTTCCTTAAAACAGTGGCCAAGAATAACATTGTAAATAGAAATGTACATTCAAAAGACGATTATATTTTTAATCTTTATTTATGAAGGATGCAGATATACCAACTAGTTACTTTCCACATTCCAGGTCAGCCTTTTAATTTGTACAACAATAGATCAATTCAGATGCTTTAAAAACCAGCTCGAAGCTTATCAATACATCAGGTGATTGACTTGAAAAAGATGTGACTTTCTGATGTTAATAAACATCTTAATGCCAGAAAGCCACATCTTTTTCAAGTCAATCAGATGATGCAGTGATAAGCTTTAAAAAAGCACCTCTTTGAATTGATCTAACAATAAATCCAGATTAACTAAATGTTAACAGGTGACACTCAGCAATTACCCTGCTTTAGATTGAAGTGGTTGGTGTGTTGCGTGCATCTGCAAATGTGCAGACCTGTACATTGGTCCCTAGCAGGCAAAGTCTGTGAGGGAAAACAGTGAATTTTGTAAATCCCTTTCTTACATTAACAGCTCTTTGCAGCTGTTTGTCTGCATTTCTGTACATCCTTTTATACTATTTTATTATTGTACCAACACTTGTTTTTTAAACGTTTCTATCCCTGCAATAAAGTAAAATATCTGGAAGGAAGGGCGGTAACTTTTTATACGGTAATTTTGTGAGGTAAAAATGCAAATTTTGGGTTCCCCTACTCATTTCTCCCTAGATAATTTCCATGTTCCTTGTACTACTTTTAACCCTAATAATGCAGATTGTTTGGATTAGAATAAAAGAAAGTATTTCCATCCTTGGTAACTCCTGAAGTCTGTTGCATGTCAATTGGCCAAGTGGAAAAATAATCTTTAAAACCATTCTTATGGTTTTTTTAAAAAAGCTCTCTTGATTAGCATATTCTACCAGATATTACAATATGGCTTTGAAACATTTGATAAGTTGCTTATTTGATAAGTTACTTGTCACTGATCCAAAACATGTTAATTATATAATTCTTTCATTTTTAATTTGTTCAACTGTTATCTACAATTAGGGAGGGTTACGATAAGCTGAGAACAGGAAATAATTTTGACACTTAAACACCTGAAGGTTATTTCAGCTTAATGTTACATCAAGTGTCACAGAGCTATTGTACAATCCAGAAGTCGCACAATCATGAATTTATTTAATTCTTAAGACATTTCATCAGTGTCAAATACCAGAAGCTCATAAAAAGCAATTGCCTGCAATAATGAATCACACAGTTCCTCCTCTCTTTTCCATGAATTACCTGACACGATATGCATATGCCTGGCAACTACGTTGTTTGCAAAGCTCACACGGGCTGTTTGTTTAGCAGAGTCCAACAGAAACTGTTTTACAAGCTCCATTCCACTAATTCGTGACTCTCCCAACATCAACCCAAAATATCTGCCTACAGCATTCCGGGCGATGCTCAACACTTGGGGTTGTCCATCCTTTCCAAAACTTTTTTGCAATAATGCATAAAGTACAGCTTCCATTATACGAAGATGCAGCGTTACTGGAAACAAGGCAGCATTTGTGGGAGAAAGTCCAATTTTTTCCAAAACATAAAAGTCTGCTTCAGGAATCTTGGATATTATAGTAGATACCTGAAACAAACAAGTATAAGTCAGTTTTACCAAACAAATGCAGCAGCACAATCCTAAAGCATGCACTGGTTACATCTGTCTATCTACTAGAAATATATATACTACGGTGAAATTATTTTGAACCATACCTTAAAAGCAGTTTTGAATGAGTAAGTATACAAACTCATGATTTAACTTGGTACAGAATGGATTGGGTCCATCAAAAACTTCCTCTAGATGGGCATCCCAAAGGTGCTTTTTCAAAAGGCAATTGGACTTTTTGGTTTTTCTTTCAAGGCATTTTGCTTCTCATCCAGGAAGCTTCTTCAGCTCTGAGAAGAAGCTTCTCATGCAAGAAAAACCAGAAAGTCCAGTTGCCTTTTGAAAAAAGCAGCTTTGGGACAACCATGACCTGGATGATTTGAGAATCTCCAGATATCTAGATGAAGATATTCTACTCAAAAGTGGGCTACAAATCTGGAAGATTCTTGCTAGCTGGCTATTTTTGTGCATGTCCCTGCAAAAAGGTATGGTATAGGGCTTCCCAACCCTCAGGTTGGTACCGGGCTGTGCAAGCAGCCAGCAAGTGACTAAGCGTGGAAGCGTATGAAGCTCTATGTGCGCAAGCAGCAGGTGTGCATGCAAAACCATCCCCTCCTACCATCATCACTGCTGGTCCGCAGAGCCAGAAAGGTTGGGGACTACTGCTCTGGAACAAAGGTGGGTGATAGAGGGAGGAAAAAAACTGGCAAAATAGTCATGCATAATACATTTCTTGGAATTATTACAACCACAGGTAGTCCTTGTTACATGACCACAGTGGAGGCCAAATTTTTTGGTGCTAAGCAAGACAATTGTTCAGTGAGTTTTGCTCCATTTTCCAACCTTTCTTGCCACAGTTGTTAAGTGAATCATTGCAATTAAGTTAGTAGCAATTATTAAATGAATCTGGCTTCCTCACTGACTGCTTGTCAGAGTTGCAAAAGGTGGTCACATGACTAAGTGACCACCATTAATCCATGCCAGTTGCCAAGCATCTGCATTTTGATCACATGACCATGGGGATACACTAATAGCTATAAGTGACTTCAGTGCCATTTTAATCTCGATTGATCAATGAATGGTTGTAAATTGAGGATTACGCCTTATTTTCCTATTTTATTAGTGTTTACATTGAAATCAAGGGATGAAGTATAGCTAAGTAACTTTATTATGCAGGACAGTCCTTCCAGAAAACTGGCCTTTAGACTTCTTTACCAATTTATTTTATTGGTTTTGCTCTTGAATTTCCTTTGTAATGCAAAATTATAAATGTAACAACTTTTTTAGCCTTATGAATCTCTTTTGATTTTTCCCTTTTACAGGTTTCTCCTTGATTTTTTTCCCAAGAAAATATGTCATAGTACAGATACTAATCCTCAACTTACAACCTTGTTTAGTGACCAAAGTTATAACAGCACTGAAAAAGGCATGATGCTGGGATAGTTCTAAGTGCAAGGACCTATGACCAGTCCTCGCACTTATAATCGTCACAGCATCCCCCCCCATGGTCACATGATCAACATTTGGGCGCTTGGCATCCAGCGTGTCGTTATGACTGTTGGAGTATCTCGGGGTCATGCGATCAGCATTTCCGGCCTTCCCAGCTTGCTTTCACAAGCAAAGTCAGTGAGAAAGCCAGATTTGCTTAAAAACCACAATTCACTTAACAACTGCAGGGATTCATTTAACAACCATGGCAAAAAGTTGTAAAATTAGGGATAATTCCACAACCACCTTGCTTAACAATGCATATTCTGGGCTCAATTGCGGTTTGCTGAGTGCTGAAACATCATGGTTTGAGTCACTGAGTTTGAAAGCAAAAATCTTTCCCTGCACCTCTCAATCATAACCATGAAACTTTTTTTATCTATATCAGGCATATCGAGCCCCTGCACATGGGCCACGTGTAGCCCTGGGCAGCTAGTAATGTGGCCCCCACAAGATAATAATACAGTTTGTTGTTTATATGCATTAACTATATAATTTATATACTTCCCAAAACATTTCCTCTTCACTCCATATGGCCCAGGCATGCCAAGAGGTTGGATAACCATGAACTTATAAACTACAGCCCAAAACTTCCCTCGGGGCAAGAGGCTGTCTACTCCAAAAGTTATTTGCTAGCTAGGAAGCAGTCTGGGAAGCTCCCAGGGTCTCAACTAAAGCTTTGTCTGCCTGTCTTATCTATTTAACATTTGTTATAGCTGCCCAACTGCAATAAATTCTGAGTGCAACATTTTAAAAAAAATCCATAAAAAAATAAAACAGAAGACAGCCTGAACTAAAACCATTTCAGAAGCAACGTAAATCCAACAAAACAAACAGCCTCTTTCCCATCCTGCCACATAATACAATAAATTAACTCCAGCAACCTATTCCACTTGCCTGTTCTGTTCTCAATTGAGGGCCATGCTACCAAGGGCTTGAGCTGGAATGCCTACCCACCAACTCGGCCTTGGCTGCACTGTGTATTCCCCAATGCTTGAAAACCAATGGTGCCTGAGGCTGATCTGTGCAAGGTGAGATGTGCAGTGTTCATTCCCCTTTTACACTCAATGGATTACTCATCTCCCTTGTAAAATGAGACAGCAAAGGAGCCACCTTTCCCAGTTTCATCCCGCACAAACATGGGAGTGCTTATCCCCCAATACATCCTGCAGTTTTCAGTCATGTTTCCAGACTCTTCTCCATTGTTAGAATCTTTCCAGCATACCCCGTGTAAGGTAGCAGACTTAACGTTGGCGATATAGGGCTTCACAAAAGTCCTTCGTACATGATACTGTTTATCTATAGGAAGCCAATTCCATAAGACTGGTGGGTGGCTATGGCAAATCATGAGTTTGCATGTGTGACATACAGACTTCCTAGCTGCTGTAAAAAGGCAACACTTCAAGAATGAAAAAGGGCATCCCCACCAAGGCAAGAGAAAGTGTCTTACTGTCTCCAGGTACACCGCTGGTGTGAATGTTTCTTCCTTATGTCTGTAGTTTTCCAAATGCCAGTTCTGCACAACCAAATCTCTGTTAACATGAGCCCATGAAATTTTTTGCACGCCAAAAACAATAGATACAATACTGTTAGCAGTCTGAAGGGGAAAATGAGAAAAAGAATTATCAGCATTTATAAACATTTACAGGCACAGGTTTTCCAGTGCAAGTAAATATACAGCTTACGACCCCAATAGAGCCCAACATTTTTGTTCCTAAGCAAGATTTGTCCCATTTTACAGCCTTTTTTTGCCACAGGTGTTAAGTGAGTCACTGAAGTTGTAAGTTGGTTACGCGGTTGTTAAACAAATCTGGCTTCCCCATTGACTTCGCTTGTCAGAAGGTCGCAAAAGGTGATCGTGTGACTCTAGGACACTGCAACCTTCACAAATACATGCCAGTTGCTAAGCGTCCGAATTCTGAACACGTGACCGTGGGAATGTTGCAATGGTCATAAGTGTGAAAAACAGTCCTAAGCCCACTTTTTTCGCTGCTGTTGTAACTTTGAACAGTTATTAAAGGAAAGGTTGTAAATCAAGGACTACCTGTATTTCTTTTCCTCCACTTAGTAAAGAACATGGAATTGCTCCAGAACATAGGTATAAAATTCTTGGAACATCATATATTTATTTGGATTTTTTTTAAAAAATACAAAGTAAAGACAGGAAGGTTATTACTCTTCAAGGCATATTAATCTAATATTCATCAATCATAAACAGATGGTTGAGAACTTTCATGCATAAAAACCGAAGTGTATTTATTTAGCCATACTATTTGGCGCACCACTTTAGACATAGCACTCCCTAAACCAGTACACTCTCGAACTGTGAATATCACTCCTACAATTCACAACCTGAACAACCAGCTATGAATTAAGACACATGATCTAAGACACTGTATTGCACATTTGAAAGACTTTTGCTTATGCTTCTAATAGCTGGCCTACATATCGAATAAGCTATTTCTGGAACTGAAATTTAAATATTTGTTAGGGCAAAAGGATCTACTGAAAAGGCCTAAAAACAGCAGTCATATTTTTGTAAGCAGTCCAGAGTCACTGAGCAAAAGTGTCAGCTATAAAAATTATCTAAATAAATAAATTTATTAAAGTAGTCTCAATTCTTCTAGAATGGCTCTTTGTGTTCCTATCATTCTAATAATTTTGTCAAACTCTTAAGATGCAAAAAGCCATATTCAGGTAAGGAAGGCAGAAGAACTTCCAGATATTTTTTTATTTAACCTCATACTCTTAATTGAAGAATACTGTAATCTGGTATGCATCCTGGTGTTCGCTGACTTACAATCTCGAATATTTAGCAGTGTTAAGAGTTATTTTACAAGAAGGCAAGGAAAACTGGAAGTGTAAATCAAAACTTGCTAAAAAGAATGCTTGAGAATCCTGCCTGGAAAAGAATTGCTTTTGGTTTTCAGCATCTGTCAAGGAGTTTAAAGCTTTCTTAATGAGTTCTACTCTGGCATTGTTTTTTTTTTTTGTGTTCATTTGTTATTTAAGGCTGCCTACTCACCACTGTAAATTACAGAACTTTTCTTATCTTTCCCAACCCCTCCTTAGTTACCAACCTACCTCAAAATGCAAAGTAATTCACAAGTGATTTTTCTAACAGGCAAGTCTGTTTGAGTCTCCACTGTTCTCTCCTCAGGGAAATAAGTCACACTACAAAGTTTAATATTCAATTGTTAAAATTTGGAAAGGCAGCTATGTTGAAAAAGCAGCTCTCAAGTACATGAAGATAAACTGTACATTAGGATGTTGGGGAAACACTAAGTCCTGCTGAAAATCATACCTTCAGACTGCTTCTTTTAATTGGAGGACTGATGCATTTCCTGGCAGACATAGGATTGCAGTTTTTTTTCTCTTCTTTTTCTAGAGGGTTGAGAATAAGGTTGCATACTTTAACCACTGTTTTATACTGAAAAGAAGGCACTTGCAGTAAACTCTGTAATTCCTGAAATGGCCCATGGTTGTTTCTATACTCTATTACATTAAGAGACTTTTTCCCTTGCAATAGTTTAACTGCAGAAAGTTCTTCTTCAGATGCTGAATTGAGAAACTGCAAAATAACAGATTGCTGTTCAGAAGAAAACAAGGCGTCTATTGCATTTTTTGCTTCAGTTCCTGATGGAGAGACCGGTTTCCTGGCACTTGTAGATTTCTTACAATACCAAAGACCTCGAGATGAAGGAAGCAGCACCTGAAGAAAGCATCTCCTTCCTGAAAACAAAGATAGATTTCAATCATTCCACTAGCAACAGTAATGTTAATTCAAGCATTTACTGATGAAGTCAGGTTCCTAGTTAGATCTACTAGAAACCCTAAGACGCTTTTCTCAGTTCATATGGAAATTCTTCACAGTATTACTGACAAATCCTAAAGATTCTACCAAAAGCTGAAGTATTTGACCCCAATTTTTTTCTTCAATTAACTTTATGAGAACAGATTTGCATTTTTTTCAACACTATTGTGATTTAGAGCTCTACTGAGTCCTTGCTCATCCTCTCTTTTACTATAACAGCCCCAAATGTTATTTCCTTGGGAGCATGGGGGAAAGGGAAAGTGATTGGCTTTCTACATTAAGGAAAACCTTTACACACTACCATTGAAGTTGATCTACTGCAGACATGATTTATTAATAATCCACAATTATCCAGGTTCATATAAAATACTACAATAAACAGGATACAGAAATTGATTTCCTATTAGTAAAAAGCCTAGAGTTTAGCCTCTAATATTCAAAGGGAGCAAATTAGCAATTTTCAAATCCTATTGAAATCAGTTGGATTTGGATTATTGATAGTAAATTTTGGGTTTTAATCTTGTTAATGCTTTTAAGGCTTTTGTATTCATGCTTTATGCACTGTAAGATGCCCAATCACTCTGTGAGACAGGTGGCATGTAAATTAAATAAACAAACAAACTTTCCTTAAAATTATCAGTTTGACCTATTATTTACTTGAGTGGATCCTCTGTAAAACAGAAAGAAAAGTATCAGCAAGGGGAAATTCAAGATTTGGAAATCTTTTAAATTAAAAATCCCTGTTTAAATAGCATAAAATGTTAACCTACATGTTGTACAAGTCCAGCTGTTGTCTGTTTAGCCTGTATATGTCAGTGTTATATGTCGCCATTTTTAAACTCACAATGCTGTGTGAACTCAAGACAGCCCTTATTTAAGGTTTCTAGTTACCCAATTTTGGTTGCAAACCTCAATTGCAGAATCATTTTACAATTGGGGGACTCCATAAATTACAAAGTGCAAACAGAAAATGGTGAGATAAGTTTAGTACATTTATTATGCTTTTTAGTAGAGAAAATCAGGCAAATACAGCCAAACGTAATTTATTGAATAACTACAGTTCAACAAATCACTTAATGTGGCTACCAGATACTTTGTTTCTATCCCCAGATATTTAATAAATGCTTCTAGGTCAACAATTGACAACAGTTACTCATTTGCTTGGATAGTTTAGCTTAATTTTATTCAAATGGTAAAGCTATAAACAAAAAGCGATTTAATCTGATCAACTAAATCTTAAAAGGTGTCAGTTAAAAAAATGAAAAGAGGGTATTTTACAAAATAAGTCAAAGTTTGCTTCATCTTTGTTCATACTGAGCATTGCCCAAACCCAGGTAAGTCTCAACACCACATGCAAAAGAATACAAATTATATCTGTGCAAATTTCTGGATTTAAAATTAAAATACGATTGTCAGAAACAGCTTAAAACAGGTGGGCTCCTAAAACTGCCCTTTGCAGCTGATATATGCTCCCAGGTAAGGATTGTATTTAGTTTGAGAGATTCACAAAGCATGTTATGTGCACATGTGCTCCAAATCACATTTTGCCCTTTGATTTAGATCTCTGCCCAGTTCTATACTCAAACACTTCAAAATGCATGCAATAATAAAAGTGAATAGTGTAAGTGATCTGGATGATTTTTGGGGAATGTTTATCCATTATTACTGATCCTATAAAGGAACAAGATTTTTACAACCCCCTAGCTTCTTTACCGCAGAGTGAATGTACAAGAGAAAACTGTACTCAAGCAATTTGCTCCATGCTCATTGCTAAATTTTTAAAAAATATAGATCTACTGCCTAACATCTGATTGGAGACAGTCCGTGAAGACATGCTGCCAATATACCCACATGCCCTGCCAGCTACATGAATAAAAAAAGAATAGAATAGCTTTATTGTCACTTCAAATGTACACTATACGACATACATTAAAGTGAAATCTCATTGCAACAGCTCTCAAAAGGTCACCAACTCCAGGATACACCACATAATTTAACAATAAATATGCATTTCTTATCTCCCTTTAATATCGAATAATATTTATTTTTATTCCGCCTTTATTCTTTTTAGAAATAACTCAAGGCAGCAAATATACCTAATATTGTGTATTTTTCCCCACAACAACAATCCTGTGAAGTGAGTAAGGTTGAGAGATAAAACTGGCCCAAGGTCCCCCAGCAGGACTTTCATGCCTAAGGAGTCCAGAATTCCCACTTTCTAGCCTGCTGCTTTAACTACTAGACCAAATACGTTGACGGAGCTTTCTCCAAGTGTCACCCAGTTGTGATGGTTCACAAATTGCCCCACGCAGTAAGTTGAAAAAAACAACCCAGCAGATCTTCATTTATTTCCTGGGATCGCTGTGTAACTTGCATACAATTAACAGGGCAGATGCTAATCCCCGTTTCCTGCATGCAAATGCATAACCAGTGTCCTCACCACTCTTGTCCATCTAACCAACATTACTTAGAATTCCCGGGCGGCAGCAATGGACAAAATGTTATTTTTCTGATCGCTCAAACTTGGCGACGCTCGCTTTCCCGCTTTCAAAGGCGAGGCCATCTGCAAACTCCCTTGCCCCTCCGCCAGCAAAGCCAGCGAAAGCGGCCGCTCGGAGGGCAGCCGCTTCCTCAATGCTGTTTCCTTACCGCCCCAGAGCAGCCCGGGAAGGCGCTTCAAACTCATTCTCGCCTTCTTCTAACCGGCGCCACGCGTTTTTTCTTCCTCTCCCTGTATCCTGTTTGCCCGGTTCCCCAAAAGCAAAGTACCGGCTGTATTGAAAGTTCACGTGGATAGTTCCGGCCCCAGCGGAAAAAGTCTCCTCTGTGTTCTGAGGTTTCTCTCTCTCTCTCTCTCTCTCTCACACACACACACACGTGTTCTTCTTGTGTTCTTCCACACCTTATCTCATTTGTATAAAGCAGTCTTCTTCCTTAAGCTGACACCTTTGCTGAAACGGAATGCCTGTGTCTGCGGGGTCCTACACTGAAGCACTTGGGACTTGGGGGTTTATCTGTGTCCTCAGGGTTACCTGAGCAGGTGAAAAAAGGCACCTTTGGGACAACCTCCAAGTGCTTCAATGATCTGAAGAAGCTTCTTGGATGAGAAGCAAAATGTCTTCAAAAGAAAAAACAAGACAGCCCAGTTACCTCCTGAAAAAAAGCACCTTTGGGACAACCATGACCTGGATGACTGAGATTCTCTACATACTTTTAGCTATACAATTTGGGATGGACATCCTTTGAACGGTTGTGGGAGTAGGAATGGATTTCCAGAGGGAAAAAAATTGCTGACTACAGGAACCAGGAGCACTACTCAGGTGACCCTGAGGACACAGATAAACCTCCAAGTGCTTCAACAACCCTCTGAAAGGATGCAAATGTCCAGGTGTCTGCAAGGAATATAAATCCTTCCATTCCCCACTATCCTGTCAGTGCTGAAGAAGCTTCTTGGATGAGAAGTGAAATGTTTTCAAAAGAAAAAACAAGAAAGTCCAGTTTCCTCCGGAAAAAGCACCTTTGGATTAACCAACACATCTCCCTCCTCCTATTTTCCTAACAATAACTCTGTGAAGTAGGCTGGGACTGTGAGAGAGAGGGACTGGTCCAAAGCCACCCAGCTGCTATGCCTGGCTAAGACACAACTTGAACTCAGGGTTTCCCACTTTCTAGCCTGGTGTCTTCACTCCTAAACCAAACTGACCCTCTTACTTTCTTATTTTATTGTATATTCTCTTATATAATACAACAACCTTGGCCTAAAGTTAATTAAATAATATAAATACCTGAAAACCCTTAAAACATCAATGTTCGCAAAACCCCAATATTCATGTTTTAATTCAAAGTTAGTCTAACGTATAACAAATCTACCAATTATAAATCATAACCATAAAATTAAGAATCCAGAATTATGTAATCAAATCAGATCTAATCCTCAAATCCCAAAATCAAAACTTGATTTGTTTTCTCTTCTTCCAATTCCTGATGGGTCACACTATGCACGCTCCAGATAACTCTCTTTTGACTTCGAAGAGAAATGCACAGAATACCATACTTATGCACATGCCCAACAGATTGAGATTCCATCTTCCAAAAAGTCCCACTCAGCAGCCATGTGAAATCTGTAATGCATGCTGAGGGCACCAGGTTGAGGAAGTCTGATTCAGAAGGTATTTTAAAGTAAAAAGCATACACACACAAGCCATCTTCAGTTGGTACTGTGAACGGGGAAGAGGATAGAACATTGAAATTGTGAATTCTTGGCTGATAGGTACAACAAGAATTTCTAAAGTGTCTGGGATAATGAATTTGAGTTTTTTGAGGAGTAAAAGTATCTTAATCTGGCACTATAGGCATATTTATAGCTATATTCCAAATGCCTGTGTGCTTTGAATTAATTTTTTGGAAATTTATCCTTTGTCTACCCCACCTCTTAAGTGAAATAGAGTGGCTGTTGTCATACTAAAATAATAGGAAACTATGATTTGCCCCCTGGGAAGGAGCCTCCTCCGTGTCACATTTTCCGTAGGAACAGCAGTAAAAAAGAAAATAAATGTCTTGATAAACAACTGCTGCTGGAAAATCAATTATTTTCTCCATATGCTGCCCTTTTAGTTGCATCGATAAATATTCCAAGGTGAACCACACAATAGAAAAGTACATTATCAGCATTCAGGTAGACCTCGATTTACAATCACAATTGAGCCCAAATTTTCTGTTGAATCGGCACACTTGATAAATACTTTTCTTACTGTAAAGTTTCAAGCCTGAGCTACAAATATCCTCTTCTATCGGTATTTACTGTACTTCAGAAAAATGTGAGTTTTAATTCCGCCTTAGGGATAACCTGGCTAGTCACTTTCTCTCAGCCCTTAAAAGGAGGCATTGGCAAACCACGTAGAAATCCAGAACAACAGAGTTGAAAGGGACCTTTGTAGATCATCTGCTTAAGCAGGAGACCCTATACCATTTCTGATCACTTCTGAAAAACTTGCCAGGAAAATGTCTATGGAGATTCTCAGCCATCCAGGTCATGTTTGCCCCAGTTGCCTCTTGACAAAACCACCTTTAGGACTTGCCAGGAAAACTGCAGGGATGAGACCAGGTAGTTGTCAGGAGTCAAAAACTGGCCAGAAGGCAGGCAGGCATGGATGGAAGGGTCTTTTCTTCCATCTAGGCGACAACAATAGTTTTACTCGGTATTAAATGAACACGCAAAACAGCGTCGCAGGAGGGAGAAAACTAACTCGATCCGCGTCGTTCCGGTTCTCTTTGGAGCCAGTCGGGGTGACTTCCGCCTGAGCCGCCGGTTTCTGTTTTGTTTCTCGCAGCGCTCCGGGAAAAGCCGTCCAGCTGGCGTGGCCAGCGCGGGGGTGAATAAACTCTGGGACACAGTCAGCGGAGGATATAGCTATGGCTTCTGCTGTCCAGGCGCCGATGCCCGTGTGGCTGACGGCGGAGGACCTGCAGTGCTCCATCTGCCTGGATCTGCTCAGCAACCCGGCCACGGTGGAGTGCGGCCACAGCTTCTGCCTGGAGTGCATCCGAAAATGGGTGGAGGGCCAGCACCGAGAGTGCCCTATCTGCAAGAGCCATGTGGACTGCAAGTTGCCCGAGCGCACCGTCTTGCTGAACTCGATCCTTGAAAAGTATAACTGCTTAGCCTCCAGCGACCCGCTTCCCACGGGAACCTCGTGTCTGGCGGAGCGCGACTTCCCCCTTGCCGCGCGCGGTTTTCAGGTGAGAAAGAACGGACTCTTGGCGTGTCTAAGATCGGGGTCTAGCCTTGATTCTTCATGGGGTTGTTGACCAGCTGGGTGGCTTTCGGTCCTATCAGTGTTATTCTAAGCTTCTAAGGCAAGCCAGTCTCTTCCTTCTTAACTGCAGCATGAAATGCAGATATAGATTGGTTGGGGAAAAGTTATTACGTCTGCACACATTTTAATTCTGTGTATGTATACCAGAGGTGGTACTCAGCAGGTTCTGAATTTTGAGTAGCTTGGAGAACCTGCAAATGCCACCTCTGACTGGCCCCACCCCCATCTATTCTCGGCCTCCCATTGAGTCCCAGCTGATTGGCAGGCTTTTCTTTTGTTGCCCTGCACAGGAGAAAGGAGCTGGAAAGCAGGTTAGTGGGGTGGGGCGGGAATGGGATTTTGCAGTAACCTTCACCCAGGAGTGGGGTGGGAATGGGAATTTTACGGTATCCTTTTCCCCTGCTATGCCCACCAAGCCACGCCCACCAAGCCACACCATGCCCACCAAGCCACACCCACAGAATCGGTAGTAAAAAAATTTGAATCCCACCACTGATGTATACCCGTGTATGCACAGATGCACTGTAAGGAAACAGCTTGCCATTGATAGGATGGACATTTTTGGATAAAGGAAGGGTTACTCCTTGGATTAACCTCATTTTTTTGCATTAGCCAGCGTGAGCCTTGGAGCCTTAGTATTGTCTAAACTCTAAAGTTTAAGCCTAAATCTAAGTAGCCTTCTCTAGCCTTTCTCTTTCAAGATGGAAAACTGCTTCCATCCTCTCTAGCTATCCTACTTCTGGAAAGAGGCAGTTTGTGGCTCCTTCGGTGGGACCTAGAGGCACACATACAACTCCCAGGGGCTGCTCTGGATGTCCTATTCAGGGCTAAAATTTGAACCTGGGATCTTCTGCATTGATGACCCCTGAAGTATGTTTGAAAGCCTTCTTCCTTAGTAAACCAGTAATCAAAAAGCAAATAACTGGTTTCTCCCGTTTGTCCTCTGTTCCCGAACCAGTTACTTGCTTCCAGCTTTTTTTCAATTGTTTATTTCTTCTTTCATGGCTTTGAAGTCAAAACTGTATTGGATTTGGGCCCTTTTAAAGAGACTTATTTACGATGCAATGAAGTATTTAAGCTTTGAGGGATCCAAATAATTTAGCTGGATATATGTGTGAAAATTGTACAGTGTGCCTTGTTTTCTTAAAAGTTATATTTGATTTAGAAATCCTGAATCAGTAGAACATTTTCAGCATTTTTTGCCATAAGTCGTTCCATTCTGCAACATTTGTGTGACCATTTCTGCAGTGTCTGTACTATAACAGAATAGAAGGCAAATTATTTTTTATGAGACAGTAGATCTGATCTGTTATAATCAACGGTTAGGGTTAATGGCAGAGGGTCAGTGGCACAAAGCCCTGCATCAGGTGTGGAGTAGGTGTGATAAACTGTTTCTCATTGTGTCAGAGCTGTGTGAGTGTGTAAACGAGATGGTTAAGGCCTGACAAAAGCAAAGGATTTTTCAGGCTGAGTTCTGGTTGCAATTGATCCACTCTGAACTTTCCAATTAGAGACACTTTAGGATTAGGTATATCCATCTGCAGCATGGTGAATATGGATGACTATATTGACCAGCTGCTGGCTGAAATGCTAACATGGGAACTACTCCAGTGATGTTCACAACATCTTGGATGAGCTCCCGTTTTGGGAGCAATGAAACTGTACCTGCTCAAGTCACTGCTTGCGAGAGAATACTGGTCTTCTGTTCCTCCATATATGAAGGAGAGGAGAAGGAAGGCTATTCAAGAGGTGTCTGACCCACAATCCCCCCTCTAAAACATTCTGAACTACCCAGGACTATCAGAAGGAGATCCTGGAACAAAAACAAAAAAAGACAGGCAAGCTTGTCTTCAGGCATATGCAGTGGGTAATAGGGAACTACCTGGGGGTTGGCAGATGGATGTGTATCAAGGCCACCTGTTCAACGTAGACCCAAGAATAGTTAGTTGGCTTGAAGGGTATGTGTCCCCAGATCTACCAGACATTCACAGAAGAAATCCAGGCTCTCAGAGAAGTCAACTTCCAGTTGACACTAAAGGTTGCCCTCCAGAAAAAAACAGCCCTGATGGCACTGAGGAGTTGCCCAGTTCCTGTGCTTCATCCTAAGTGGGAGGCTGTCTTTGTAGAGCAGTGAGATCAATGTAACACTAAACAAGACCTTCCCCCCAGTATTCAGAACATGCTTGGAAAATGGACCCAGAGAGGCTCAGGCTAGTTGAAAGAGTGCAAACACTCTGTCTGGACATTGCCCAGTATTTATTTCTGTTTCTCTTTCTGTTACTAATTTATTCCCTTTGGCATTTTCTGAACTGCTTTTTCTGCATTTCCTGGAAGAGCAGTCATTAAAAGAAAGGAGACAGTTGTGAGCGGCCTGGTTTTACTTTTCCAAAAGCAACATACAAAGACGTTGCCAGCTGAAGCCACCTACTTGTTCTTGGCTGATCTCAGAAAAATCAGCAGGGGCTGGGCCTAGTTAGTACATGGGTAGAAAACTGTGGCAACAGACTAGAAATTGAAACCATTTCTGGAAGAAGTGTGTGCCCAGAAACTTCCTAGATGTGATTGTGAAGTCAGCAAGAGCTGAGTTTGAGTCAATTTGGAGTTTGATCCCAAAAAAGTACTACTTACTTTTAAGCAGTGATGAGAATGCTGGATTGTGAGAGGAGCTGGTTTAGCTCTCAAACTGTTGAAGCTTTCTGATGGAATTGTAAAGGGAAAAAAATTAAACATTGAAAACTTTCAGATTTCTGTATAGAGATCTTTCATCCGCAACAGTCTCTTTTCTGATTTTAGGATTATATACTTCAAACCAGAAGCTCTATTTCAGAAGCCTTCAGTTTTATGAAAAAGTGCATTTGTGATCAAGAGGAAGTGGTGCTAAGGATCATTGAAGAAGAATGGAAAGTGGCTCAACAAATAACAGACTCCACTGACAAGCAGCTCAACGAAAAAAATCACAACATTTTGGATTTGCACAAGAAATTTGAGGAAGTTAAGGTAAATCATTGCATTAACGGTACCATGAATATCTATTTTATTTATTAATGTATCCTATTTACATGGTCGCTCATCTTACAAAACTGTGAACATATTTAAAACACTGAAAGTCCTAGAACTATTTCTGAACAAACAAGAGTAGGAATTGGGTGCTAATGTGCTTTGGTGGACCTTCCATTGCAGAATAGGTTGGTTTTTAGTTATTAAATTTGATGATCCTAAAAATGTAATTTGGAAGGCATTCTGACTGCTGTTAATGGACAGAGATGTTGTGCTGTCCCAGCTAGTCTATGGGAATTGGATAGTTACTAATGAATTATGAGCTGTCCCCTTAAGGGAATGCATCTTGGTAAATGTAGTTAAGGTATCCTGGGAAATGTAGTTCATGTCAAGTGGCCACATCTGTAATTCCAATTGGTCACTAATTTGACCCTCGATGGGTTGGGGGAGTTTTTCCTCACTTTGCCTTAATTCTCTAACTTATCTTTTAATTTTATCTTTTACCATCTTTTACTTTTCTGTCTTCTGCACAGTAGTGGATTTTTAAACTGTGCAGATAGATAAACTCAACAAGACATCCATAACAAAGTACATTTATTGGTTCATCAGGTATCCTCATAACTCACATTTGTGACAAAAATTTTCTTTAATGACCAATCCTTTGCATATCTGCCTTGTAGTAAAAGATGGTTATCTCCTAACCCATCTCGTAGCAATAGAAAGCAGCTGCCATGAGTTAGAGAATTCAGGCAAAGTGAGGAAAAACTCCCCCAATCCCTGGAGGGTCAATTTAGTGACCAATCAGGATTACAGATGTGGCCACATGACATGAACTACATTTCCCAGGATACCTTTAACTACATTTACCATGATGCATTCGCTTAAGGGGACAGCTCATATTTCCTAAGTAACTATCCAATTCCCATAGACTGGCTGGGACAGCACAGATGTCATGATTTCAAACAATAGATACATGTATGTAAAGAAGTATATAGCTATACTACAGTATTGGGTTGGCTTCTCAGTATAGTAATCTAGGGGTTTTTTTTCCCCTCCAGCCCTACCCAGAGTTCTGAATACTCTATACTATAGATCACAGGCTGTTACCAGTGCTGCTTCTCCTCTTTTTTTTTCTTTTGCTTACTTCTGAGTATATGCAAAAAAATACAGTATTAAAATCTCATTTTCTCCATGCTGCAAGAATTGACATGGCAATTCAGGCAGTCCCAAATGCTGTTCTTAGGTGAACCCTATATGGTTATTAGGCATAATGTCATGTGATTGGATTTTTGACCTCCTGCTGGCTTCCTCGTTGACTTGCTAGAAGCCAGCAATGAAGGTTATAAATGACAATGATTGCAGGACACCAAGACCCAAATTGTGATCACATAATGGTATGTGAGAATGACCTTGGAAGATTTGTACAGACTTCAAGACTGATATCAGCCTTCCCAGATAGATCAGACAAGAAAGTACAATCAGATGATCTAGTTCTACTTTATTCTGAGGCTACTTTAGCAGACATTTTTATGGGTAGCTCCATAATAATGCCAATAGGGTTGATCAAGATCAGTTCCAACTGTCACTAAGTCCAATCAACTGAGGGAAGACTGGAGTTGGTACATTTCCTACCAAAGGTTTACAATACTCATAATCTGCAAACCTAACTAGCAGGTGTGACATTCAAGCAATACTCCCAAACTGTAAAGCTGCTCACACTAGGAGTGCAACTCCATCTAAAACATGGTTGAAACTCAAAATCTTTTCCTTGTCTACAGAACTTCCATCTTCTTGAGAATTAATTTCATTTTTTCTCTCTCATCTGCTCTATTATCAGTTGGTTAGGGTAGTGGTTAAAGCATAAGGCTAGAATTTAGTCTAGTGATTATAGCGTAAGGCTAGAAACCAGGAGACTGTGAGTTTTGGGTGCAACGTTGACTGGGTGACTTGGACCAGTCACTCTCTCTCAGCCCACAACATTGGATTCTGGTGACAAGCCAGTCTGTCAGTTCCTGTCACAACCAATGGATCAACACTTGGTCCAAAAAAACAAAAGCCAAACCAACAGATTCTCTGCTCGCAGGGAAACACTGGGAAGAAAAAAAAAAGTTCTATTATTCAGATTCTAATTACAGAATTGATAGAAATATTTATTGAAATGTTGCTGGTGCCTTGTTTAATTCTTGATTTATTTCTTAATTGTTAGAAAATGTCATCAGGGCAAGCAGCTTATATTGGTGATCCCTTTCAGAAGATCAGCGATATTGCTAGTGCTGTTGAAGAGTTAAGGAGACAGCTGGAAGCAGCAATTTTGAAGAATTTCCCAGCGCAGCCATCTCAGAGTTGGTGGAATTTTCATTGCCCTCTTACATTAAGAGTAAACATGTGCTGACTTATTACAAGGCTTTGAATATCACTAGGGAAATAAAACCACTATGGTCTGGCATAGTTATTCTAATCTGATGCTAAACATGAGAAAGATGGTGTGGCTGGATTAGATCTTACCATGACTGGTGTTCTGTAGCTACCAAATTCTCCTGGGTAGCCAATAAATAGGGCATGATGGAAATAAAATCATATGGCTGGAAGGGACCCTTGGAGGTCTTCTAGTCCAACCCCCTGCCCAAGGCAGGAGTCCTTATACATCATTTTTGCAAACCTTTGAAAATACTACTGTTTTTACTATTGGTTATTGAATCTTATTTTGTTCCTTCTGATCCTTTATATCCATATTATTATTACCTTTTACTTTAAGTGACCTCACCCATAAGCATCCCTAAAGTGTATTGTCTGTTGTTTGGCAGGCACTTTTTCGAACTTTATCAATATGCTGAACTAACTGGCAAGATGGACATGGAATCACTTCAACAGAGTTTTGCTTCTCTTTATGGTCAAGTTGATTATTACTGTAGATGTCTATGGAGATTCTCAGTCATCCAGGTCATGGTTGTCCCAAAGGTGCTTTTTCAAGAGGCAACTGGACTTTCTTAGTTTTTCTCTGAAGACATTTCACTTCTCATCCAAGAATCTTCCGCTCTGACTGGATGGTGGGGAACAGAAGGATTTATACTCCTTGCAGACAGCTGGTCATTTGCAATCTTTTAGAGAGTCAGTAAGAAACGTCTTCAAAGAAAAACCAGAAAGTCCAGTTGCCTCTTGAAAAAGCCCCTTTGGGACATTGTTACTGTAGGTGCTAGAAACTTTATAAATAAAAGGGCGTTGCTGTTTAACAATGAATAGTACCTTCTATTATGTTATGCAAGCTTTTTTAAAAAAATCTTGTAATATTTCAAAGAAATATATCCTATGGGTAAGAGTGTATTTAAATTTCAATTGCTCAGTGAAAGGTCAGACCATGTTTGATCCGATTGCTAGCTGTAGACTTTATAGCGTATGGAGGTCCTGGCCTATATTCTGTACTCAGTTTGGGGAATTCCAGTGAGACAAATCGTCATTGTAGGATGCCTTCATTTTTCCTGAATGCTTTTCAATATCTTATCCTTGCAATAGGAATTAGCAGCTGCCAAGTCTAGACGTGAATCTGTCTCCTTAAGCAATAGTAGCTGTATCTCCAAAACTCTTCGTTTAGGTAGAATAAGTGGCTCTGGATGCTAATGAATCACAAGTCCCTTCATTCCTTGCCATTGGCTGTGGATAATGGGTATAAGTGGTTCTTATGCAACCTGTGGACAGCCATTAGCTCCCTCATTCAGTTTGAACTGAAAACGTCCTATGGATGATCCCATTTCCTGTCAAAATGGCTTTTCTCTGAAATGAAGGACTGATCAAAGTGATACGGGAACCTCCCAAAATGGATCAGGGAGGTCTCCTTCTTAAGCTGAGATTGAAGCTGAAGCATAAGCAGCTACTTGTGTTCTGCCACGCCGATTTCTAGTGTCAGTAACTAACAGCCTGGATTATTTTTTTTTTACTGTAATAGAACCTTTTCCTGGAACCAGCAACAATAGTGAAGTTACAGATGATGGAGCAGAAGAAATGTTCCTTTCCAGTGATTCCTGTAGGTAGTTTTATTAACTTTAATTAATTTTGAAGGAGATCATGTTAATTATTCCACTTAATTCTTCCAATTATTCCATTTTCCACATTCCATTGCTTATCCATGTTGTTCTGATGTTCTGACATTCCTGATTTGATTGAACAAAACACAAACACTTGTTAGCTCTTTTTTTAAGAGTACAAATTATTATAAAGTACAAATTTGTGCACGTTAATTAGCTCAAATCACAATCATAGGAATAACATGGGATTAATATACAGGATTCAATATGCTTAGCATAAGTATCATTGTGGAATAAAATAATAATAGTATTCTTAATCACTTGTTTGTCTGGACATCTCCTGATTGTTACACGGTTTATATGAGAGGGAGAAATATTGTGAGTACTTGTGGCTGGCTTGGGAGCATTGGGCTTATACTGATCTAGGACTCTTATCATTATCTGCTTGACTGGCTCTGTCATTTATTACTCTAAACAATCCTTTGGGGATTTCTCCAGTTGTGATACCCTGGAACCCATTACCGGGTTTCCCAGTTGGGATCTGTACAACTGGCCTCCCAATTGGATGAAAAAACATCATCTAGATCAGTGATGTCAAATGTATGACACCAGTGTCACAGGTGACATTAATGGTGACACATCAGGCCTCTAGTCTAGATCCTCTGAAAGTTGTGCTAGAAGACCTTACTCTTGCACAGCCCCTGAGGCATCTGAAAATTGCACAATAATTCTCGCAAAATTTTCTGAGGCTCCAGAAGATGCGTGTCTTCTAGAGCAGCAGTCGTCAATCGGTCGTCAACTGGTGGGCCGTGAGAAAATTTTGGTGGGCCGCAGAGAAATCTCATCCCCAGAGCACCCCCACAAATCCAAGCTGCACAGAAACACAAGACTGCTGCGTTGCCCACATGGTTTGTGGGAACCCTCCCCCCGTGGGAACACTCCTTACCCGGTAAACTTGCCTGCTAAATTGCTATTTTTCCTTTTTCCAACCATCATCTGTTTTGCTGTGCCAGGAGATTTAGATTAGCTAGGAAGCAGGAAATGGCTGGATTTCTTGCTTTCTAGCTAGTCTTTGTTAGACTAAAAGGTTGGCAGCCTCTGTTCTAGAGAGTCCAGAGGTGAGAAGGTCCAGAGGTTTCTTTTGTCCAGGGTGAGGTGTGGGTGGGTGTTTGTGTATGTGTGAAACATGCCAACAGAGTCAAGGTGGGCATTTTCTGAATTTTTTTATTTTTTTGACACCAAATCTAAAAGATTCATCATCACTGATCACTCATTAAAAGGCAAAAAAGTGTTTTTTAAATTTCTAAGGCTGTCTCTGGGATCCATGTGATACTGAGTGCTGTTCTTGGAAATTAAAATGATACTAGAGAGAGACACTTAGCAGGAAATAGGACAGAACTGTCACCCATGCCTAGGGCAATGACCATGGGCAGCATGTTGCCTACCTATATTTAAGTTACTGTGAGTTGCAAAACACTGCAAAAAAATTGAATAATTTTTACAGTCCCAAGGAATGATTCCATCCAGGAAGCAAGCAGCTCTTCATCAGCAGCACCATCTCCAAGGGATAGAGAATTGCCAATGATTTCAAGTAGATTTTCTCAGTGTAAGTATGTATATTGCTGCACAGACAAAAGAGTAATATTGAGATCTATAGATGAAACATACAAAACTTTCTCTTTCAAAAATAATTTGAAAACCAGTTGTTGAATTGGTATTTCAAACTAGTTTTTTTTCTGAAACGGATAATTTATATTCCATTTAACAGCACGTTTTATTTTGCTTTTTTAGAAAGAATGATATATATCTATTAAATAAATGTACTGGTGTTAATAAAACAAAATGAGGTTAGTTTTCAGAGGTCTTGGGCAATAATTTATTTGGTTATGTAGCACATAGCAGTGGTATGTTTTTCAAAATTATGTGGACTTTTATAACAATTTTTTATAAGTTTTAATCTCCTATAAACTAGTTTAATGCATGTTGTGTTATTATTTTATGTATTTACTTGGCCCAATTTGGTCAATCAATCAACCAATAAATAAATAAATTTCAACTCACTGGTCAAAGTAAGCTGCATTATCCAGACTTAAGGCAAAAGGGTTGCAGGTAGAGAAAATGGGTTTTGAACTATGAACATATCTCCTTGATTTAAGGCTGCTAGAGATCTGAATGTTTTTAATTTTACTTCACTTAGGGATGTCCATTATAACATTTGACGATGAAACTCTTGGTTGCAGTCTTGAGCTCACAGGCAATAAAAGGAAAGTGAGAGTGTCTCGTACTCGCAAAGAATATAAACATTCCACTAAGAGATTCTGCAGCAGTCAGGTGCTGGGTTCTCAGAGTTTCTCTGAAGGCCGCCATTACTGGGAAATAAACACTGAGGAATCTTCTCTATGGGCCATTGGTGTTGCCAGTGGGGACATTGGCAGAAGAGACCGACTAGGGAGGAATGAATTATCCTGGTGCATTGAATGCAATGTTCAACATATCTCAGCATGGCACAACGGGCAAGAAAACAACATTGACGTCGTAGATAAACCTTTGCGGGTCGGAGTTTTCCTTGACTTTCCAACAAAAAGTGTTTCTTTTTATTCTCTCACCGATAAAGAAACGTTCTTACACAAGTTTGAAATCAATGCAGCAAAGCCAGTTTACCCTGCTTTTTGGATTTATGGTTTAAATGCTGGTGAGGGTTTAACTATAAATGATATTCATAGGAATTAACTTTATGCCACAATTGTAAATTATCTTAATAAGCATTTGCCTCTAAACACTCTTTAAGATTTGCTGTTTGAATTATCAAATGCCTCATCTTTTCCTGTTTTCTGAATGGGAATGAGTCTTACACAGGGTGAGCATGTTGGAAGCTTGCACTGTCATTGGATGGAGGTTAGGAGATGCAGAGTTTCAAAAGAAGGTTTGGGTTTGGGATGTATAAATATTGTCATATATCATAATCCCTGCATAGCCAGTTACGGATTGCCCTTGACATACAATAGTGAGTTCAGCATCCATTCGCAGTTATGGCAGTGCTGAGCAGTGGATTTACAACTGATGCCCAAAGTTATGGCCATAGCATTTCCTATTTACATTCAACCCAGATACCTTTTAGGATTGATAGGGGTTCCATGTGTGCCACCTGTGAAAATCAGAATAGAAGCATAATGATAAAAAACACTGTGGGGGATATTGAGCAGATGTAGCATTATATATTTGCAAATGAATATACTTCAGTGACAATTATTTCAGAGTATATGAAGAGGTATTAAAGTACTATTAAAATAATATAGCTTCCGGTTTGCAGGGCTTCGGCGGCAGGCAGGAATCCGCGATTGTGCATGGTTTCTGCCTGGGCTTGCCGCTGGAGCGCCCTGAGCCAACTGGCTTCGGGGCTAAGCCACCACGTAGAGGTGGTCAAGAGGGGGGAGATTCCAGCAGGGTCAAGGAAAGCCGCATCTTTCCTCCTCAGCTGGCTAAACTCCCTTTCCCGAAGGTAAGAGCGGCAGTCAGAAATGGCCGCCTCAAAGAAGCACTCATCCAGAAAAGAAAGTGTAGGAGGAAGTTAAGAAGTGAAAGTTTTGGCTGACCTGGATAAAAAGCAACAATTAAGGTATCCTGGAATTTAAATTTCAAAAAAGATACATCGCCCCCAAAGAGGATTTGGAAGCAGCGAATGAAAGTGAAAAGGAAAAGGTTTTTTTTTTTTCACTCTCCTTCCTTACATTGACAGCGAACAGAGATGAATGAGAAATCGGCAAAATCCACTTTGGCATCGACAGGTAATTAAACTGGCAAATTAAATGCCAAGGGGACAATAAAGATTTCTGAACAGTAAAAAAATTCTTTTTCTTTGCTGTAAGTGGGAAGGGAGAAGAAAAGAATAAGAGTAAGATCTGGAAGGAGGAGGCTGCCTGAATTCAAAGCATCTAAAGTTAAATCTTAACAAGACTTCTAAAAGAAACATTTTAACTGGAATTTTGTAACTAAATAGTAACCCCAGGAAGAGAAAGTGAAAAAAGAAGAAAGTGTTAAAAGAAACAGCTTGTGTGTATTTGGATTGCTTGGTGACTTTGGGACTTCTGGAAATTATATTTGAATGATTAAAAACACTCGGGTGGTTGTTTACAATTTTTTTTACAATGGCATCACTTGTGGATGAACTGAAAATGGAATTTTAAAAATATAAAGAAGAGGAACAAGAGGGGAAGGGCTCTCTTGGCTCCGTTTTTCAATTTTTAGAAATGGCGATCTGTACCTACGAGAAACTACAAGACTGCGCAACAAGAAGATTGGGACAAAGAAGAAGCCATCTTTAATGAACAAGTAACTTTACTTGGGAAATAAAGGGAGGGGGGAAAGAGAATGGAGAATTTAAGATCTAAAAAAACAGCCAAAAAAGGGAAAAAGAAGGTGAAAAGTGGATATAATGTTAGAAAGCAACAGAAAAGGAGAACACAGAAGAGGGAAATGGAGGTGGAGAGACAAGTAGGTAAAAAGGGCAGAGAGAAGAAGGAAGGGAGGGAGGAAGGGAAGAGAAGCTACAAAGATGTGGAGCAAGATGTAAAGAAACAGGACTTTTTCAGAGATAATGGGTAAAAATTTAATTGAAAAAGCGATTCTGCAAAGGTACATAAGATTGTATTGTCATATTTGTATTAGAAATAATGTTAGAAAAATTGGAAACAACATATGATTAAAAAGTGGGATAAAATACTCAGTGTAATTCAGTGAAACTTTTGTGAACAAAATAAATGAAATGAAATAAATGAGAGTATTGAATTAGGAAGGAATGGGAACATTTTAATGACACAATGTTTTAAAATATAAGTGAAGTGGGGGGGAAGTAGTTATGGAAAGTTTATAAGTGTTCCCATAGAAGCATGATACCTACTTGAAAAGTAATGTGTAAAATGTTTAAGATTTAAATGAATATTAATATTAATGATATAATTGAACTGGTATGGATTGTTGTTCTAATTATATCATATATTTATAATTTTTTCTCTTTTTAAAATATAGTGTGTAGCTTTAGAATGTACTAAGCAGAATCCGAATGGAAGTTATGTATTATATTAAGTGTTATAAATTTAGGGGAAAGATATAAAGGCGTCATACTCCAATCAGTGATTACAGGAGAAATTTTGTTTAATGAGAAAAGATAATAGACAGCTGAAACAGGACAAAGAATGTAAGTATAATGATCTGAATTGAGATGAAATAAATAAAATAAAATTAAGAAAGTTAAAAGAGGGGAGAAGCTATATAGAAAATGTAGAATGGTAATAAGATATGGAATGATATATAAAAATGAGCATAAACTTGAATTTGTGTCTGTACGAAGAGATGTAACCCGGGATCAAGCTGCTTTCAAAAAAGATTTTTTATGTTTTGTTTGTTTTTAAAAAAATCAATAAAATTTTATTTAAAAAAGTACTATTAAAATAAATGGAGCCATAACTTGACAACAGTGACAAAAGGAAAAATTAGAAAAGTAAAAATAACAAATTTGTGGAAGAGCCCTCACATGCGGTACTTTGTAACTCATATATCAAGAAATTCAGTAAGAACTTTTAGAGGAATAGAGATGGATGCGAATAAATAAAATAATATCATGTCCCTTGTTTTATTAAATTTCATCCTGCTTTCTCTACATAGTATATTTCAAAGTAGACAGCTTACAAACATATTTTTGCTTGATCAGCAAAGTTGTGCTATTTATAGCTACGATTTGTATATGTTGTAAAAATATATTTAATAACCACTTTCCAGCAATAAAACCTGGGTTCTGTATACTGCAGTGTGTGATAATGTGGTTTGTTTTATTTTGGCTTAGTTAAGTTGCATGAACATAATATTGTGGTTTGTAAATCATAGACTAATATTTTACTGTGTTTTCTGAAGCCGACTCTTGGAGGCTTATTCAACAAACTGGGCTTAGCAATATGTATGATTTGGAAATTCAGCCAGATGTCAAATATGATGAATGTGACAGCAATTAATTACCTATTTGGGAAAGGCAAGTTTAAACGATTCATTTTTAAAGACCTGCAGTGAAGAAATAAGGTGGTCATTGGTTGGTTGGGGTCTACTGTGCCCCTAAATGGAAGTTAAGTCCAAAATATAAAACAATATCAGGGATTTAAAAAGAGTCCCCCAATAGCCTGATGGCAGCTTAAGAACATAAAATGATGAAGAATATAAAAATAATGGAATCCTTTAAAGTCCCTTTAAATCCTTGATAAAAGTTATCACTTTTATGAGAAAGAAATCCTATTCATAAGAAAATGTCTCAAATAATGTTTTGAACACCAAGTTATCCAGGAATTGATAAAATTATATAGAAATATTAGCACTGATTAAATTACCCACCAGGCTGTCTTAAGTTACCCTTTTCTTTGTCAGCTTCTTTGCAAAACTGAGAAACTACAGTCATGCAGCAGAAAACTCCTGACGATAATAGGATTGAGAAAATTTCACCATCTTCTACATTACAGCAAATGTAATCTTGTACCAAACAGAACAAATGTAATCAACCAAATATAAACACTAACTTTGTGTAAGAAATTACATATAATGACACATTGTAAAATGACAGAGAAACATTTTGTATAAAGATCTGAGCTAGGTTTTACTTGGAGCTAGGGTTGATTTAGACTCCTGTCCCAAGTATGAGATTCTCTATTTCTGCAGAAATAAACAGATGAAAGTTGCCTTCCTTGCTTCAACATGACTTACTTGGTCACTAGCTCTATACCCATGGTTCGCTACAAAATTGTGTAATCGGGCTTAGTTTTGGGGGAGGAGAATAAGGGGAAAAATCGTGCCTCTGACTACCAGCATTCATCGATATTCATCTGGCTACCATCTTGTCAGTGTGTGAGAGAGGGTTGTTGGGTTGAGGGTTGTTTGGAAACTGAAACAGTATTTGATGTGTGAGCAAGGCAGAGACAGCAAGGAGCCTGGCATGGTTTAGCTCAACTGTTCTGTACTAAAGCTGGTTGCTGTTGTGAAACTAAAACAGAAACTTCTCTACTTGTGTTTTGCATTTGGAACAGATTTCTTTTCAGGTGGAGAACTCCTTAGCATCAGAGCATGTTAATAATAATATATGAAATACTAATGCTCTGATGGTAATTTCAAAAAATCCTTTCCAAGTGAGCACCTAGAAGCCAAGAGGAACATATGTGCCAAATTTCAAGTTTGTAGGCTTTACGGTTCTGGAGATTTTGTGATGATGCATGAGTAGTATTTATATATGCGTATAGATTAGTGATGGGAAAACAGAACACAGCTGAGGCTTTGGTTAACATCCCAAAGCCCAATCTTGCAAGATCTCTGGTAGTTTTGCATTTAATCTTAATTGTTTAAATGGCTTAAGCTGATTTAATGATTTAAAGGAGTTTTAAAAAACCATTTTGATGCCTGCAACAAAATATGAACTCACTCAGGAATGCTCCCTACTTAAAAGTTATTGAACACACATAAGCAAAATAAAATAAAATCATAAAGGAATTCTATAACAGAAGGAATGAAAAATAACTTTCTTCTACTCTTAGATAGCTATTTTGAGAGCAAGACCCTAATAATCAGTGAAAGGACTTCTTAAGTAACCTAGTTTTCATGCTCCTCTGTGCTAGAATCCAATTTGCACCCTTTTCTTTGGCATCCATCAGTCTCGTTTGATTTTTTTTTTAACTAAAACTTCTTAAAATAAAGTAAACTTGGATGAGGTTCCCAGCAGGCCAGAGGATAAGTCCCCATAGGCAATATACAGTATTTCTCCCTGCTTTAAATTCCATCTGAAATAGACAATAATCTGTCCATAAAAAGTTATGCTGACTTTTTTGCTAAGCAGAAGTACCCTATTGCTTGAAACTGAACAAGTCGATAGTATGCTGTGCTAATCTATTGATCTTAATACTGAGATCTGGCCATATTTTGGCATCCTGATAGTTTGAGACTAGGATGAAGCTGCATACCTAAAATTAAACAGGCACTTAAGCAGGGCAAAAGCCAGGGGAAAAAAATCCCTTCAGGAGACAGATAAGATCCCATCAACTGCCACCAGAATTATCAATGAAGATTTTCATTCATCCATATAGAATTGTCTGGAAGTTGAATCATAGCACTTGGACTTCTTTCCCTGTTGGCTCAAAACATTTTGCTGCTTATCCAAGTAGCTTCTTCAGCAGCAGTTTGACTACCATCCAAGCTAATAGCAATTGATTTCCACAATTTCCCTGAATTGGCCCCACACCTGTTTGAAATCAGCCAAGCTGGTAGCCAGCATCACATCTTGTGGCACTGAATCCCAAAACTTAATTACACATAGTTCTCAATTTATGATCATACTGGAGCCTGCCCATTATAGCTGTATGTCATAATGGTCATACAGTGGGTCACCACCTAATTTTGCAACCTTTTTGTGCAGTGATTGTTAAACGAACGTCACAGTTGTTAAATGCACCAGTTTTGTTGAAAACCAGAAGAAAATTTCTGAGATAAACTTGGCTATTCCACTAGTCATGTCCAATTACAGATAATTTATAAATACTTAAAAGTGAGAATAGAACCCCTGGGGATCACAGTAAATTATATTCCTTCATTGTGAGAGATATCTATTTATACCTGTTTATTTTTTAGTCAATTGTTTTTCCACAAGGAGACCTGCCATTTTATTCTATGACTGTTGAATTTACTGAGAAGTCTTTGAGAAGGGACTTTATCAAAGGCCTTTTGAAAATCTAAGTAGATGTCTACTGCCATCCACATTTTTATCAACATTTTCAAAATACCTACACTTACAAAAGCTATGTTGAACATCTTTCAACAAGGCCTCTGACACTTTATCTTTAATAGCACTTCACTATCTTAACAGATGTTAAGCTTACAGGCATATAATTTCCAAGATCTCCTCATGAGCTCTTAAAAATTGGAGTTTATCCTCTCCATATAATCAAATTCCAAAATACTGTGAATAGGAAAGTCCAGGTTGCTAAACTTAGGGGATGTTATTTATAATGGACATTCTTCCATTAAATGACCTGACTTCTACCAAGAACTCATTCAAGGCCTACAGATCTGTCATCAGGATTGCAATATGATTGATATGATCAAAGGCAGACCAAAAGAATACAGAGCACTATTGCTTAAACATATAACTTTGCAGTGTGGAAAGGGAACTTCATGAGGACAGTGGTGTCACCCGAGCAGGAAAAGCCCAAAGGGAACATCAAGCCAGCCGTAAAACAAACTTGCATAGGAAAAGAAATCAAAGGTATTAAAGAAGCCCCTTAGACAAAAGCCCAAATAATTAAGAAAACTAGGGAAACAAGAAAACAAAACCTTACAAACACAAGACATGCCAAATCAGCAAAACAGACAAAAGACACAAAATATATTGCAAAGGAGACAGACAGGAGATTGCCACAAAACAAATATAAGAAACCATTAAGCTAAAAGAGATTAGGATGAAACCGATAATCCAATCAAACCACCCCGCAAAGTTTGCCTTCCACACCCTGCGGAGTTTACCCTCCGGCGAAAATGAAGACAACCCCTGACAGAATTTAAAACATTAAGAAATACAAACACAAGCACTCACACACAAAAGGAGAAAAAGGTATAAAAATCAGGGACTTACCATACAAAGGAATGCTCCCAGCAGGAAAATCGAATCCTCAGAAGAAAGGCATTTTGACAGCCTTTCAACAGCAGTTATAAATTGAGATTCTGTCCAAATTAGTTTTGGGATAATGTAGTAGGCAAATATGTATTTCCATCTTTCAACACCTTGTTTTGAGATATATAATTGGAAGAACAAGTCTATTTAGATACTTTGAGAAATCCATAAAAACAAGTGATTTAGAGGACCTTATTTGAAAGCTGCAATGAATTTTACAGGAAAACTCCCTATCTTGGAAGCTAAAATAAATAGCAGCCAGGTTCTTCTCTTTTTTTGCACCAGTGAGTTTCATTCACCAATGGATTATATCTGCTTAGTTCGATGGCCTTGTGCTAGATTTCCTCCATCAAAGGGGTTAGGATTTTCAGTCAATGATTGACAGTTACCTGGTTGACTTTTATGTACCCATGCCATAATCACAACAAAGATATCAAGCCAATAAATTACATCTGTGGCAGATAAAAACTTTTTGGAGGTATGATTTTAACACTAACGGAGGGCAGAAAAGTAACAAAAGCCAGAGATGCTCTTCCTCGGGGTTTATGTTGTATAATAATCGTAGTAATTGTAACGCTTAGAAAATTTGTTTCTGTAGGGCAGCAGGGACATTTCAACAGATGAAATTAAAATGAATGTTGAATACACATCACTGACATCATGCAACAAATGCCTCTAGAGATACCAACGATAAATCTATCGCCAGCTCTCCAAGCAAACCATTTTTCCAACAGTTGAATGCCAGGTGTATATTGTAACCCTAAATACTTGCATGTTACTTTCGTATTATTTTCTAAATTAAATTGAATTACAATTACAGAAAACGAAGAAGAAAAAAAACCCAAGACCCTTCTGTGCTCCTGAACGCGTGCTTTTATTTTTTAAAAAAATAACCTCTAGATAGAATACGCTTATGTTACACTTCCGGTTTGCTCCCCATCTGACTGCCTCTCCGATTCGTACGATCAGGAAACGCCGATGGGCCCCTGCGGAGCTCTCAGAGAGCAACCTGGAGAGAAAGAGAGAGCGAGAAAGAGAGCGCGCGCTTTCCCTGCCGTTGAAGGACTGCGAACTTAGCTCCGGAAGTTCAAAGCCGCGTTCTTTCTAGCCTCCCGTCTATGGTCGGCGGAGGGAAAGGTTGCGAACGGGCGCTCGGAGGGGCGGCCGCGCGAGCGAGCCAGTAAGCGCGCGCGCGCCGGCTGTTGGAGGCGGGACGGCACGAGCGGGCCGAGCGTAGTAGGCCGAGGCTCTCCCCACCCTCTCCCCCCCCACCTTCTCTCTCCCCCACCGCCTTGACCGAAACCCTAATGTGAGCCGGATCGCCGGACCCAGAAGGCGGAGGCAGAGCACGATGAAGAAGGACGTGAGGATCCTGCTGGTGGGAGAACGTGAGTGAGAGAAGGGAAGGAGGGAGGGAGCGGCTGGGAAGGTCAGCATGGAAGAGGAGGGAAGAGGACTGGGCCGGAGAGATGGGAAGCCGGCTCGTCCCGCTGAATGGACCAGGCTTGGCTGGCTTGAGCTTCAGGGGAGGACAGGAAGAGTCGGTGTTTGCGAAGGTTAAGACCGCACGTGTGTCTTGTTTTAACGTCTTTACTGGAACGGGGGTTGTCGGGTGGACTTGTCCGAAAGGTGGCTGGGGAGAAGGAGAAAGTGTTGTGGGGGAGAACCAGGTGCGGGGATTTAAGCGAAAGTAAGAGAGGAAAAGGACGGCCAGGCAGGGTATTAGAAAGCGAGAAGAAAACAGAGGATTAAGCATGCAGTAATGGGATTTTATAGGACCTTGGTGGTGTGTGTGTGTGTGTGTATGAGGGGAGAAACCGGCTGAAGAAGAAGGGAATTAGTTTTAGGAGACACGGATATTTGACAATGGGTGCAGAAAAAGGGCAGACAAAGAGGCAGAGCAAAACTGAAGGGAGAAAAGTGTACTCCGCAAATATATTTTTAGCTCAGTGGCAAAGGGAACTCTTTGGGTATAATAATGAAGTCTGCTCTAAAATACACTATTAGGACACCTGCTGAGGAGGGCATACGCTACTAGGTTGGTAATCTCATCCAAACCCTATTTTGATGGGCACCCAGAGACTGGTTTCATATGGGGTTAGGTTTATTTTAATTTTTGGAGCTGCTATTCGTTGGTAGACAGATGGAGATATAGAAAGGTGTGAGTTAATATAACCATTTCACCTGGAAAAGCTGCTTTCCTTTCCTTTCCATCTTTTGTCAGGTTTATTCAGCTCATCTTCTGCTTTTAGATTTTGGATCAAAGCTGTTGCTCTTTTATACAGTAGCAAGTTGTTGTCACAAGGGCACCAGCTGTCCTCTCAAAATAAGACCAAGTTTCCTCTGCCCCCCCCCCCCAATCAGCTGCTCACTGTAGGATACATGCTCTTGCTAGGCTTTCATTGATTATTTAAACACAACTTTACTGGAGATAGGGGCCTAAGGTTTTTTGAGTCATCTTGGCTCTAAATATGGAATTCAAAACAGGGTTTTGGACAAGTATGTCCAAAGTACTGTATGCTCCCTCAGCAGATGTCCTAATAAATTGTACAGCAAAATGATTATGCACAGAGCTCTGTTTTTCACTGAGATAAAAATATATTTGCTGAAAGTATGCTCCTACATAAGTAATACAAACTGACAGGGCACCTCAGAAATATATTAGATTCCAGCTCTTTTGACTTATAAATTGTTCAATCCCTGACTGCTGGTCATTGTGTTGGGGGGATATGGAAGTTACAGACCAAAATATCTGCCACTCACATGGCTACAATTAACTTAGAACTAGTTATTTACTTAACTATCCCAAGTCTTTGATAATCTGTCTTCTGGCATGCACATTATGCTTGGCTGTGTTCTGTAACTGTATATGGAATACATACTAATAGGTATGTAATTTAAATATGTGGTATGCTACTTACAGGTTGAAGTCTTTGTGAATGCATATTCATTACAGAATGAGCAGCAACCTAATTTGCGTAACAAGTTGGGGAAGATTTGTTTTCTGGTGTGTGTCATTAAATGTGCTTTTTGGGGTTGTATGTTAATGAAGAATGATGTGTGAATAGTGTCAGAAAATAGATGACTGTAATATTGTGTAAAATTACCAAGATTGCTCTGATGTTAATGACTCTGATGTCTTGTGAGTCTAGCAATTATGAATTATTGTTGAAATTTGATTGAGGGATTAATTAATTAAAATAGTTTTGATTGATTTGCTATATTTAGAATAGTCCAAAATTGAGAGTTTGGAGTTTTCCTTAAAGCCCTGTTAGTGCCTTGATGAGATTTTGGGTAGGAATTGAGAATAATTTAGTTGTGCTGTTTTCTCTTTTGACCCCATCATTTTTTCTTTTAAATTACTTAGAAGACTGCCTATGTAACTGCCAGATACTGTGAAATATTTATAAATCAGAAGGAGTTCCTGTTCTCCAAACCAATCTTTTCTTCTTGGGATAGCAACTTGATGCATTCCAGAGATTTTGATCTCGTACAATTATATTTTTTGCTGTTAGCTACTATAGGGAGACTGATGGCAGATAGTCCAAAACCTTCAGAGGACATTAGGTCATTTATTTGGGTATGCATAATCTTGCACTGAGAATGTACACATATTTAGCTATTAGTTCATTTGTGTTTAGTTTGAATTTCCAGGTCAGTGGTGTTAAAAATAATCTGTGAGAATTCAGCCATAGAGAATGTGTTTTATATTCTTGGAAGACTTAAATAAAGAATGATTTGTTGAAAGAGATTATTATCCTGTCTCCTGACTTGTTGGTTGTGTGACCTTGAAATTGTTTCTTAAAAGCAAGTATTTGCATCATAAAAGCCATAGATTGGCATTTTGAACTGCTTGACTATTCATTTTATGCAGATTGCAAACAACTTTTAAAATCAGAAAACTGGGTATGGGCAACCAGCTGACAATAAAGTGCAATTTGAGACAAAGTGTTGTCCTCAAATCAAATCAAAATACATATCTTCTGCAATTCTGTTGATTAGACAATAGACTACATTGCTATCTGACTAAACATGACGAAGCTGAATTTAAAACCACCTGAAAGTAGGCTGCAACTCTAGTTCTCAACTCTAGTTCTCTGTGGTTGGGTGTTTGTGTTTGTATGTGGTTGCTGTAGAGTCAGTGTTGACTCCTGGTGATTATCTGAACAGATTCCTGTAGTTTTCTTGGCAAGATATCAGAAGTGTTGACTCCTGGTGATTATCTGAACAGATTCCTGTAGTTTTCTTGGCAAGATATCAGAAGTGGTTATTACCTTCTTCCTAGGGCTGAAATAGAATGACTGGCCCAAGACCACTGAGCTGATTTTGTATTTAAGTCTCGACTGGATTCATGTTCTCCTAGGTTCTGTCCCAGTGCCTTATTAACCACAACACCAGACTGACTCTCTGAGAGAAAGTTTTAGCTGCTGGGAACGGTACTGTCAGAAATGCTTCATGTTAATACATGTGGTTCATACATGTGACAAGGCTGTTCCTGCTCAGAAGATTGGGCAGAGACCAAAATCTTCAAGCTGTTCTTTAGCTGTGCTTTGATTTATCTAGTGACTGTTGAAATTGGGAGCCTAAATTTAGAAAATAGAATTCTTATTTAGGGAAACGTTGTTTGCGAGGGAAAAAAAAAACCCAAGGCATTCTTTGACAGGAGTGGGGTCATGCCTTTAGAATATATTCTTTAATTTTTACAGTACAGTCCAAAAATAATATTTAAAAAAAACTTGCATGCTGACATTGTTATAGAAATGTGTCCTCTTAGAGCCAAATTGGTTTCATAACTTTTCATAGCATAGTCCGATTGTAGAAAAACGGGTTTGCTTCACTGCAATTGACAGGTATAAATGTTGGTGTATTTTTTTATAATTCCCATAATATGTAGGACATATTTCCTCTCTTCCCAAGTCCTTTCATATCAAGATCAGTTTTTTATTTAGGAGACTGCCAATTCTGAAAATATTTTCAGCTGAAATTGTTCTGGAATGTTTGCAGAATGATCAAAACTGTATTGGATTGTATAGAGGATCTTTTTTATTTGAAACACTTTGCACATCACTAGGTATTTTAAATGTTCCTGTGTGTATTCTCTGCCATATTCCATAGGTTCAGTATAAAAATGAAACATAGCAGTGAAGGATCACACATTGAGAGATACAGGGGGTAGTCTGCTAGTATACAGGTAGGCCTCAACTTACAACAATTCATTTAGAGACCATTCCAAGTTACCACAGCACTGAAAAAAGTGATTATGACCATTTTTTACTGTTGTAGCATCCCCATGGTCATGTGATCAAAACTCAGGCACTTGACAACTGATTCATATTCATGACTGTTGCTGTGTCCCAAGGTCATATGATCAATTTTTGCAACCTTTTGACAAGCAAAAGCAACAGGGAAGCCAGATTTACTTAACAACCATGTTTCTAATTTATCAACTGCAGTGAGTCACTTAACAAGTGTGACAAGAAAGGTCATAAAATGGAGCAAAACTTGCTTAATAAATATCTCATTTAACAACAGAAATGCGGGGCTCAATGTGGTCATAGGTTGAGGACTACTTCTAATTGTCAATGTTTTAAGATTTGGGCATGAAAGGATATTAGAAATATACCAATTGTTAAGCTATATTTTTAGTTGTGTGCTATGACACATTTGGTGTATTTGAAGTTTACTTGTGTGGGCAACTCATGTTTTTTTAAAACAAAATTAGGACATGAGCTACTTTCTGGAAATACTGTGCTTCAGTTTCAGCAACATTACAGCCACTTTAACATTTTGGAAAGCTAAAACGTCTCAATGTAAACTTTTGCATACCAAAACATGCCACACAAAGTCAATACGAAGCTAAATATTAAAATAGACATGTCTACTTGATGAGTTTTTTATTGGTTGATGTTGTCCAGGCTGATATATGAACAGAAAATAAAGGAAATTTTAAAAAAGAAAGGAAAATTATTCTAATCCAGTCTTCACAGCAAAAAGACATGCTCCTTTTCTGTTACGATTTCAGATAGTAAAAAGTAAGCTTGCATTGCCAAGCTCAGTCAAGATATTATGGTTATTAAATTTTTATACCAGTTATATGCATATCAAGCATGAAACAAAGATGTCCATATCTCCTAGGGAACTATATGCCCATCTGCAAGAAGATTCAGTGCTGTACCAGTTTTAAGAGTATTAATAGCATTCTTATTTCTGATAACAAGATTCAACAAGGTCTAACTTTAGGAAATTCAGAGTCATTTGAATATCTTATTTGGCCAGCAGTCATTTTGCATGAAGTCATTATGCTCATTCAGTTCTTCCTGTCAGACAAAGACTTTAAAAGGCTTTTAAAAAAAATCTTCCAAAGCAGCAGCATTAGAAGCTTTCTTAGTTCAGAAGGGAAGTAACTTAGCTTTCTCCTATTCTTTCTTACTTAATTGACATAGACCAGCAGTCGCCAACTGGTGGGCCACAGCCCACTGGTGGGCCATTAGAAAATTTTGGTGGGCCGCAGAGAAATCTCACCCCCACAAAGCAATTAATCCAGGCTGCGCAGAAACACAAGGCTGCGCAGCCCACATGGCCCGTGGGAACCCTCCCCGCCCACTCACTCCTTACCCGGTAAACTTGCCTGCTAAATTGCTATTTTTCTTTTTTCCGACCATCATCTGTTCTGCTATGCCAGGAGATTTAGATTAGCTAGGAAGCAGGAAATGGTTGGATTTCTTGCTTTCTAGCTAGTCTTCAGATCTTCACAGCTGAACCTCCCTTAGGACTGAGGTTTGCTTTCAAGCATATTCAGTGCAGACTCACAGCAAGCAAATTTGAGAGGCTGAGCTAGCTGATAGCAGATAGATAGATCACTGAATGATTCTGTGAGCAACTCAATCTGCCTGCTTTGCCTGATTTGGGGTAAAAGTTGCTATTTTTTATTAAAAAATTCAATATTTACATGCATGGTGTGTTGTGAGTTAATTTTGTGAGTTTGCTTGCAAGCAAATTTTATGTGACAGACTGAGCTAGCCAATGGCAGATAGATCTCTGAATGAATCTGTGATTCTGTGAGCAACTCAATCTGCCTGCCTGCTTTGCCAGACTTTGGGTAAAAGTTGCTCTTTTTTTAATAAAAAAATCAATATTTATATAAATATTTATAATATTTACATACAAGCCATGCCCAGCCACTCACATGACCACCAAACCACACCCACAAATTAGGCCACGCCCACAGAACTGGTTAGTGATCCCTGGGATCTAAAATTATGAGTTTGGTGGTCCCTGAGGTCCAAAAGGTTGGTGACCCCTGACATAGACTATGTATCTCATTCTGTTCTGTTGAAATGACAGTTTTTGCTTTAAATGACAATGTCACATGATATCTACGGGTTGTTTCAGGTAGTCCTTGACTTACAACCACAATTGAGCCCAAAATTTCTGTTAAGTGAGTTTTGCCCCATTTTACAACTTTCCTTGACACAGTTGCTAAGTGAATCACTGCAATTGTTAAGTTAGTAATATGGTTTTAAGTGAATCTAGCTTCCCCATTGATTTTGCTTGTCAGAAGGTTGCAACTGGTGATCACACGACCCCAGGACATTGCAGCCATCATAAATATGAGTCAGTTGCCAAGCATCTGAATTTTGATCACATGACCATGGGGGTGCTGCAATGGTCATAAGTGTGAAAAATGATGATAAGTCACTTTTTTCAATGCCATTGTAACTTCAGGGACTACCTGTAGTGAGGATTCTAGACCATTATTTGGGGTGTTTCTCCTGACAGTTCTTAATTCATTTTCAAACTTCTTTATAGTAAATACAATTTGCTTTTCATTCAAAAATAATACCGGTATAAATCTAAGCCGTGTTTCTGCAACACATGTAACTTATTCAGCCATTAACTTAGTGAGATTTCCTGAAAAATGAAAGTGGCGCATAATCACAAAAAGTGGCCCAAAAGTTTCCATTTTGGAATTACATGAGACCGGACACCTTTTCCATCAATTCCATGAGTCTTTGAACTGCCTCCTAGCTTTTTCCTGACGGAGCTGCCAGCAGCAAGTGTTGTTGGGCTACTACAGCAAGTTAATCTTAATATTACTCATTTGTGTGTACTTATATCACAGCTGATTCGGTGTAATTAATTTGACTCAGTGCAATACTAGGTATGATTTGAGCTATGTTTGACCACCTGGAATTTAGTTTACTAGATCAGTTGATCTGGTTATGATGTTCCCTGGATATTCTAACCGATCCACAACTGACCTAGTTAAGGGTGTTGTAGAAAGAAAACCACAATCAATTGCTATCCTTGTATATAGTAAACCAGTAGTCTTCAAAAGCATTGATCAATTCAGTAATTTGCTGAAGTCTTGTTTGTTAAATTGAACCCCAAAATTCTTTATTATGAGGATATTGTAGCTTTAATCTTATTTGGAAAGGTTGTATGTCAGGGGTCCCAAATCCTCCGGTCCATGGACCAGTACCAGTCTGTTCTGTTAGGAACCAGGCTGCACAAGCAAGTGAAGCTTCATCTACGCATGTGTGGGATCGGTAGATAGCATGCAAAACCATCTTCCCCTCCTCCTCCAGTAAGTGGAAAATTGTTTTCCACAGAACTGGTCCCTGACACCAGAAAGGTTGGGTATATTCATGCAAGGATTTTTTTTTGTATCAGAACTACTTGCCTTATTTTTATATTTGTCATTTCAAAGAATCATGGCTCTTTTTTATGAGGTTTGTTACAGTCTTACTGCTGGTTAGCAATACTATTGCTGATACTAACTCTGACACTATCCCTCACCCCCACCCCCACCCCGGCCAAGAATTACCTATGGAAACCCTTCAGAATGTTCATCTTCTCAATTTCACAGCCAGAGTTGGGAAGACATCACTTATCATGTCTCTTGTCAGTGAAGAATTTCCTGAAGAGGTAAGTTTTCATGACAGTTGATTTAAAAAAAAAATCCTTGTGAAATTAAATTTCAATTTGCTGGACTTTGATGTAACAGATTACACATACAGTGGACAGCATTCTGCTGTGAGTTACATGTGCTAATGATGTTTGATGCAAATTACAGTACATCATTGCCATCATCTGTAACGGATATCTTTATATAAGTTGTATATTATATAATGGTAAATTATATAAAATCACAATAATTGCATACATGTCAACATACCAGATGTTCATTAGAAACAGATACTCATCCCCTGGTTAATCTAGTCATGTTTCACTATATTTTTAAAGCTCTTAATAGAAATACAATAACTCCTAAAGCATAAGCTTAGAGTTTAATATAAGTATTTGCTTCTAAAAGTATTTTATGCTCTTTCCTTCTAGATACACAAAAGAGTGGTGTCTTTATAAGCTTTCAAAAATTTGTGAAATTATGTAAATTTTCATGTTTAATGTATACAGGTTATTTAACACTTCAACCACTAGGACATATTGCTGCCATTTCTATTCATAGTTGATATTATGAATGACAAAGTTTCTCACAGTATAACAATATATTTTCAATCATTAGCATGCAAGATTTTATTGCCATAATTTCCATTAGGCTAAAATATGCCAGTATATGAGACTGTACTATGATGAATGACTTGGTAAAAATCATTGAATGTCTGGGAATGGAATGGAGAGCTCTAAGAGTTCCATTGTTATCCATTATGTTCTGTGAAAAAAAAATCAATAATAAGGAATATAGCGTTCTAGCTGTTTGCTATCATTTCATATCAAACCTTATTAGTCATGGGATTCATTGATTAGAAAGTTGTGCGGTTCTAACTTGGAATTGTTAGAAATAGCTATTTATGTAGCACTCATGAAATGACTTTGGAACAAATTGATTTTTTTATGGTAAGAAATGCGCAATGTTGAATGTCCTTAATGGAGACTGGCGAAATCAAATAACATGACAAATGGTAAAAGTTTGTTTTACTTAACTTGGTTTGTAGTTTCCTGCTGGGGGGGGGGTATCATAGATAATTGCTCAGTTTCTCCTATTACAGGTTAAAAAGTTTGCAATTTATGTAATAATTGAGCATTTTAACTAGGATTTCTGCTTTTCTTACACTAAGGTTCCTCCACGAGCTGAAGAAATCACTATCCCGGCTGATGTTACCCCAGAAAGAGTGCCAACCCATATAGTGGATTATTCAGGTAATGCCTCTGTTTTTATAAATTAAAAAAGAGACATACATTTGGGTTTGGGTGCTCTGGGAATGGAGGTATCAAAGAACAATTCATCAGCTGTAGAAAGGAAGAATATGGGCAGTAGCATATAGAGCTCCAAGGTTAATGTATCGAAAATCCTCTCTTCGACCCAACTAATAGTGCTTCTCTGAATTTATAGCTTATGCATCTAATAAACAAGATTTTTTAAAAAATATCAGTCTCTTTGCTCCTTTCTTAGTCTCACAAATGCATCAATAAAACTTTAGTCCCTTTAAAAATAATGAATTGGGTTATAAGGTCTACTTCTATTAAATGGAACCATTTCTTCTGACATTTTCCCAACAGAGCCAGTGTTCTCTGGCAGCTTGCTAGATGTCATGAAGCCAATGAAATGGGGATATTTTTTTTAGATAGGAAGATAATGGAGAAGATGCATGGCAGCTGAATTATGAAATAAGTATAAAGTGTCCAGGTGCCAGTCTATCATCTGTTTGTAACTATAAAGCACTAGGAATTTAGGCTTGTACTGTAGGTAATTTAGGTTCCACTTAATATAAAGCAAACCTAGAATTGCCTATTATAATAATCTGCATCCATATGATTGAAAGTGGAGTTTCATACATTTTGTTGAATATTGATAAATATTATCTGCTTTTTAGTCTGGAGAAGCATCCAAATTAATATCAATATATCCATTTAGGATATTACTTGGTATGAAGACAAATCCTAGCCTGTTTCTTTAATCTTACATATGTGCATACCAGCACACTTCAGGATTTTTCTTGAAAACTGGGATATTGAATTGAAAATTGGAAAGTATGCAGGTTGTCCTTGACTTAGCAACCATTCATTTAGTGGCCATTTGAAGTTACATGCCACTGAAAAAAGTGACTTATGACTGGTTTTCATACTTATGGCTGTTGATCAAATGATCAAAATTCAGGCACTTGGCAAGTAGCATGTATTTATGACAGTTGAACTGCCCTGGGGTCATGTGATCACCATTTGTAACCATCCCAGCCAGTTTCTGACAAAAAGGTCAATGGGAGAAGCTGGAAACATCAATGGGAAAAGGACTACTTTACCAAACATCACTTTCTTAGAAGTGATGTTGTATTTTTTTCCCCTATTATTAAATTCATTTATAAGATGTAGTAAACATAGAAAGTTCCCATTTGTCAAATTATTTTTAAGATGGGAGGCAAGAAAATAACTTGGTGGAAGTTCATTTGTTATCCTTACTCGGATCATTATTTGCGACACTTTGTTATAGAACCTTGGTTTTATGGAGCTTGATTTAACTGATTTTTCATTTAGCATGCAACATTTTAATCCAGACTTCACCCCAATTTAGGAGACAGTCTAACCTTATTTAGTGGACAAATCCCCTAGATCTAAATTCAGGGCAGACATAACTACCTTATTACATAATTTAGCATGTTATGTTATGCAAGTGATACATATTGAAATATAATGGACATTCACATTTAACAAATACTACCTCCTCCTCAAGATTTTAATGTATACCCCATCCTTTTTTTATTTTCCATTTTATCTAACTTTATTTGGGAGACTGGAAAATAAATAATTGATCAAGGATGTCTTATGTTGCACAATCAAAAGAATAACGTATGACTTTATTTTTCCAATACATTGCACCTGCATGTTTAAGTGATCTTTGTCTTCTCTGGCTCTAGGATGCTAGTGTTTGTGTAGTGTTGAGGTAATTCCCCATTAGGAGAATGTTTCTGTTTTGTTTTTCATAAGGTAGCAGAAACCATATCATGAGTAATGGTCCATAATATTCAAAATATAACAGGCACCTCCTAAACTTGGTTTCTTAGGACCAATTATGTCAGCAAACATAACCTCTAAAGGTTCTTTGGTCTTAAACCCATTTAGTCTGTTTGCTGGAGTAACCTTACTCTTTTCTTGACTACAAGCGTTACAGTGTAAATACTTGCTACAGGGTTTCAATTTTACTCCCTCTGCCAATTCAACATTTTGTTGGAGCATTTTGAAATTAATGTGCCCTAGACGTCTATGCAGTAAATGTATACATTCATCATGTGACTTAACATTGTTATAAACTGAGTTAGCCATCTTCAACTGATCATCATGTATTACATATAAACCATTCTTTAAAGTAGCAGTGACACTTTTACCCTCTTTCTCTATTATACAGTTATCTCCCCTAAAGGTTACTACATAACCAAGATTAACTAAAACCCTTACTGATAACAAATTAAATTTCAGTTTAGGTACATATAACATAGTTAAATGTTCATTTATACAAGAACAATATGCAGTACCTTCACCTGATGCTTTAATCTTCCATCCATTTGCCAATGATACATGCTGTTTACTTGTGGACATCTTTATGAACCTGTTTCTATCTTTAGTAATGCATTGTGATGCTCCACTATCAACAACCCACAAATCATGGTTTACAGGTGAATTGCTAGACATAGCTAAACTAACATTCTTCTTGGCCTTCTGGTGTTTGCCAGTATTCTGTTGTTTTCCCTTCTTACAGAATTTAGCTATATGTCCTCTAGCCCCACAAGAAAAACGTTTCCTAACAGTATAGGCAGTTGAAGATAAATCCTCTTCTTGTGGTTGTTCCTTTCTCAGTTGGTTCCTATCCAGCCGTCTTCTTGCTTCTTCCAACAATCTTCCAGTTATGTCAGTCAATGTCAGTTTATCTCTGGGCAGTACTTCCAGTGAAGATACATAGTCATCATAACTTTCATCCAATGAGGAAAGAATGAGGTAAACTTGATGCAGCTCTGAAAATATCAGTTCTTTTTCATGTAGCTCTTGAAAAGTTCTTTTCATGAAGTTTAAATGAGCTAACATATCTCCACCTTTCAGAAGATGTGCTCTAAACAGTTTACGTGTAAGATGTATGTGTGCACCTACACTGTCACAAACATAAATCCTCTTCAAATTCTCCCAACACTTAGCAGCAGACTCTTCTCCACGAATATGGACTAGCTGCTGGTCACTCAGTGTTAGTCCAATTATACAAAGAGCTCGTTTGTTGTTCTGTTTAAAGTCAGCAAGCTTCTTGGCATCATCCTCATTTTCTGGATCCCAAGCATTTACATCCGGTGGGTCTTGAACTACATTCCATAAACCTTCTCTACGCAGAAGTAGACTGCATTTCATAGACCAGGAAACATAGTTTGTTCCATCCAACTGGGTTATCAGTGATAGACTTGTTGAAGTGACTTGTGCCATCCTTATCAGGATAGTAACCCACAATTAAACAGTAAACAGCTGTCTGTATACAGTACTGTGCATTCACACTAACTCTCAGTTATCTAAGCCTGGTATGGCCTGGGCCCATAACCAGTGTTGAGGTAATTCCCTGTTAGGAGAATGAGCGCATACAGGGAGACGTATAGAGAGTAGTGTTGGAATAATACACACAGAGCACACAGATACACTGTACAGTAAATGTAGGTTTTTACTTCCAGAAACGTTTAAGCAAAGTCCAAAATAAGCAATCCAAAGTCATTCACAGGTAAAATCAGTCAGTTTTCAATCCAGGGATAATCCAAATATGAAATTCCAGTGCAAAAACAGTTCAGTAACAAACTTACATCAAATCCAGTAATATCAGTCAATTAGAAGAAATGGAGCAACGGCAATACTTTCCAACAGAAGGAAACAGAGATACACTTACACTCTCTTCTGAGACTCAGACTAAACAACCCAGGTTTCTGGCTCTATCTTATGGCTGTTTGAGAAACCACACCCAATTGCATGCTCTTGCATTCCCTTAAAAATATAGTACTAAAATGTTTATCCTGGTTTATATATTTCTAACCCAAATACCTGTTAGGTGACTTATATTCCTAACATGTAGTCAAAATGAGATCAGCCAAAGATAAGGACTTCCTAGATGGCTTTTAATAGGTTGATAGAAAGTAGAAAGTACAAGTGGAATAACAGATCGCTTGGCTTGGGAATGTGTTTGGTGACAGAAAGTTAGAATAATATGTAGAAATTTATTTATTTTATATCCCAACTTGTGTGCATGTGCCTAGGGCAATGTGTAATGGAGCATCTTGAAAATCAATTATTAACTATGAATAGAATTCCAAACTGCAATGTTTTGTTGCAGATTTCATGTGATTTTAATCCATGGCAACATGTCTATGGTTTTATATGTATTCAGAGCTATTTTCAAAAGCAATTGCCAAGTGAGCGCCCAAACAGTGTTGCAAATTGCTTTGCAGTTCTGGGGAGCATCTATCTACAGTTGATAAAGTGCACTGTAACCTGTAGAATTAGGTTTTTTAGCTAATGGGGGTGCAGAAATTGCTAAAAACATTAAAATACGTGTTTGAAGAAAGAAAAGGCACATTTTAATACTGCCTAAATATGTTCTGTTGTATTCTTGTTTTACGTCTTTGCGAATATTACAAAGTGCAAAATAAAAATGACTTTGCACTTGAGGTAATGCCTTTTCAACCAAAAGTCTGATTAAGACTGGCAAAAGTTTTTTCTCTTACTATTTAAGCGTACTTATTGGCCTTTCTTTGATCATTTAGAATTTAGATCAATAATAATTGTGATATTCTGTTCCATGCAGAATATGAGCAAAGCGATGAACAACTCCATCATGAAATATCCCAGGTGAGTGTCTTCTGTTCTGAAATAGTTGTGATTTACCTGTTCTGTGTAATTTGGTTCCCAGGTGAATTTCTCTCCACAAGAAAAGCCAGAATCATTCCAATTATTATGAAATTATTGTGTAATAAAAAGTACCCCCCCTCCTTACACATATGAGCTGGGTTCATTACCAAACCTACCCAATACCCACCTCACCCATCCTTATATGTGAACTACTTAAATTACCCTTATAGTGAAATATTCAGAACAAGCTGGATTGATCCTGAGTGCTGACAGGGAAAAAGCAGACAGAAAAACCAGACTTTATCTCAACTTTAGTATAGCTGACATACTACCTAGTAAGACGGGATAAATAAGGAGAAGGCCTTCCAGATGGGATTTTCAAAAGCATTCCAGTATCATGCTGTAATTTACACGGAGTCTGTCTTTTTCTTTGTCTTGTCTTTGAAATATAATAGGTCAAATATATATAAGCTCTGATTCTGTTTTTGCCCAAGGCAACTCCATAAGCTGCAAGTGATTTGCTGAGAGCCCAGTGTGTACACAGGTTTTTTGTTTTTCTTGTAGGCTTAATATATTTATGCTGTATCTTCAAAGTGATTTGGTTGCTTTAAGTGAGCCAGGTTTTAGACACCTGGCGAATCATCATTTAAAAGACATGATTTATCTGAGTACTGATGTAGGAATGAGGAAAGTTTGTACCATGATGAATTTATCCTCAGGCTATAAAACATTATCACTCTCAGTTCTTCCCATTAGACTGTCAGTTGAAATGTCTTAACTGGAGTGGATGTTTAGTAAAATACACCCTTGCAGCTGTGTGGTTGTCAAGAACAGGCCCCGGTTTTCAAAGTCCTGCATGCCAGAATGGGGTGGGTGGGGAGGTGGGGTGCAGAGGAAACTTAAGCAAAAACATTTATAAATTTATTGAGAAATTTTTACGGGGCCATCGATTTTAAATACCTAACCCTGGGTTTCTAAACAACAATTCACCCAAACTATACAATAGGACCTCAAACACAAATACAAACTAAGTTAAAAAATAACCATAATACCATAGGCAAGCACCTGAACAAACTCAGAGTGCAGCTATATATCTACAGTGGGCACAATTAACAACCCAGCCACTGAGGGAACACCCAAGTCTTCATGTCCTTCCAGAACACCTGGAATGCTGGGGTATTTCTGATCTTGAGGAAACAGAATGGGCATGTCTCCTAGGTCCCATCAGATAATGTTTAGTAGGTGGGACCTGGAGCATGCCCACTTTATCAGATCTGCTGGGAAAACTGAAACCTTTGGGGAAGTGCAGTTCCATAAGTTATTTAATCCTGCGCCATGCAAACCTTTGAAGGCAGCAACCACATTTAACTATATCCAGAATTGTACTGAGCCCAGTGTAGCACCCACAATAGCAGATTAGCATAGGAATAATACAAACTGCATCCAATGCACTCAGAATTGGATATGCTGCTGCATATGGATCAGTTGAAGCTTCTGGCCATTTTTCAAGGTTATCACTGTAGAATATATTGCAGTAATCCAGTTGAGAAGTGATTAAGGCATGAGTGGTCACAGGCAGCCTTTCCTGGACTAGAATGGGCATGCAAGATGGTTTAAAAATAAACGAATGGGTCTTTGTCTTGATTTGATGAATAATGAGCAGACTTCCTATTATGGGTTGAAATTTTCCAATCTAACCTCTGAAAATTCATCCCATGGAACAATGAAATAATACGATAGGGAAAAGATGGAGAAGAAATTACCTTTGCACAAGCAAAAGAGTTTCTGTTGACATAATAGGTTGCTTTTTTCAGATGCTGGAATTTTTACTGATAAATTTTGGTGGGAAATTCAGTGAATTTGTTTGTGAGTATAGTTCCCTTTGAAGCATGGGATTCCATATCCTCGCAAATCCATTTATGATTTTTCTAATCTTCACCAAATAAACACCAAACTAGATTCATCAAATTACATTCAAGTTTCAATTTTTAAAAAGAGATGTATGTACCGTATGTGTATTTTTATTCTTTATGCCACCAGTACAAAATCTACAAGCAAATCGTTGGTTTGCAATTTTAATATCTCATATTTATTGAATATCAGAAGAAACTATCAGGTGGCCTTTCATAATGTCTTTTAAGATATTTGCTAGGAAAACCTTACAGTTATAAACCATTTGCTTCTTCTTTGTCCCAGGCAAATGTAATTTGCATAGTATATGCAGTTAACAACAAGAATTCAATTGATAAGGTATGAGGAAAGCACTTTTAATTTTGTCCAGATATTAATATAATATATTTTTTTACCTTGAATATGTTTCGGGTGTTAAGATTGCCTTTTTGAAAGATGTGATGAATTTGTCTTTTCTTAATTTTCTAGCAATCCAAATGGATCTTTTCTTATTTAGTCCTAAAAGGTGTGGCAGAATTGCTTTGTTTTCTTGATAGACAAAATGTGGCCCTTTCACTTGTAATCATCTAATAAAAGGACATATTTTGCTGTTTTTTAAAATTTAACATATTGAATGATCCAGATGACAAAACTAGGGATCTCATCTTTAAAAGAATTCTTTTAAAGCAGCTTATGATTAAATTGTGGAGTCCTTCATGCTCTCTGAATTTGGTTATTTGTTCCCAGACGTTTCATTACCCTATTAAGTAACATCATCAATGCTAACATCAAGGCCAGTATGAGGTTTGCTCTCTGTTTACACACAGTAACTTGCCCTGCCAGTGTTGATAGTGACATAGTTCCTTGATTATGCATTGTTTTCTGCTTGATTGTCTGAGTTTCTAGATTAATCCCGCTTATCTGGATATTGGCTGTTGGAGAATAACAACTCCTGTTTTTTTTATCTCCTTAGTTTTATGTTGTCTCTTTTAAATGGTGTATAAATATGTTTTCTTTCTATGTGTCAATTAATGGCCAATTGTTTGAATTCCCTAGCATTTTTGAATTTGGCATAACAACCAAGCAAACCAGAGAAACAAGCAGAAAACAATCTAGGAACTACGAAGGAGAAAACCACATTCCCACCAGCACTGGGAGAGCAAGCTAGTGTATATAAACAGGGAGCAAATCCCACGCTCACTGGTACTGATGATGTTAGTTGGGTAATAAAACATCTGCAGCAAACAACCAAGTTTAGAGGGCACCAAGAGCTCCACAGTAATTTTAGTTTTTTCTGATGTAATCTTGTGATATTTCTTTTAGACTAACTTATCAGTGTTCCTAGTGTTGATACATTAATATTTAGTCATGGAATGTAAAAGTAATTTGAATTCAGTGGATATTGCGTTAGGTAATTATATTAGAATTTGAAAAAGATGCAACTGTTTAGAAAGTTGCACTCATTTTGAGGTATGGGGTAGGAAACTTGTTTGTGGCATTGGTGGATATCTTTGAAGAAAATGTGCAGTTCCTACATAGCAGATTATGTATTTTTGCATACAGTTATGCTGAGTGGAGTTCTTGTTTTATTTTTACCCCCTACATTTGACACTTCAATTGATCATTTCATAATTATCAGTGAAGGAAACCAAACTTAATTTTTGTATATCTGCCATAAGGATTACCTTGTATTGCCTATTTGTTCATACCCTTTGCACTCTCACTCTTCTTCAAATGTATTTTAAACATTCAGAAAACTAATAGCAAAATAGAAATATATAGTGAAATGAATAATGTAACCTAACTTTTAAAAATGAATATTGATTTATTAATTTAGGTAACAAGCCGATGGATCCCTCTCATCAATGAAAGAACAGACAAAGATAGCAGGTGCACATTAACATCTTTTTAAGTTCAATAGTAAAAATTAAGGAATATTGATAACTCCAATTATAATTACATTTTACAGGAAAATTATTGATAAACTCAATATTTTCTGAGCTTTTCATTAGCTTGATTGTTACTGCACTGTTGGGAATGCTTAGATTTCTGGAATTGAAGCTTAAAAAATAATTGTGTTTGTTTTAAGTTAGATTTATATCTAGCTTTTCATCCAGGAGTTTAAAGTGATATACCTAGCATTCTCCTGTAATTTTCGTCACGACCACAAGACTGTGAAGCTGATTCGGCTGAGAAAGAATGACCCAGAGTTATCCAGAGTGCTTTCATGGTTGTTGGAAGACTTTAATTTAGCTCTCCAGTCCAACACCACTAATAAACATTATATTCCACTGGCTGTGATGGTTTGCCTATGGTTTGAAAACAGTAAGGGAATTTGGGTAATTCAATGAATGTATGTATCTAGTCTAATCCAGGTAATAATCTTAAACTATTAGATGCCTTAATTACATTTGAAACATGAATGAAATCTGTGTGGGATTATTTTATATAAGGCATTTACATTTATGGACATTCCCTAGTCCTCCGGGGAAGCCAGAATTCGTTACTGTATTGAACTGTGATTTTCATGTAAGGGAAAATCAGTCTTCATATTTTAATGAACAGATTTATTGTGCATAGTTAACTTAAATTAACGTAATCTTTATCCTAGCCATGTTTATTTATCAGAATATATCCCGTGCTGTGATAGTGAAAGATTATACATAACCTTCAAATCAGCCATATAACCGATTTATTAGTTAAAACTATTGTGTTTTATGGTAAAAGAAAACCAGATTTTTCCATTTCGCATATTTATTTATTGGCTGTCCATCTTACCATAGAGAAACTCTGGGGAGCTTACAATATTAAAAGGATAAAACTACACATGGTTGATTTGACAGATGTTCCTATTGCTTCGGAAATTATCTTCCCTTACTATAATATTGGGGCTAGAATTTGAATACCAATTTGAAAAGCAAATAATAGTTTTTCTTGCTTTATGTTTATGAGCTGTCTAATATTGTTTTAATTTTTCAGTGTGAGAACTTTTTTCCCCCAGGCTTCCGCTTATATTGGTTGGAAACAAGTCAGACCTGGTTGAGTACAGTAGCATGGAAACCATCCTTCCCATCATGAACCAGTACACAGAGATTGAAACTTGTGTAGAGGTATTGAGAAAACATGTTTGTGGGAATTCATAGTTATTTCATGGAAATCAGAATTCTAGTTTTAAATAAATCTGGGTTTGCAGTAGTAGAGGAAAGCACCTACTGTACCAGCTGGGGGAATAAGGGATTCTTAGGAGGTTGTGTCTTCTGTCCTAGAAAATACTAAGAGAACTGCTTGGCTTCAGCAACAGGTAGTCCTCAACTTACAACAGTTCATTTAGTGACCGTGCAAATTTACAATGGCACTGAAAAAAGTGAGATGACCATTTTTCACAGTTATGACCTTTGCAGGATCCTGATGATCATATGATCAAAATTCAGATGCTTGGCAACTAGTTCATACTTATGACCGCTGCTGGGTCCCAAGGTCATGGGATTCCCTTTTGCAACCTTCTGACAAACAGTCGATGGGGAAGCCAGATTCACTTCACAACTGGGTTACTAACTAATCAACTGCAATGATTCACTTTACAAGCATGGTGAGAAAGGTCATAAAATGGAGCAACACTTACTTAACAAACATCTTACTTAACAACAGAAACTTTGGGCTCAGTTGTGGTTGTAAGTTGAGGACTACCTGTATTGATCAGAAAAAGGGGCAGATACAGATAGCCCCTTTTCCCCAGAATGAGTAGTGCTTTGGCTGGTAGTTTTTTAATGAACTATTGAATTGTGGAGAAGGACATTCTGTTTTCTGTACAAATGAGGAGTTTTAGCTTTTTATCACTTTTAACAACAAGAAAAGAAATCTGTTCACGACTGAATACAAATGCCATTTTTACTGACCATTCTTTTTTTAAAAAATGTCTTTCTAGATTATAAATCAGCAGGTTTTTTAAAATGTAAGCTGCTTTGGGGAAGACTATTTATTTGGAAATTAGATTAAAATATAATTAAAGGAAGTAGTAGTGTAACTGTTTTTACTGCCCAGTATTCTGAAATCATTTTCCATTTTAATTAACTTCAAGGATTTGCATCTAAAAATAAAATTGAAGCATCTAAAAATAAAAATGAAACTGCTGCATATGGTAAAATGATGTCAAGATAACAGTAGTCTTCATAACTAAAACTTTAAACACTAAATGAGATAAACAAATTGCAATTTGATATTCTACATTGATATCTCTTCCATCATGACACTATTCCTTAAGCAGACTATGCAAATGCTTGGATGAATAGACTTTCAAATCCAATAGGTATAAATTAAGCCTTTGTCTTCCATATTGTGGTAAAGATTTCAAAACTGTTCTCAATTTTTTTCTAGTGCTCAGCAAAGAATTTGAAGAACATATCTGAATTGTTTTATTATGCACAGAAAGCAGTTTTACACCCTACAGGGCCCCTCTATTGTCCAGAAGAAAAAGAGGTATTTTGATACTTTTTTGCTATAAAATCCATCTCTGTCACTAACTCTTAAAAAGCTAAAAGAGACACTCAGTATATTTTGAAGGGATCTTTCAGCATCTAGTTCTCAATGTTTTGTAATTCTTTGCTTCATTATCTGCAGATTTTTTTTGAAGAAAAAAAAATCCAAGGTGAAAACATGAAAGCTGTTTAAGGTAGAGAGGTATAATGGTTGGAATCAGATATATCATTTTAAGAAGGTAGAAATATCTTCACCCTTCCATTCTTCTCCAAGTCAGAACGTTCTGAATTGATGTGTCACCTATCTCCCTATTTTTAATAATTTCTTCTACTCTTTGGTAGTCTCCTTTCCCAAGCAAACCAAAATGTTATTGAAAATTACAAATTGATATTCTACAAGCCCTGATTATGATGTTAAGCCTCTCTTCTTTACCGTTCCTAAACATTGCATAATAGGTCATTCTCTTGATCAGTTATATTTGTTCTGAAAATCAAGCAAAAGCACAAGAATCAATTCACTTTATATGTTAAGCGGGCACCCCTGTCACTTCACAAATGAAAGATTACATAAAATAGATGATTTCCTGATGGCTCTTGACTAGTTAGTTCTCTTTGGTCTTATCTAGCAGTACTGTCAAAATACTGATTGTTCCCTAAAATAAGGAAAAGATCCAAAAGTTTAACACAGTAGCTGAGTTAGTGCATCATACCAAACCGTTATTTATTTGGTGCTGGTTTTGCACAATGTACATACTTAGCTAATTGTGATTTATTGAACCATAATTTAGCATATTGAGAAATATTTATGTCTCTCCTACTTGTAAAAGCTTCCTGATTTTCTACAAAATGGGAATAATGAAGTGACAGGATTGATAGCTTTTACTGTAATAAAGAAAAAATGACAACCTTGAGCATGAGTTAGAAGTTGTTTTAGGGTCTACTTAACAAAGACATTTGCTAGCATTGTGACCACACAGTAACAATATGTGTTGCCTTTCTGAGTGGCAAAGACATACAGGCTCCTTGTGAAGGGGTAAGTGGAAAACATCCAATATTCCAACAAGATCACTTTACAAATAATTGTGGATAAAAACTTGAAGAATCTATTGTGACCTGGATTCCACATTGATTACAGATACAGTATCATAATGAACGTTCCTAAAACTCCACTTTTTTCCTGTCAATGTAGATATTTTCCTGTCAATGTAGATACTGCACAGTGTAGATGCTTTGTGCAGCCTAAGTACATTGGCAGACTGTTTAGGAAGAGTGAGGCCTACTGCCTGTAGACGGGACATTTGCCTGTTCTGAAACCATCTTCAGGAGGATAGGATGCCTGTAGTCAGAAGTAGTGGGTAGGATCCTGCCCTGAGAATTGATGATCCTTGCACCTTTCAATATAGCAATCATTTCAGTTATTCTCAGTCTTAGATCATAATTTCTGTGTGATCAATTCCAGGTGACTCTGGATCTAATTGATGCAGATTCCATTGTTCCAGTTTTTTTGTCTTGTTTTTGACTGAAATTGGTGCTGCAGTGTTTGATGTATAGCAGTTTATCAGGATCATATGCCTCTTAGTGTGGGTTTTTAAAAACTTTTTTGCAGCTTTAGTGCTCTCAGTGTTCTGCTCAGATGCTACCTGTACATGCCTTTTTATATTGGCTTTGTATTTTGGAGGCTAACACCCAGTTTTGTTCAGAAATTATTACTTGGGAACAATGAAGAACTAAATGTTGGCTAACATACAAGTTTAATTTGGGAGGGTTCAGTTTGTTTATGTCTGAGCTTCATTTGGATTTAAATGTTTGACTTCAAAAGGCATGTAGAAGAAATCATACTGTGATTTGAGAATGCTCTAGGATCCAAGTCTGCTGTAACAAAGATAGCTAAGAGTTCACTCCCACCACATGGTGCTCAGGACTTGAACCTTGGCTGCCAGCTTTCCAGCCCAACGTTTTAACCACTGAGCCACCATGCTGCCAATGTTGATAAAACAATTAATAAAATGTCATTGGGATATATGTCAGCATAGTTTACTAGAATCCAAATTGGCTATTATAACACACTGTAGGTGTGACTGTTTTATGAAGACTGTTTGGAAACTTCATTTTTTTGCAATCTGTGGAAGTGAGGAATCTAACTGAAACCTACTGTTGGAATTTGTAACATCAATATTGTATTAATTGAATTATCTCCACATTTGCTTCTTGGTCCATTTCAGAATATTTTTTAAACCTTCACTGGTTTTCTGAGTGAGTTTCCTTACCTCACAAGTCAGTCATTTGCTCAGATGCAGAGAATATGCACTTTGTCCCCCTAAGAATAAAAAGTGTGGGGCATTCTGACAATTGCATCGAGGCTCTAAAAGTCCACTTCCCATTTAAGGAGGAAGAATTATTTGATTTAACAAACATTTAGGGCTCAGGCATTTTTTCAATCCATTGTGCTTTTATGTTCTCCCTATGTTATTTTCTTTGGTCAGGTTTTTCTTTAAACTCATGTTTTTTTCTTTTTCTTTCCATTTTTTTGTATTTTAGGACAAACCATTTTAAATCATTTTGAATAAATAAAAGTTATACAAATGTCAAAACAAAATGTACGTCTGTCAAACATATGTCAATATTTATTAATCTGACACTGGGCCACAGAATGTTGCTGTATAATTTGACAGCTTAATGAATTCTTTTGTGTTTATGTCGACTATGAATTAAGAATAATCTTAAATGAAATCAATGGACTAATTTGGAACTTAATGCTTAATAGATCTCTCATATAATAGTTACCTCTTGTGTTATGATACTTTGAATTTGCAGACTGAGGGGTGAATTAATATTGATTCTTATGCTTTAAGGCTCGATGGATGAAATGTAGCTCTCATAATTAGCTAAGAAATGTGACTTGCAAAAGAGGCTGAATTCATGTATCTTATTCCTGCATGTTAAATTATGAGTGACATTATGAGGCCAAGTTTGGAAAAATCTCCAACCAAAAAAGAATCAAAACCACCTTAAGCCAAATATAACCTAGAAAATGTTACTTTTGAATTTTATTTTTAGGATAGGTAAAATATTACAGGGACAATGGGGAGGGAAGCACCCATTTCAGAAATGAAATCCAAAGCCTTATACAGTTTTAAATATTATAAGCATGGGATTTTGGGTTGTGAAAGTGGAGTTTACTGTTATTCTTGTTGAAACTTATTTTTATTGTACTTGCATACTTCCCTTTCTTTCCACTCACTCAATTTTTGCGAATCGGGATTGGGACTTTGTCAGCCACCCAATACTTTGGAACACTGTTAACCTGTCCTTTTCTGTGTTGGTCTGTATTGTGACCTTGTTAGTCAATCCAGTACATTATCGGTTTGAACTCATACGTGATCCACACAGGAAAATTACATGTTTGACTCCAGGCTGGATTATAAAATCCTCTGTATTTGCTTGGACATCTCTATCAAATCTAATGCCAGATTGGCCCCTAAGATATCCTAACTATTTAATTCAACCATAGGTTTCATTGTCCCAGCCATGACCAGTATACAAACTTATAGGAGCAAAGATTAAGAATCAGATCAGGTTTGCTTTTTACTATTTTTCCCTTAAAACTTGTTGGTAGATTACATAATATTGTTTCTACCACATGACACTCACAGATCTGTCTGCAATTGTGGGAATCATTTGTCAACACTTCGAAAAAATAATCAGATTTAGGAGGACTGATCTACAACATGTAAACAAAAATGTCTATAGGTGTTTTGGAAGAGATATGAAGGTAGCATGTGTGAGAATATTGATTCAAATGTTGGTTTTTTTGGTTGATTGTATTTTGTGAAAACTAAAGTTTTTACATTGAAACAAAATATGGCAGGGAAATAAAATGCGGTAATCCCCATTCCTTGGTTCACTTAAATCCGTAGATGAAACCTGCCTGTATAAAAGCCTTAACTCGGATCTTCCGAATTTCTGATCAAGATAATGATGGCACCTTGAATGATGCAGAACTCAACTTCTTTCAGGTATTCCTCCATTTTCTGTTGTGTTTCATCTTGATCTGTTCATTAAATCTCAAGACAAATACTTCAGTTGAAATCAATGCTGATACTTTAAAGTTTGGGCCATTCAGGGCCAGGTTACTGTGCTCACTGAAGAGAGAGGATTTTTGTGGTGGTAGTAAGGGTGGAGGGTGAGGGGGGAAGCTGCTGCAGAAACAAAGGATGAAAATGTTGCAAGACTTCTGCTGTCATCCTGTCCTTTCAGAGAGATGGGAGCAGTGAGTTTCTGTGCCTGCAAAGATACAGCAATTTTTTATTTGTTCTTTATTACATGTATATGCCACTCGTCTCACTGTTGCAGTGAGACAGCATACAGAATGATAAAAAGTTTTTTTTTAAGTAGGATTAAAATTAAGAAGGTTAAATAAGAACTAAAAAGCACGAGGGCAGGCGACATGAGGGTAGGGAACTTCTTTCTACCCCATCAGCCACCCTAGCATTGAGTGCACCTACCAGGGCCCTGGCTAACCAGCAGAACAAAATTTTAAGGCTCTTCCAGAAAGCCAGGAAAGTGAGGGCTGACCTCAACTCCTGTAGGAGAACATTCCAAAGGGCAGGGACATTTATGGGTGGACTTCTTTTTTTTGGTTTTTCCTAAAGAAAAGCAGGGGAAAATAGCACTGCTCTAAAGATTCACTCCACCATCTCCATTTTTTGCACAGAGAGATAGAAGAATAAGATGGCAGAATATAGCCACTCTATATTACCAACAGTGTTGTGGATTCTGTATTCAGAACTCTTGCAAAAAAAGTGGTGATGTTTCTCCTGAATTGGATAGATGCAACTGGCTTCTGCTTGACCCCATAGCCAGCTAAGAAGCTGCAACATGCTGCGTCTGCACATTTAGCCACAGGACTAGTAGCTTATTCTGCTACTTGTATGAAACTGGGAGTCTAACATGAGACCTTGGAAGCTATTTACAGTGCACTGAACTTTATCAGTGAACATTGATTTCAAATATTTCTACTCTCTTTAGAGAATTTGCTTTAACACACCACTGGCATCTCAAGCATTGGAAGATGTAAAGAATGTAGTAAGGAAAAATCTAAGTGATGGAGTTGTTGACAATGGATTAACATTGAAGGGTGAGGACTACATTCTTTTTCATTATTATATGAAATATGGGAAGGGGTTTTGCTGATAAATCTGGAAACTATAGCAAAAGCCATGACTTGATCTCTATTTATGAATTTGGAAGCTGACAGAACTGCAATGGGTTTAAATGTGCTATGCTTGTACTTTGGCCTTTCTCTGTAGACCAATAGTTTGGGTATGGAATTGGTTAACAATAGCAATAGCATTTAGACTTATAGACCACTTCACAGTGCTTTACAGCCCTTTCTAAGGGTTTACAGAGTCAGCATATTGCCCCAACATTTTCATTTTACCCACCTCGGGAGGATGGAAGGCTGAGTCAACCTTGAGCCTGGTGAGATTTGAACCACCAAATTACAGGCAGCTGGCAGTTAGCAGAAGTAGCCTGCAGCACTGCACTCTAACCACTGTGCCACCATTAGGCAGCTTATTAACTCATTTTATGTGTAAATCAGAGTCCGTGATTTTAGATTTGTTAAGCTTGAAACAATTGGGTCTCTTGATTTGCCTGCATCTGGAAGTGGGCTGGAGAGGGAGGTAGTGCTAATTCTTTTTCTGTGAGAGAGAGGGCTGCTAGTATATTTGCACTGAAATATAAACTGGAATGTGCAGTTTTCCACAAGGGAAATTCACAAGGGAAAAGATGATGTGGAGTGTGCTTACATCTGCCAGTAATACTTGTTGGTTATCTGTTAAAAATGTATTTTGGGGGGTTCACATGCAGATTCTTATGGAGAAATGATAGCTGGGCCCACATGCTTTGAATCACCTTTTCCCTAGAGGGGCTGCTCAGCCTTTCTGACCCTTGGTCAGCCCGTTTTACAGAAGCACAATGCTTTCATAGCATTTGGTAGGATCTTATTTAAAAGATAGACTTGCAGACCTGGAGCATCTTTGTTGTGTTTTCATTCCCAACCTCTCTCCCTGGCCTGTGTTCTAGATTGCCAATTAAACAACTGTCTTTTCAGGCTTTCTTTTTCTCCACACACTATTCATCCAGCGAGGGAGACACGAAACAACTTGGACAGTATTGCGGCGCTTTGGATATGATGATGACCTAGAGCTCACACCAGAGTATTTATTTCCCCTGTATGTATAGATTGGTTTTTAAAATGTAGTTTAAATTGAGTTGGTATTATTGACCTATAAAATGTAAAATCTGTGTTTCACTGCAGAAAATCAAGTACTTTCTAGATACATGAAGGTCTATTGACTTGACCAAGTAAGTGTTGACTTACTTGACCAAACAGTGTTGTTTTCCATTGTGGCCAACCAAGTAGTTTTTCTGAAAATTCATAATGCTGAATTGGATCTTTTTTTAAAGAATATTGCTCACAGCACAAAATTATTCTAATCTAGCTCATCAAGAGGAAACCTTTAGTTAGTCGGCGTCTAACATTTTGAAACCAGTGTGATGATTAGAAGGTAATGGAACAATTATGGTAGTTCTGGAGAATTGGAAGTAAATTTGAACACCTATATACCACTGGATTTTGAAGAAACTATGATAGTAAAATTCTTGCAACATATGATCATTAGATGCCTTTTCAGTCATGAGTCTCCTTGAGCATGCTTAATTTTTCTCATTGAAGCAAATTGGATTTCAAAACGTTTGGATTTTTCTAGCTACATTCCGTGTATGCACTCAGCATCCAACATTATAGAATAAGCCTCCATATGTGGGACATATGGGTAGTTCTTAATTTATCACCATTTGTTTAGTGACTGTTCAAGATTACAGTGGCACTGAAAAAAGTTACATACAACAGATTCTCACACTTACAACTATCATAACATTCCTGCAGCCATGTGATCAAAATTTGGGTGTTGACAAAGAGCATACATTTGCAACAGTTGCAATGTCCTGGGCTCATGTGACTGCCAATTAAGGCCTTCCCAGCTGCTTTCAACAAGCTGGATTCACATAACAACTATGATTTACTGAATGACTGTGTGATTCACTTAACAACCTTGGCAAAAAAGATTGTAAAATCGGGTGCAATTCTGTTAACCATTGCCTTATTTAATAGCAGAAATTTTTCTCCCAATTGTCACAAGTTCAGGACTATCTATACTATATTCAGAATTTGAATATTGCACTTCTCAATATTAATTCTTAGAGAACAGCTGCAGAAAGAGTAGCTGTGCTCATCTCTTGCTTATGGGCTTCATAGGGTCTGTCTGTCTCTGTATGTTTGTCTGTCTGTCTGTCTGCTTGTCTGTCTGTGTCTGTCTGTCTGTCTGTATTTATTCAACATATGCTACCCATCTTACAATGGCCTACAATCATTAAAAAAAAACCAAAACGTTAAAACATTAATACAATAAATAATAACATTAAATTAGTTTAAAATTAACAAAGATGGGGAAAAAGAAAGCAAGATGCACGATGGGAGGTAGGGTTTTTATCTTAGTCTGTTTACCACTTCTAGAATGACATGCCCCCAATTGCAAGACTTGCTCTATTCTTTTTTATGTTCGGTAAGCATACTTCTTTTGCAAAGATACTACTTTCTCTCCAATCAGGTTAAAAATACCTTCTGACTGCACGACAGAGTTAAACCATCATGCATACTTGTTCCTTCAAAGCATGTTTGATAAGCATGATTTGGTAAGTTTTTTATCTGATCTTGGGATTGTTTTAAGATGAACACATGATTGATTGAATGATTGGATAGTTTTTTCGTAACCAGCCTCAGACTGAACATTCCTGGCGATATACCACAAAGTAAGCACTAATAAAATAAAATATTACAACTATTCAACACACCCTCAAAATGAATGCCCATAAACAATTAAATAGAGTTGAAAGCATTGGTGGAATATAGTTGTTTTAACTGCTTTATGAAATACCTGGAGAAACAGTACTTCATCAGTGTCTGAGAATAGTGAATTCCAAAATACAGGGGGGAATCTAGGAGAGACTTGCCATCTAGCCTCCATCCCAGTTACTTTCTGAATACATTTTTCAAACATTATCTTTGCTATTAAAGGCACTTGAAATGATTAAAATATATTAAATATTTAAGTTGATTTGCTATGTGGTATATTTTAGGATTTGCCGATCAAGTGATACTATTACATAAAAATTACAGGTTTTGTGGGGTCCTTGGTTCTCTTTGATCCTGGTTATTTTCTTTCACTACATTTCATTACCTAGCTAGATAACATCATCAGTGCTAGAAGGGAGTGGGATTTGCTCACTGTTTTATCGTTCTCTTTCCCAGAATTTCTTAATCAAAGCCATCTAAGGCACAACTAAATGAAGCAAAGAAAAACAAACTATGTCAGTTGATTTACTAAACAAAGCAAACTGGCTATAAATAAATATAAATCTGTTTTCAGGACCGGGACTGTGCTTTGTCTCCTGAAGAACTCAAAGATTTGTTCAAAATCTTCCCTTACATGCCATGGGGACCAGATGTCAACAGCACTGTTTGTACAAATGAAAGGGGTTGGATAACATATCAGGGATTTCTTTCCCAGTGGACGTAAGTGTAGCATATAAATAAGAGATTGCCTACAACTTGTATAGAAACAGCTATTCTTTTAATGGTAGAAAGTGAAAAATGAACTGTTTTCAAAGACAGTTTATGTCAGGGGTATCAAACTCAATTTCATTGAGGGCTGCATCAGTTGTGTTTGACCTCGGGGGGAGGGGGACAGGGTGGCCGTGGCTAGCTTGATGTCATTCATGTCGGGAGCACCTGTGGTGGCCCAAGCGCTCTGGCAGCAAAAATGGACTCCTGATCTCTGTTTTTGTCTGCAACGGCCTCCTACAACCCTCTGCCAGCAAAAACGAGCTTGGGAGGGCTACATGCAGCCCCTGCAAGCTCCATTTTCGGCTGCAACGGCTTTCTGCAACCCTATGCCAGTGAAAATGGAGCTCGGGAGGGCTGCATGCAGCTCTCCTGAGTTCCATTTTCACTGACAGAGGCACCGTGGGCCTTGAGTTTGACACCTGTAGTTTATGTGATTGCTACTATGTAGTTTTTTCTTTGCATATGGCTATTTCTAGTTGCAAATACATTATTATATTGAAAACTCCCAGCCCTCAAAGAACAAGCACATTTGAAGCCAAAATGCTGTTTCTTATATATTATGATTTAATCAGGAAGGAATAATCATATAATTGTAAACCAGGCGTGTTTCACAAGTTAATTCTGCATTGAATTAAAAGCCAATTATTCTCTCTGGAGTTTCCTCAAGACCTGCTTGATAAAGATTGCCATGCTTGATTCATACAACAAGCAGGTTGCCCAAGAAAACTATTACTATGACAAGAAATGGACTACAGTGGCCTTTTTTTCTACTATCCATTCTGCTATCTTGCCTTTACGAGACATGGCATGCAAACTGATAAAAATGTATAACATACTTTAACATTATAAAATCTTGAGCTGTAATCCAATATAGTTTAACTACATACTACATATTTATGTGGTATGTAAGAAGTGGTATATAAGCACTGATACAAAATTACTAACTTTGCTTCCTGCTGCCTTCAATAGCTTAAAAATCTGTTTCCAGGGGTTCCCAAAGAGAGAAGGTGCGAATTCCAATGCACGAGTATATATAAAATATTTATATATAAAATATTCCTGGATTTTACCAGTAGATTTGTATTGCATCTTTTTGGTGTCCTTAAGGCAAGAATCCCCAACCCCCAGGCTGTGGCCCACAATCGGGTTGTGGCCTATGCAGAACTGGGCCATACAAGCAGAGGGCAAGTGTGTCTGCGCTCACAGCTCCACTTGCACAAGCAGGAGGTGCTTGTGCACGAACCTTCCTTTGTGTGGGCGCGCACACTCAGCATGAAGCTCCGTTTGTGCAAATGTTGCGAACATTCACAAAGATGCCTGCCGCTTGCCCAGAACCATCCCCTCTCCTACCACACACCCAACCACCCTGCCTCCGGTCTGCCAAGTTGGAAAGGTTGGGGACCGCTGCCTTAAGACTACAACAAATGCCGAGAACTTGGGAAACATAGTTGTTTTCTCTTATAGACTAACTACATACATGGATGTACAGCGCTGCCTCGAGTATCTGGGCTATTTAGGATATTCAATATTGACTGAACAGGAATCCCAGGCATCAGCAATCACAGGTATTGGCTTTCACTTTGCCCAACTTCTTATGGGAAGAATTTGGATGGTTGCAGGGTAAAGTAATTGAAGAATACTTTTCTTAAAGTAAACCATTGGGATTTTAGGGAACATGTCTCACTATGTGACCCATTTTTGTTTTAAAGTAACCAGAGACAAAAAGATTGACCTTCAAAAAAGACAGACTCAGAGGAATGTGTTCAGATGTAATCTAATTGGGTTAAAAGGTTGTGGGAAAAGTGGAGTTCTTCATGCACTGCTTGGAAGAAATCTCCTGGTAAGAAGACTCTTCTGTTTTTCGCTAAAACAATGTGTTACAGTTGGGATGGAAATGCCTGTTGATACCGCTTAGTCACTGCTTTTACAATGTATTTTTAAATGGTTCTTTTCATACTCCGTTTATTTTTATTTTTATTTGTGATCCAACAACTTTGAGGCAGGACAGCTGCACAACCAATTAGCTATGGTCCTTTGGGGCCCAAAGGAAATGTACTGCTAAGTTAGACACATACCAGCATTTAATGTTCTAGCAATACTGCTTTGCTGTACAGATCCAGAGTGCAGTATTTACTTATCACATTTCTACATTGCTCATCTCACCTAAGTGACTCTGGGCAGCTTACAAATGAAAACCGTGAAAAGTGACGTAATTAAAAACACCGGTAAAAACAAGTTTAAAAGTTAAGAGTTTTTTAACAGAGGTTAAAAAAAAATTTTTTAAGTAGAGGGAGTGCCCTCAAGCCACCAACCACGCTCAAGGTTGTATGCTACTCTTAGGTTCCTGTACCAGTTGGCAAAACCAGGTATTGATGGTTTTCCAGAAGGCTGGGATAATGAGAGCCTGCTTCATCTCTGGGGGAAAGATGTTTCATGGGGCTGGGGCAACAGCAGAAAAGGCACTTTTCCTAGATCCCAAAATTCTTTAGTTGAATTTTGTTGAACAACCCTTCCCTGATGGATTGAGTAGGACAGATTGGTGAAATAGGGATAGGGTGTTTCTCAGGTGGCTTGGTCCCATGCTATGGCAGGCTTTAAAGGTGATAACCAGCACTCAGAATGGACCTGGAGGCAAACCAATACCCAAAGCAGTTTACATAGCAGAGGTGCTACATATACCCCCTCCATGGATGCCCAAGTATGCTTGTGCCGCCACAGTCTGTACCACCTGATCCTGCCAGACTATCTTCAGAAACAGGGCCTTATAGCCAGCAACTTGTGAAGCAGCGCTCCTGAAGACCAATAGGATTTCCGGAAGACAACCATTATTGCCCCCCCTCCAGCCCTGGGGTCTTGGCTGGTGCCATAACCTAAACCTGGCCAGGCACATTTCAGAGAAGGATACCGCCACCCACCCGTCTCTCTGGGCCTAGCCAGGTCTTGGTAATACATGCCAGGTGGACTTGCTCCTCACTGATGAGATCACAAATTAGAGGAGCTTTGTTATTAATTGACCTGGCATTAAATACCAAAAGCCGAAAGCCTGGCCCTTGGTCTGTCTGTTGACCCTGTCCTGGGTTTGAGTACACAGGTGTCAGACCACGACAGCGGTACCAAACACCAGGGACATCTTTTCTGGGATCAGCCTGCTCTCTGTCTCCCATCAAAATTCCCATCACTACCTGAATGATTTAGTCTTGCCCCAAGTAGTTTGCCAACCCCTATGCTACACTTTGAACAACCAACATGGTCAGTGAGGAAAGAGATTTTGATTGTTTTGATCCAAAACATTTGAGAGGCATAGCATTGCCTAATGCAGTGTTATAGTCTGGGAAATAGTATAAATGGATATATGTAATACACTTTATTAGAAAACTATGTGGTTTTTTACAATTTTTTTCCTTTGTGCTTTCAGAGGCAGAAACATATACGTCCAGAGCACAAATCCTACTATGCAATTAATACCGTTTATGTGTATGGGCAAGAGAAATACTTATTGGTAAGTTACCCTTATAATAACATTTAAATTTGACTTTTTCCTTTTTGTGAGGACTATTGACATTGTATTTTAATGGTATGTATTCCCCCCCTTCCCCAGTTTTCATTGTTAATCTTCAAAGGCATGCTTGGGATATACAATGAAATATTGTGAACCTTCTTGCTACAATTTGAGATTGTTACAAACTGCTGTCTTTCATAGTAGGGTGTCTTCCTTGTTTAATAAAGAGCTTAGAAGATTTCTAGTATTATTTACTTTAAAAATAGATATCCTATTCATGAAAGATTTTCCTAGGGCTATTCATAACTGTCTACACTTCCATTTTTTAAAAATAACTAGAATACAATATATAAATATTAAAACTATAGAGCAGATAGCAAATATTCATAAAATGGATATGTATTGCAACATAGAAGACACATAACTTGAAATATTAGATTGGGAACCTATTATACACATACCATCTGAACTAATTTTGGTGCTTGCCGGATCATATCTGCCTGTTGTATATCCTAAGTTGAGGTTGAAGCTGGCACATCCTTGCTCTGTTTGTTGGGTTTAATAGTCTTTGGAGACTATTAAATGAAGTGTACATTGCTTGAACAGTGTATGTACTGACAATAAAACATTGAGGAGCCTGTATCTGTGTAATATTGTGTGTGATGGCAGACCTAGATATAATCCAATTTTTAAAAAATTGAAGTACCACTTTGCATCTTTAGTTTTTTTTTAATGCATCATCTATTTATCTCTGACAGAATAAATTGGAAAAACTTAATGGGCTGTAGTGAGTACAAAAAAGTAAATTTGTTACACTGTTTGTAACTTTACAGTGTTTGACATTGCCTTTCTTTCTCTTTTCAGTTACATAATGTTTGTGAATCTGATTTCTTATGTGATGCTGAGATCATGTGTGATGTAGTCTGCCTAGTATACGATATCAGCAATCCCAAATCATTTGAATATTGTGCCAGAATATTCAAGGTTTGTATCCACATAGAAAATAATTATGTCATAGAATCATTGATTTCAAAGGGGTTGTATAGGCTAAAGAGTTCACCCGAGTCAGTATAAGAATCCACATTAAATTACATTAAAGCATCCTGACAAAGTGGATTTATTCATTAGGTCCAAGGATCTTTTGAAAGGCAACTGTCTTTCCGAGAAATTTATTCTGATGGTGAAAGTTGTGTATATCTTTTAAACATTTGAAAAAAAAATGGATATATCTACAGAGAAAACCAGCAGTTTATTCCATTTTGGTTCAAAGTAGTTGACATTAATAGGACATGGCTATTTCTATTTGCTCAGAATTTTAATATTAATTTTATTTTTATTTATTAATGAAATGTACCTGTCTGCCCATCTCCCAAAAAGTGACTCTAGGTGGCATACAACAAAATGTATGTCCATATATTTCAGTCCATGTGGGATGGTACTTAAAACGAATGAAGGTGAATACACATGTCCCACGATAATGTTTCAGGATCCAATCTGGGTCAGTCACCGTGACCAGAGGTTTTGTCTTCCAAGTTTTTAGACTTGTGATGGAGCCCATCCTCAAGGAACTTCTCTCTAGCATAGTGTGTTAGCTGTATTAGTGTTGCTTAATGACTTACAGTTAAAAAAGGAAATGTAATTCTAATTAATTCCAATATTCCAATATTAATTCCAATATTGTTGTGGATTAAGGAGGAGCTACTTTCTGCTATGCACATTCTATTAGGCTTCCATTTCTAATCTATTCTGATAGAGAGAAGTTCCCAGAGGATGAGCTACATCACGAGTCCAAAAGCTTGGAAGACAAAACCTCTGGTCCCGGTGACTGATCCAGATTGGATCTTGGTACTTAAAACATTCATCATTTAGACCACGGGTGTCAAACTCACCATGTCACATTGCTGTCATGTGACATAACAAGACTTTTTTCCCTTAGCGAAGCTTGGGTGGGTGTGGCCTGCACATGACGCATCCGACCTGTGAGCCGCCAGTTTGATACCCTGATTTAGACCATGGAAGTGTTAAATTTCATATCGGGCTGATTAACACTAAGTTAAATCTTTTTCACACACCTTTTCACACTTACTTACTTTACAAAATGGCTGTGAATCTATAGTAGGAAAATACTATGATAACCATATGGAGTATACGTGAACTGTATGAAAAAGGATGGCATGTACATTTAAAAAAACCCTAGATTGCACCCTCCCCTCTGTTGAATTCAATAATCACAGCTCTGCAGATTTTAAGCCTTGTGTTTTATTGAAACTGGTAGTTAACTTTTATTTCATTTTTATTTTAAATACCTAGCAACACTTCATGGACAGCAAGATACCTTGCTTGGTGATAGCTGCCAAGTCAGACCTACATGACGTTCGGCAGGAATACAGCACTTCTCCAGCTGACTTTTGCAAAAAACACAAAATGCCTCCACCCCAAGCCTTTACTTGTAACACCATGGATGCACCAAGTAAAGATATCTTTGTTAAACTGACAACAATGGCCATGTATCCGTATGTATCCAAAACACCTTTCTATTCATACTGCATGGATCATGACAGTGTTGCATGCTGTGGTTGCCATAAGGATGGAACTCTGTGCCCCAGTGAAATTGTGTTTAGCAACAGAGGGAGATGTTAGTGCTGGATATAAATGAAAGGCAGATAAGTATAAGTTAAGTACCTGTTTAATTTTTTTTTTTTTTTTGTTCTTATGCGCAAGATTTGGCATATAATCTTTTGACAGAGAATCTTTGAAGATTGGGACAAATTCGATTTAATTTAAAGGACATGGGGTTCGATTCTCTCCATATACGCATGCATTGCATTGCTCGTTACCATTACTCATCCATTAATGCAAAAATGTGAGTCTGTCCCAAAAAGATTGGACCCTTAGATGCTGAAACAAAATATAAATACAGTTTAGTCTTTTTTATTTAAAAAAAATGCATCAGCACTAAAATGTTCTATCTTCCTAAATGGATAAGAAATGAATTTTCAGGTATATGTATCAGTTAGGGTCATTTTGTTCTCATCAGCTTATTCCTCAGCATGCTTCATTATTCGGGCTGTGCCCATTTCCTTAGTAAACCTGTTTTACATAAGATCCAGGATCCAAAGGATCATGAAATTAGTTCTAGATGCCCACTAGGTCTTTGGCTTGAGGACTAGCTCTCTCCTCAGGTGTCAAAGTAGGGGAATGTGCAAAATGTTTCATCTCAGAGTGTTCTGAGCCTTGGAACAGGCCCATGTTGAAGATAGACCACATCTGGATCACTTGTGGAAGAACTTGTTTTAAGGTTGGAACATTGCATGACATAACATTTTGCAGATCCTAGTGGCAAAGCGCTTCTATATATAAAATGGTTTGCTGCTTTTTTAGAAATGTGGCATTATGGTCTTGCTATAAAATTGGATTAAAAACAAGCTGCTCAGCTGTCCATCAGCTGGTTACATTTAGGGATGATGAACGATAGCAGCGTGATTCTAGGGGACAATTCTTATTTGAATTGTAAATGGTTTAATTTCCCTTGGAGACAATTAATCAGCATTCTCTTTCATCTCAGGGAGTTATAGCAAGGATTGCTTCTGCTTTGAATGATTCTGCTTGCTTTTTTGAACTTCAGTCCCTAACAGACTATAAGGAAAAATCACCCCTCCAAAGTGCATATGAATTGAGCATTCTCTTAAAATCGTTGAAAAGTACAAATATTCTAATTGAAAGACTTGTAACGATGGGCTTCAGAACAAAGTAGAATTCAGTGCACTTAGTTACAAAAAGCTGTATAAATAAGGACATTTACATCACAGTCTATGTCAGGGGTGTCAAACTCAAGACCCAGATGGGGCCCATGTGGTGCTTAAATCTGTTCCGTGGGGCCGGCCTGGAAATAGCAAAGGACATGCCTGCAGTGCATCTGGCAGCCAAAACAGGGTGCAGGGGGATGCGTGGCCGGGCCCCCTGTCCCGTTTCAGCCTGGACAGCCTCCTCCAACACCCTGCTGGCCAAAATGGGGCGTGGGGAGGCTGCGTGCAGCAGGGTGCTGCAGGAGGCCGTCCAGGCTGAAAAGGGAACATGCAGGAGCCTTGCTTTCCTCCCCATGCCCCATTTTGGCCAGGAGGGTGTTGGAGGAGGCGTCTCCCTGTCTCCCCTCCCCCCCGGCCAGCCTGCAGAGAACTATAATGCTGATCTGGCCCTCAAAGAAATCCAGTTTGACGCCGCTGGACAATGTATTCAAACGTATTTCATAATTTACTAAAAAGTAGGGGAGGGAAAGATCCTTTTTTCCCCCAAGGGATCATTATCCTAAAGCAAATTGATGTGTATCAATGCTAAAATGGAAAGCTTTAATTTTCCTTTGAAATGTGCCTCTCCTTTCTTTCTAGTCCCCCAGAGAAGAACCGCTAGACGATAGTCTCTTGCTTATTTGTCTCTCTCAAAAATACATGGCTTGTGGTAAAATTTTGAACAGTTGGTGTTTCGCGCATTGTAGAGAATTGTCAAGCTCGAGACATATGATCTTAAAAGGTTGCTATTACTCACTGAGCATCTCACTCTGTTGCCAAGCAAGCCCACTCTGCAGTCTTTGCATTTGACAGGACAAATCTTTCTTTCAGGATTTGATTTAGACGTTCCTTCAAATGGCAGATTCAGAATGGTGCCATAGCCGATATTAAGTACATCCTAAGGCCCCACATTGTATATATATCCCCAGTATCTATGGCTCTGCTGGAATATAGGCTTCCTAGTCGTTTCTGCAAAGACAATGTCTATGCATAGCAACCTTTATTCCAAGCCACCAAAAAAAAAAAAAAAAACATCCACATGGCAAGAGTTTGCTCTTACAACCAGGAATTGGAAATAGGCTGCCTTTGAACAACTGAACAACAACTGGCTTTCTATTCGTAGCTCTCTCATAAATAGCTATTGACCTAAATTCTCCTTTAAAAAAAAAAAAAATCCACCGCCATCTTTCTATACTCAATTAGGCTGCAGGGAAGCATTCTGAAGTTGCAAGGATCAGTGCTGCTGGGTGGGAGGCTTTCAGTTGTTCAGTGAAGGTAAAGTTGCTTCTTCTATTTCTTGGAGGGTCCTTTTGGGGGGGTGGGGGGGAACGACACCAAATCTAAATTCAGGAAATTCCACTCTTCTTATTTCTGTTTGGCAACCTAGAATATTTAAATATTTGGAGAAATCTGAGCAATAGCGTATTTGACTTTCTTCCCTTGATTCTCTTAAGCATGTGTGTGTCGGTTGGGATGCCAGAGGTAAGGGTAGCTGTTGCTTAACGACTTTCAGTTAAAGAAGGAAACTGAATTCCAATTTTGCTGTGGATTAAGGAGGAGCTGCCTTCTGCTATGCATATTCTGTTAGGCTACAGTTTCTAAGCCCAATGTGAGTGGAAAATGGATTGTTTATTTTCCTTATGGGGACACTGGCATATCAGCACAGTCCCTTAAAATATAGTATGCTCCTCCTGGAAATCTACCCAGCTTTACTCTACCCTTGCCTCACTTCCTGATCCCCTCAAATGTTCCCAGTTCCTATTTCTCTTGGTTTTAGTTCAGTTTTCTCATGGTTTCTGCCCGAGGTCTCAACTCCTTCCTTCTGTGTGTTTTCGCAGCCATGCCCGGTTACGCTGTATGTGCACCTGCAACAGGTGTACATTTTGCATCTGTCAGAACCTCCTCAACTCAGACTTGCTGCAATCTGTAAAGAACAAACTCTTCACCGCAGTTCTTAACAGGTCTTTGATTTTATTTACTAGGTACCAGCTGTGCTTGGAATTACATGAATGAAATCCATTGCTGAACTTTGTAAACTGACAGACCTGTCACACCATATCCATTAAGCAGCCAAATGTCCTGCCAGTTATTGATTTATTTGCTACAGATGCTGTGTGGCTTATGGATAGCACAAAATAAAAATAAATAAATAAAAGAAAACAAAGAACCAAACCCCAGTAATAGTAGCTATTAACACATCAAGGAAAATGTCCTAACACTAATAATTGCCTACAGCAGGGAAGAACTGCTATATCATCCAGCCCTGAAGCTTTCCAAAATAACCAGGTCCACTTATTTGACCACCAACGATGTTGGTGCTGGCTTGGGCTTGCTTGGTTGGAGCATCTTCTAAAGCAGATGGGCACCAACAGAAAAGGTGGGTCCCTGGCCCTCAAGGATGTGACTTCAAGGGGGCCTTCCCTACTGGAAGCTACTGGGCGTACAGAGATGGCTGGGAGAAGACACTCCCTTTGCAAATAATAGTTTTTTCTGTTCTCTTTAAGGTAACAAATCTTGAAGCACATCAGTCTGACTACTTGGCATCAGTTAGAGGAGTTGAGTTCGCTTGTGAAAGCAACTCTCTTTCTAGGCCTTCAGAAGTAATTGCCAGGAGAGTCTTCATCAACTCATAGTTTTCTTACAGACTCTGAGAAAGGAATTAAACCTCATTTCTCCATCTATAAAATCAACTTGTCAGAGAGTCAGTACTTATGTCTGAAACCATGGCTTTGCCTCTAATGTGATAATCAAAAAAAAAGTTGATTTTTTTGGGGGGAAGGGGGGGGAGATACAGACACACACACATACACACACACAAACATCCTGGATATTAGTTACATTTATTTCCAGCATTCAGAATATATACATTTGGTCCTTATAAATGGATATGGTGTGATAAGATCTGTGTCATTTTAACAACTAAATCAACCCTCTTTAACAAAATGCTACTACTTTTTTTTCATTTTAAGAATGCACAAATGATTCCCAGCTCAGGATATTCTACTGTATTGGAAAGAAAATTTGAGATAAAGATATATATCTAGTAAAAATGTTCCTTGTCGCAAACAGTATTGCATCTCTCTGATACCACATTGCAAATTATTTAAACGTTTTCATACAAACAAAAACAGGTTTAACAGACTATTTATTAAATGCATGGTCGCATTTGAGGCAAATTGACCCAAGACATGAATGAGAGTTCAAATCAGATTCCTTTTCAGTAATATTGCTGTTCCTTCTCTGCCAGCATTATTATTTTATGTCCTTCGATTATGAATTTTGAAATATAAAATATAAAATACATGAATGTCTGCTCCACTATTTCAGTGTGTGGAGGAATATAAAAGCATTCAAGTAAGATTCCACTGTGCAATTTGTTCATTCCACCAGTGGCTGGCAATTTGGGAATTATATTAAGGGATTATATTTTTTGCTTGGTTAAGGGCAGTTAATCATTTAGTCACCCCTATAAATAAGGCAGACTGATAAGGAGATCACATTGATCCCTGTACTGTGCTTGATAGAAGGATAGACATAGCATTATATTTTAATGGAAAGAAGTCCTCAGATCTTGGCAATTCTACCATTCTTTTTGGTAGGCGCTCAGAAAACCCACAAGAACAAAAGGTCAGGAAAGATGGATCCAGAGCCAGATAAACTGAACTTTGAAGAAAAGCAGCTGCCCATCAGTTTCCACTTCCTGCCTTCATGCTGAGAGAGAGAGATGGCTGTCAGGAAAATGTTTATTCTCCATTTCCCCCCCAGCAAAGCAACTGCACGAACCCAGCTGGGAATAGCTTCCAGCACAGCTGTATGGCCCTAGAAAAAGATGCAGCCATTTTAATTAGATATGAAGAGGCTGTTTGGTGCTTTCCCACTATTCTGAATCCCTTTTTTTAGAGAATCTGTACAATCCTACTATATCCCTGAAATAAGAAAAATGCAAGAAAATATATAATCATAGGTAATCAAATGGCTGAAAGGAATTATACTATACTGCTAAAAATCCCTTTCTACCCATCTTCATTGGAATAGAATTACGGTAAAAAGAAGAGTGTTTGTTTTAAAAACAATTTGCCCTTGAAGATGATTACTCACTCATTATTTTGAATGTGACATAAAATAGTAATTTAATATCTATCTTAGAGCATCTGGATCAGACAAAAGCTCACCTTATTCAAACATTTATATCTCTTAGTAGCCAACCAGCTACTTCTGGGATACTTGCAAGCATCATAGGATAACAATATCTTCCATAGTTGGTCCCCTGCAACTGGTGTTTGTAGGCATAATCTGATGCTATCCCTCAAGGACCCCATCCTCCATTAATCTATTTATTCTCTATTAAAGCCATCCAAGTTAGTGAGCATTCACCACTATGGGCTGTGGAAAGGAGTACTTCTTTATGTCTCTCCTAAATCTTCTTCCAGTCAGTCTTGCAGATGACCTCTGATCTTGGGGTCCTAAGAGGGAGAAAAAGTACAATCTTCTGTCTTTATGCGATATATTATTTTGTATACCTTGTTCACATACTTTTTCAGCCTTGGTTATCATATTTTGATAAGCTAAAAGAACTCCAAACATTTTACACTTTTCTCATAAGGAAAGTGTTGTAGCTTGCTGATCATTTTGGTTCCTTCTTTTGCATTCTCCCCCTCCCCCACTTGTATCTTCTTTCAAATATGGCAAGCAGAACCATTCACAGTTTACCAGATGTTGACATGCCATATATTTATCTTAGGACTCAGTGTTGATGGTTTTATTTTCATTCCCTTTCTTAATGATCCCTTAAGTGGACTTTGCATTTTTCATAGCTGAAACATACTAAGTCAGCAACTTCATTGAAATATCCTTTATAACCTTCAGATCTTCTTCCTAATATATTAAAGCCCATCAGTGTTGTGCTGCCATATGCATCACTTTTCACTTACTTAAAGTTGCCCTGTGTTTGCCATTTAATTGACAATTCAATCATTTCGAACAGATTCTTTTTCTGATCCAATTTTGATAAGTTGCAATAGTACCTGTCTAAACGGTTTAAGTGATAATTTTTTAATGTTAAATAAACTCCCACAAAGTCTTCTGAGAGAAATCAGATAGTTCAGTCCTAAGCTTCTTGTGTTTCAATTGAATTTAGGGTCAAAAATATTTGGGGGAAGAGAGGTCAGTTTCATCTCCTCAGTGTCAAATCAGATTAAGTGAAATATCCAAATATCCATGCCAATCGTCTCTAAACAAAATAGGATAGATACAAAGGTTTGATTTAATAGTGTAAGGCACTCAACCAATCAAATAAAAGAAGTCACTGAGAGACCTTACTCTTCACCAGCATTTCAGATGCCTTTTTGGGGGGAGCATTGACTTCAAAAATATGAAACCCAATAAACTGGTACACACTGAAGAAATTATAGATCTGTCTATATTGTTTGAATTTTTTAAAGATTAATTCACGATAGACCTGAGGCTTTGACTTGAGGCTGACTAGAAAAAAACCACCTGATTCTTAGCTTAGCCTTCCCTTGTAGTGGTAGAAATTATCTTTCTCCCAAATGTCTTGAAGAAGTCTGTAGCTTTAGGTGAAATGATATCCTTGTTAACCATCAGCCTATCCTGTTGGGTCACAGAAGCATTTCCTTCCTCTGATATCTCTAAAATATTTGCTGCCTGGTCCTTTTAAAAGCAAATGAAATTTCATGTTCACTTGTGAATTTCTGATTTAGAAGGAAGACATTTAGGATCAACTGTTAGGGTCGCACTTGGTCATATGATCTGTAATATTCCATCAAAGGAAGGATGGGATCTATTCCATTTTTCTCCCCATCCATTGCATTATCCTGTAATATGATTGATTCGCCCCCCCCCCATTTCTTTCCCCTCAACCCTCAGTTCTGAGAATTTTTTTAAAATAATTTTAAGATTATTTTGATTTAAAAAATAGTATTTCAACAGAAATGTTGCTGAATGCTGCATCTCATTTAGTTTGAGGATGATTGTTAGCAGAGAACTTTGTAAGTTCTCTTGTATGGTGACTGAGAAATATATTTTTTCTTGTCTTCCCTGAAACATTTACCTAACCAATCTTAGAGGAATGCCTTTTTTCCAGGTTAACTACCAGCACTCAAGAAATACAAAATTGTTAGATTTCTCAGTAGGGCATATTCAATCTTGATCCATTAGAGCGACTTTATATTGCTTGGAAGATGCAGCCCCTATTTTTTCCATGTGTGATAATCCTATTTTTGCACACAACTGAACGGATTATGGGTGGATGGAAGAAATCACACAGTCAAAAATACAGCATGTTATCAATCTCTTTGGAACTGAAGTAGCCACAACCTGATTTTCTTTTTACACATTTACCCTCGAGATTGCCCACATTTCACTGGGTAGCCCGATTCTTATTAGGCATTTTTTTGAACAGCCGTGGTGAAAGATTGTGTTAGTCTCACTAACACAATGTAGCAATATACATCTCTTCTCAGTAGTCCGAATAAGAATAGGGGAGCCCTGCTTTATTTTGAATGCCATACAATTGAAGCTTAAATAAGTGAGAATCATTTATGTTTTAAAAATATATTCAGATGAAGAAAATGCATTCCAGTAGTTGTAGCCTTATTTTAAAAAGGGCTTTATTGACCTTTAGCCTAGAAATTTAATCTGATATTACACTCACTAGAAACAGAAAATAATAATTTTCCTGTCATGAGAAAATTAAAATAGAACTTTTAACAACAGCTTTAACTCCACAGTTCTTTCAGTTGAGGCAGGGAGATCTATCATTATAAAGTTAGGATTTCATTTATTGTGAAAGTGACGTCATTGAGAGACACAAATTGTTGATTTGAACTGCCCAGGACCTCTTCCTATACAGGCTTCAAAAGAAGTAGGGTTGTATTTAAAGTAATATATAACGCACATAATTTAGGGGAAAAAAACGTTTGACCATGCTGGATTATTTTGATTTAATTTGTTTTTTCCTCTAGGTCTTCGTTTTCATTTCTCTGGCTGGCACTTACACTCCTCTTGCTGCATTCCTGTGCATCTTTTTAAAAATATTACATTTCTAAGTATATTTTCTAATTCATTGTGTGCTTTCAAACCATTGGCTTGGCATTTGCTTTTTGGCTATTTGCATGTGCCATGAATGGTAAAGACTGATTTACTATTTATGCCTCTGCCTCAATCATCTTTAAAAAAGAAATGAAAAGAAAACTCATACCTCTCAAGAGTTTTCAAAAAATTAATGAGAATATCTGAAAGGTGCTTTTACAAAAGCAATTGGACTTTCTTGTTTTCCCTAGAAGATGTTTTGCTTTTCTTGGATGAGAAGCGAAACATCTTCCAGGAAAACCTAAAGAAGTCCAGTTGCCTTTTGAAAAAGCACCTTTGGGACAACCATGACCTGGATGACTTGAGAATCTCCATTAGTCATTTAACGCATATACTGTACTTTAATGTTGAAGTCTCCAAATATTTGAGCTAGTTGGAGTTAAGACTTTGAGAAGATGTTATGAGCATGCTCACAAAGTAATCATTTGTTATCTTGCCTTTTAGGGGGGTGGCTCAAGAAGACATATATAATCATTTCCTATTTTTCCACATTGAAATAGAGCAGTACCCCAAAGTAGCAAGGGGAATTTTCATGAGTGAGGGTAGATTTAAAGCTGGGTCTTGCTAATGACAGCCCAATACTATTGCACAAACATTAAGTCTTCTAGCTGCCCTAGAGGGCGTAATGAGGTCCACAGCACCCATTTATCTTTTCTAGGCAGGCTCTTCCAAAAAAAGTAAATAAATGGTGGGTGCAGCCATCCACAATTTCTAACTTTTATGAATGATTTTGGTGCCTCTTGGAAATAAAAATGGCAGCTGCAGTCAGCGGTTTGTTGGAGTATGCTTGTTTTCATTTAATTTTTTTAAAAATGAAAATAATATTTGAAAACCTGAAGTACAGTCATGGGAAGAGAGCCTGAGAGGTCTTTGAGTAAACATGACCCTGCAAGGTTAAGAACTCAGATCTTAGTGAGTTATGTTGTTGGACAGTTCAAAAAGGGGAATCTCCATTGGGCAGTATTCTAAGCATCTGAAATTGTCTTATTCAAATACATTTTTTGTAAACAAAATACAAGTTTTGGTGAGAGGATTTAATTTGAGTTCATGGAAATGAATCTAATAAGTAATTGAGTCTTACTATAAATAATTGAGAGAGAGAGAAAGCTAATTGCATAATATTGGGATTGCACACACACACACACACACACACACACACACACACACACTATGCTGAAAAAGAGCTTTACCCATACTGTTTTTCCCCCATACAATTTGTCCTATGTAGTTTTGTAGAGAATTCCTCCAGCATCAGGGGCATTCCAGTCCTTTAATTTTCTTGATCCACAAGTGCCTTGTCATCATTGTGTGCATTAGCGTATCTTTCCCACCATGTTCCTGATGTTTCTTTGATGTCCCCTTAATCATGGGATTAGCCTTCATGTGCTACTCTGCTGGGCTCCAGATTAGGTGTATCTTCCTGTTTGTAAAGGAAGCCAGAGGCAAATGAGTGGGAGGCAATAAGACTATTCTACCTGTATTTGCAAATAGCATATATATAAACCCATATGTATTCAGTCTTCATAGGGGGTGGGTTTTGGCAAAAAGGATCTATGTATAAGTTCCTGTTAATTCAATAGGTAAGGTTGCAAATGGAGAGACATTTAAAAAAAAAAACATTGTCTAAAGACAATTTCAACACTCATTAACCAGTAACTAAAACACATTACTTTATGGTTGGTACTATCAGATAAGATGCCAACATATTTTCGTTTTAAGTGAATGAAAGATAAAATCTAAAACTATCATTCCACTGCAGCTTATTATGCTGGGAGAGGATGACATTGATTTTTACATTTGATGGCAGATCTGTTAATACTTCGATTTTTCCAGTGCAGGAATTCAGAAGTCCTGTTGCAACTTGTGCTAATTTGAAATTTGTGACGATGGGATAAGAATTCAACAATATACCAAACAAATAGTTGTGTTGTTTCTATGTGGTCTTTTTTTTCTTTCTTTCTAGGAACTGTGCAAATTTAATAGTTCCTCTCTGTTAATTTTTTGAACCAGTATGGAATTGGTTTATATGTTTGTCAATTTCTGCTTCCAGTTACTATAGTGTTGAAATAATAGTTAGCTAAAAATTAAAGTGATGAAAAGAGAGGCAGCAAATACACTTTTTGCTTGTGGAGCCAATTCAAACAAGCCAATTCAAACTTGATTATGTGTATGTGTTTTATGCTTTAGCGCACACACTTGTGCGTGCGCACACACACACATTATCTGTAGATGAATTGCATTCCCAGCAGTTTCCTCACACATTAATTTCGAAAAATGGTTCTGAAATAAAGAACTTTATTCATGAAAGGGTATTTATTGGCCCATAATGAATTTTAATTTAGTTTCTGTACTTCATATATAAATATCTGAAAGTATGAAGAGATCCATAGAGTTAAGATATCATGCTGAGTTCTGGCTAAGGCAAATATGAAAGGACTGGTCTTCTCCTGGGGTTCCCTTTCTCCTGCATGTTAGAGAAGAAGAGTTTAGAAATGCCAGTTTCTGCTTTGATTGACTATCCAGGCTGACAAACTGAGTTTAATTGCAAGCAAAGAAATATTAAGTTGTGGCTTGCTTTTTTTTTTTTTTAAAGGCTTGTTCAAAATGGGTCATAGTTTATTTTAACCACAGTTTTGAAGTTCTGACAGTTTGGTAAATTACAGTTAAATTATGAATGGAGGGCAACTGCTCAACATTTTAATCTCCTGTTCTGCAGGAAGAGAAAAAAAATGAGAACAACAGGATGTGGAAGTGGGGCAGCTTTTTGGTGTTTCTAAATCACAAATATGTGAATATCTTTTTTGAGCTTGAAACAATTACTTCCCCGCTAATAACAATCCTGAACATAATTAATTGATCAGGCACTCAAAGGCATTTTTAATTTTAGTCTATGTGCTTGACTATAAAAAGTAGTTAGGATTCTCCTCCTACTCCCAGCATGGGGTATAATATTAGAGTGAAATACCTGTGCTTCTACAGTAATGTGAGGCAAGAACTTTGTTAACCCCTAGCTACCTCTCTTTAGCCAGATCCCAGATTGTTTCTGTGAGAAATTATCGAGTTCTGGATCCAGGAATGGTCAAACACTCCAATCAGAATACCCCTTTCCCGTTGGTTTTTGCATTAATCAGCTGCTGTGCAGGACTTTGCTAGTAATATAACATTCTATTTGCCCTATCCAGCATTGTGATAGACCTGTTCTTCAAAATTGCATGTCTACAAAAATGTAATTCAAAAACAAAGCAAAGTAGAAGAAGAATTCTGGAAAGAATGGGGTTTCTCTCACATGGGATAGAAAAAGGAGACACTTTGATGAGAGATTTATATTTCCTTGGGACTTATCACTAATTTCCATGCTACTTTGTTAACCTGCACCTTACAGCCAAGACTTTCTGATTAAAAATGGATATTGAAACTGATTGTAAGCCATGTTGATGTGTAACTTCCTGTTTTGAGCCATGCTGTGAACTGCCATCTGTGTGCATGTGTGTAAAAAGGTTGAGAGCCCACATAGATGAGTTGGGTGCCTTGCTGTTGTCAGATGAGGAGAGCAGTATTGTACACCAAGTACATGCCATCAGGTCGATAGAGGATTCCATCTTCATGGAGTCATCCCTTGATCCACAGTTATTGGAAGACAGGTAACTCTTTATGGAGAAGAAATCCAGTAAACGTCTTGCTGTGAGAGATTGGAAAGGACTAACCTATCAGCATCTATTGCCTGATGATCTGTTTCAGATCACATCCCTTAAGAACCAAACTTTGAAATTAACTGTGGATACCTGCCAGCTTCGCTGATTGCTAGCAATAAACAAGCAAGGCTGTTGAATATTTATTTATTTATTTTTGTTTGCTTGTTTGTCAAACATGTACAAGATAACAAGTATAAATATGAACATAAAGCAAGAACAAAGGGAGTAAATATTAATAAATGGGGACAGTAAGACAGGGACGGTAGGCACACTGATACACTTATGCACACCCCCTTTAAGGACCTCTTAGGAATGGGGTGAGGTCCACGTTAGACAGTTTGAGGTAGACAATATGCAAAATGCTAAATGTGTTGTTCCCTGGATATCTGAAAAGGAACACCTTTTTTTGGTCTAATAAATCAGACTATGCCATTTGTTCCAGATTTTCTCCAATTATGGTTTTGTCCCAGTCTTGTTTGCAGCTGGACCTCAAAAGTCTTCATGCTGTCCCCTGAATACCCAGTTCAGATGATAGGAGAAGAGCTAGAGGCAAATAATTATTTTTTAAAGATAATAGTTAGGCTTTTTCTTGTTAAAATAAAAGTTCTTATAATCAGCTTATATTTCTTTCAGGGATAATTCTCAATTATGGTTCTTCCTTTATGTGCTGCCATTTTGCGAATGGCTGATTCAGTAATTTCCAGACCTCTTAAGTGGATGGTAGATATTTTCATGATCTTTGGTAATAATATATTACAGTAGTTCTTTGAATTATACTTTGGAATCTGCTCTTCTGAAGGTAATGGTGTATACTTTTGTAGGTTTCCCATTATTTCTGATTTAGTTTTAAAAGTGCCTAGGGCAGGGAATTCTTTCTTGTGTTCTATTCTGTAATGCAGCCCTATATCAAATCTGTAATACTCAATTGAGAATCACTGTGCCTTGAACTAAGGTCATTGGAAAAACTCCTTGCTCATAGCTTTTTATCTGTTGCATCGGCTGTTTTTCATGAAAGCTAACTGAGCATGCTCACAAACTTGGCATGCTGGCAGCTTGGATCATTGGTTTTTGGTTAATTTTTGCTATTTTGATCTTAAATTTGTGGTTTTCTTTCATCCTCCATACTGTTCTGTTGCATTTGGGTTTCACCTGTTTAATATCTGTGTTTCGTTAACTATTTGGTATGCCTAACCGTTTTATTGTGTGGTGGCGTTCAAGATTATTTTCAGTGGTTAGGCCTTCTGACTCTCGATAGAAACATCGCAGCAAAGAAGTTAGTACATGAAGTCACTTGGGTATTAATCTGAAGGGACAACTCTGCTGAAAATACTGACTAATAAGCAACACAGCGTATATTAGGTTTTCCTTTTTAAGTCATCTATATTTAGATGATTCTAAAACAGCAGTCCCCAACTTTTTGGGCACCAGAAACCGGTTCTGTGGAGAAAGATTTTTCTGTGGACCAGAGGGGATGTGATTTTGCACGCTGCCTGCATCCCATGGATGGGGCTTCACTTGTCTGCGTGGCCAGGTTGCTAGCATGCCACAGACCCATGGTGCTGGTCCATGGACCCCTGTTCTAGAACAGTCATTCCTTAATTAGATTGTTAGTCTTTTCACAATTACAGGTTAACAAGCTATGCACTGCCCAATGCCCAAGTCTTCAGAACAGCATAAAAGCAATTGGCTTAATATTGCGGGATAAGCCTAAATGTGATCTATTTACTTTACCTTGCTGTGAAAAGTTAATGGAATTATAGATCAGTCAAATTGACCTGTTAGCTGAGTTGAAATATAATCCTTCTTTTCTAAATAGACAGAGCAAAACATTCACTTCCCTACATTACATTAAAAACATTTAGTTTACAAATGTCTTAAAAGAGTACATAGCAGATCTCTGAAAGTGAACTTACGCATGTTGATGCTTGTATATATCTCAATATTTGTTAATTTTTTTAAAAAAAAATATTCTTTGTATTTCAGGCACGTGACACAGGCAGACCTCAAGAGCTCTACCTTTTGGCTTCGAGCAAGTTTTGGTGCTACAGTCTTTGCTGTTTTGGGCTTCGCCATGTACAGAGCTTTATTAAAACAGCGGTGATCTGGAGGAAAGCATGGGGTTTTTTGGGGGGGCGGGGGCTTATTCAAAGTGAGGGGGGAATCTTTTATGTACATTCTAAAATCTGCTAGAAATATTTATATATGCAGAGTACTTTATTATTTGTAATTCATGGATAAGATTATTTTAAATAATAGTTCTAAACTTGCAGTATTGCATAGGGTGTGGAAAAGAAGATTTGCATTACAGTGGCTACTCTTGGCTACACTTGTAAAAGCCAAAAGGGAATTATTGTAAAATAATTTGTATATATATACATATATATATATTCAGGCAGGGAAGCCTAATGTCCCCAGAGGTTATTAGAAATTCCATTCATAAATATTTCAAATAGAGTGAAAGTCGAATTTGCAAGTCGAATTTGTTTTCGGCAGTTTAAGTTCAGAATCAGCGTTCATGTGTTTATTTATTTCACTGGTATTGAAAGTTCTTGCTGGATATACCAGGTTTGAGGACTGACTTTTTTTTTAAAAAAAAAAATCCCTTTAATAATTCAACTTTTTCTGTAGCCACTGCTCATATGTTACATGAGTGTTCTTCTGTGGCAGATTTGATTGGGCTTGAGCTAATTACTCTTTGCAACTAAAGATGCCTCAGTTCAAGAAAAGAGAGAGGAGGACGGTATTCCCTTGATTAAATGAAAAGGAAGTACCGTTAATGAAACGCATCACCATCTGACACCATGTACCATTCTACACATCCCTCATCTTCCACTTGACGTTTTATAGCCTTTTCCAGTCCCATGGGCAATGTATTATAATTGTTTATAATTCACCAGAAGTCTGTGTTTCATTTCCTTCATTTGGAAAGTCATTCCCTGACAAGCTCTGTGTGGAGTGGTGGGGTAGAACTGAAGTAGAAACATCCCATCTCATGCTTTTACCCTTCTTGGTCATAAATTAATTGCATGGTTTGTACTGCATCTTGTATTTGGCTGGAATGACCTGTAGGTGGCATTTTTAAATCTACCAAGAAGGTTTACTAAATGGAAATTCCTCCTGTCCAACCTATTTTCCCCATCGATGGCCTTTTCTGGTATTTCAATAAATAACTGTACCGTGTTATGTTTTGAATGCTTGTTTTTGTAGTATTGATCTATTTGTCCTTGATTCCCAGCCTATGCCTGTTTTGCCTCTTAATTTAGATTCCTGCTCACTTAATAATGCCAGTAGGAGAGCCTTAGCTAGCCACCTTCCATACTTCACATGGATGTCGGTTTAAAAAGGGAAATTTAAAAAAAAAATTCCCAAAAAGGAGAAGAGGGTACTTTGTTTGACAAGGTAGGATAGACAACAAAGTTTCCTTACAGAATTCCTACTGAAAAAACTACGCAAACTAAAGATGAAGTTTTGGTCACGCTGTGTCAATTGGAAAATGCAGTTATAAGAGCAGAGTGACTGATTAGCGCTGTATGACATTTAGAACATAAGAAGAACCCCACTGAATTAGGTCGTCAGCATTCTGGGCCCCTATGGTGGCCTTCCAGGACATAGATAAAAAGAAGGACCTGCTCAAATGAAGACAAGAACCAGCATTAAACTCTACTGGCTATGTCCCGTAGGCAAGAATACAAGATCTTCATGCAGGGGGAAAAGGGCATAAAACAAGTTAGATCTATAAAGTTCTGTTCTTACTCTGTGTTAACAAATGTTTTCTTCCAATATCTAGTCAACTATTGTCTGCTTCAAGGATGATAGCAGGTATCGTTGTCTTTGTGGTAGCAGAGTCTTATCCTCATTTTGCCACCTGTGTTTTTTAATGTGAGATACTGAAGACAGTGTTTAGTATTAGGTGACATTTATTTATTGATCAACTGAATGTCTAAGGCTCAAATAAAATTTGGGGTGAGGGTCATTCAATTCCCTAGTAAACCTACTACATATATTATGTTCTTTGATGATTTTACTGATTTTTTTTTCACAGAATGCTTCTATATTTGCCTCAGTTGCTATGTTACAAAGGGCAGAATCCAGTATTGTGCAACTAGGCTTCTACTTGCATAATTCAATGTTGTCTTTCTCATTTCTTTCCTCCATTTCACTTGGCTCCATAACATCTCCCACTCTTCAGTATTTAAGGTGCAGAAAATCAGAAGCTTTTTTGTTAATGGAAAACCAGCATTCGAACCATCTCTCTTGGTCCCCCTTCTTCCTTTACTTAGAGGCAATCTGCCTCCTGAATTACATCACTGTTTCCATGGAAATATTCTGTAGTATGTATGTTTGTCCATGAAACAGACAGGAGAAGAATTTTGGACATTGCCTCAAATAATGAGGCAATTCAAAAGTGGAGGTTTGGTTTAGGAAACCTTGCTAAATATCTTTTTTGGAAACCTGGGGGAAGGACAGTGGTCTTTAGAGAGATGTGAACCCTTTTCCAATCACATGTTCTATTTCTTCTTTAAAAAAATCGGCTATCATCATGCCTCTCTGCTTAACACATTTCTACTACTCCGTATGCTTCATGCTACCTGATTTCACTTTCAGCAAGAAATAAGAAAGGATGTAGATATTGCCATGGTAATATATGAAAATAGCTTTTTCCAAATGATAGATTGCTAAATCTGGCACTGGCAGATGAGTATGTAGTAGCTGATCAGTACTTAGGAAAGGAAGTATGAAGACATTGGTTGAAATGTAATAAAGATACTTCTGTTTTCTCCTATGAGATAATATTGATATTCAAAGGTCTGATTTGCTGGAGCTCTGCAGAATCTTCCTCAATTGTTTTGATATACAAAATCTGGAAAATTAGAGGAGCAAAATGGAAAATGGATGGACCAGAATTTGAACCACATAAAAGGAAGATCTTAAATAATATTTCATGTCTTGTCCCATCAACTTTTTGTATCTCCAGTCTCACCAATTTCTCCCAAAGTGTTTGAGTACCACCATGAGGGACAAACACACTTTTCCTAAAGAACTACATTTAATATTGACAGATATCCTGTTGTTATATGTGTCATTTACTTAACCTTAAGGGTCTTAAAATTTTAATACCTTGTTCTTCTATCCCATCTAGATTGCTATATCCCGTTGGATAGTTACCCATAGCTCTAAATACAAGTTGGTTGTTCACACATTCCACACAAAAAGTTATCTGGATAAAGTTGGGAAAAGTGCCCCATGATTTATGTCCTGTTACTGTACTTGCTGAAAAAATAGACAGGCATGTCTTCCCTAGGTAGGGATGTCCAAATCCTATTGGCTGCTGTATTGTTGTGGGCTAGTCTCCAATTAGTGTTTTGAACCCTTATTTCTGCTTCAGTTTGTCAAATTGGGTTAGATTGTTGTGCTGTTGCCTTCATGAAACTTCTCTTAATAGCAGTCGAGTAACTTTAGTTGTGGTGATGGTGGGAAAATGTAACCTAACTTGCATTGGTTACACACCTTATGGGTCCAAGAGATGTGCCTTTGATGTATTAGGTGGACCTCAACTGTTCTGGAACATCATCTCTCTTTCTCTATAAGCATGGCCTTTAATCACTATCAAGATTTTTTTCTTTCTCTCATTTTGTCTGCCAAATCCAGAGAACTGCCATGCTCTCTTTCATTGAGGGAGCAACTGTTTCTTACATTTGTGGACAGGAACTATGAGACATTTTGTTTGGGATTGATGTTATGCAGCCAAGATTAATAAACAGCTATGTTGTAGCTTTATGTCTTTATAAATAATTATATTCTGTGGAGTTGCTGCATTAATTGACACATCTTATCCATCATCTCTTCCCCCAGAATATCAAGATTCTGGCTCTTTGCCCAGATACTGCATAGAGTGATAGCCTGTGGAGACTTGTTGAGACATCCTAGAAGGACATCTGAAGCACTGGTTGTTTGGTTTTTGTTTTATGGCTTTTTATGGTTTTCTAGTTTCAAATTTGTTGTGACCCATGCAGAGTTGTTCTGTTTTAAAAACAAATAAATGGGTAATCAATTGAGTGTCTCCAGATGCTTTGGACTAGGACTCTTACATACATTCCTGGCTGTGCTAGCTGGGAATATTGGGAACAGAAATCCCAGCCATCCAGCAAGCACCAGCTCTCTTACCCAAACTCTGCGATTAGCTAAATATTTATGGCTACTGTGAGAGAAACAGATGGAGAAAATGTTTTTATGTGTTCTGTCACATATAACCAGTCCTCCTTTGGCAGGCGAGAGGAGAGGATACACATCCCCTGGCTTCTAGTCAAAGTTAAGAATATTCAAGCCCATAGCTGACTAGAAGAACAACACTTCTTTGATCGCCACTGACAGGCGCCCACGACAGTCAGCATGAGCGAAGGTTGCCAGCAGTTTTAAAAAAAGAAAAGACAAGACAAGAAATGTAGTAGCAACCAGCTGCCGGCTGAGGGCAGCCTGGTTTCAAAAACCTCATCGGTGTTTTCAGTTTTTGCCGACTTGTTTCTCCTTTCATGATGCTAATTTAAGAGCCACTCTTGTATCAAGGGCATGAAGGTGGACATCGTAGAAGATGGGTGACTTGCTTGTTTCTGAACAGTCTTTAATTGCACAAAGCAGAATTGAACCTCTAATTCGTTCCCCATCCTGGTCCTCAGTTCATCTCCTTGGAACACACTGGCCCGATTGCATCACACCTTGAACTTAAATGTCACTCATGAACCATTCCTACCTTCTTCCGCCTTGCTTCTATTAGATCTATTCAGAGCACACATAGAATGGATGTGCTGCTGATTATTTTTGCAAGAGTGTCAAGTTACCTGTAGGCACAATTCAGTGCAAGGGCTTGACTGACTATTTACATATTATTTAGGTGAATCTATTTACAGATGATATTCGAAGACATCTAATCCTGTAAAGGTTGAAATCTGCATTATGGTGTGTCCTAAATTGGGACTCTACCAATTCTGCTCCCCCCCCTGCTCCTTGATAGTTAACTTGCTGGAATTTTCTCAGCTCTTCAGTTGTAATGGAATAGAAAAACCTGCAACAGGCACCAAGGACCTAATGTTCAGATCGACGGCTTATTCTGCTACATTTAAATTGCTGCAGAAGGGAGGGAGGGTCTTTGACTAAAGCAATCCATTGTGACATCCTCATTCACATCCTACCAATCAGTGGGCAGAGCAGTATTGAAGTATTAATCTCATGCTGCATTAGATCGTTGCTTGCTGTTTCTTTTTTCTTTTTAGTTGTGCTGCATCAGTTTCTTCCCCCCCCCCACCTTCCATTTTTGCAGCTGCTTTTACAATTAATGGAGGAGGATTGGGGGTGTAGGAAATAGGTTTTGAAATTTAATAGAAACAGTGAGTGAGCAAAGGGAGACAGTTCTTAATAACAAGTTGCCCTTCGCAAGGAGAAGAGGCGACTGGCAAACTAATGATTCCACGGGTTGATTAGGAACAAAAGGAAAGAAAGTCAATCAAGATCTGTGTCCCATGGAACGGTAGGCAGGGTCTGCTAAAATAGCCTAATATCAAACTGAGGTACTTTGCTTTTCATCATGATAGGCCACAAATAATAAAAGGGAGAAAAGGTGGAAATAACCAGTTTTTGAATCATTATAAAGATGAAACAGAAGATCAAGTATTTTTTCAGATCACTTAAGTAAGAGCAGGGATCCTCAAAACTCGGGGGCCAAGGGACATATACTTCGAGCATTGAGAGTTGGTCTGTCCCAAAACAGCTGCCACTGTCAATTTCCCAGAACAAATGAATGAGACTAAAGGAGGATTGTCAGATTCAAGGCCCTTTACTATTAGGAGTGCTGAGAGTTCCAGCGTACCTTTCAGGAATCTGTTTTCTTTTTGACAGACAGCTCACTTGATCCAGAAACCAAAAAAAATAAAATGGTAAAGATTAGAAACATCGCCACCCCAAGCCAAACTGCATATTTCCTATCACAGTAAGCAATAACAAGGTCCTTCCACAAGACTGGAGGACTGGTAAAGTACATTCATAACTGCACAAGCCTAAAACTCTTGCAAAAAATTCAAACTTGCTATACATGTAGTCCTCAGCTTACTGTTTCTAAATAAGGCAGCTGTTAAAGTGAATCGGGTAGGCATTAAGCAAATCTGGCTTGCCCCATGGATTGCTTGTCAGAAGCTGGCTGGGAAGATCGCAAATTGTGATCACATGACTCTGGGATGTTGCAACTACTGTATACATCCTAGTGTCAAGCGCCCGAGTTTTGATTTGGTGACTGCGGGGATGCTGCAACAGTCATTGAGTGCAAGGACCAATCACGTCACTTTTTTTCAGTGTGGTTGTAACTTCAAATGGTTGCTAAATGAATGGTTGTTATTTAAGGAACTATCTGCATAGTTATTCAATAACCCAGACTTGCTACAGATTCAATAAATAAATAGTCCAAATGTGCTTCAGGTTTGATCAATATATACATAAATAGCTAGCTGGCTAGCATCATCTCAGATTGATGTTTCTGCTTTATAAGTATCTTTCTGCAATTTCATTATTTGCCTCATATGGATTTAGTTCATCCCAGTTTTTAAAGATCCTTATAATACATGTCTTTATTGTTTTACTAAGAGATCATAACTATTTTCCTTGGTATAGCCTATGATATTTTTTTTCTTTTTTTGCACTGGGCTGCCTCCAACCAAGCACAGTCAGCATCACATCTGTTGTAGGCCATCCTACATCTTACAGATTAGCCTTTTTGTTATATTTTTTCTCTTCCTAATGTCCAACCTGCAGGTGGATCACAGCTCAAAGCCAAGATTAGATAGAGTCAATCAAATAGCACGTTTTGGAACAGAAGCAATTCTAATGTGCCAAATCAACTAGGAGGGTGAAAATTGTCTACATATGAACAAATATTCGAAGGCATTTTCAATATTAGCACCAGTAATATTTTTTTCTGGAGAATCTGCTCTCAGGACTCCACAGAATAGGTTTAGCCCACTGTTTTGAACAGCAGTTGAACTCGCAAAGATTAGCAAGTAAAGCTTTGGTATGAAGGAATTGATTTTTCCCGCCGCTGTCTTCAACATGAACTTTCCTCTACGATGAAGAAGTCCTTGAGGACAACAATCTTGGAGTGGAACAGAAGGTGCTGGTTTGTTCACCACTTGGCAAAAAGAGACCAGATGGTGCTACTATCCCAGTTAGGCCTGCACAAAGCAATCTGATCTTCCTGAACCATACAGTCTGGGGGACTGCTTGGTAAATAAAACTGGATTAAGATCAATGTACTGGAGTGAAAAGAAACAGTCATCAATAGTGAAGCCATTTTTCCTACACTTTCAAATCTATTTCAAGGATGAAGGGAAGGGAGAAAAAAAACAAAAAACCGAAAATGCTCTTATGAAAACTATTGGCAACAACTCAGGTGGAAGCAGAAGCTGAGACAAAGAAATAGTTCTTTTTCTTAGCTGTTTTTGCTGCTCTACAGCTTGGCGAGTCTAGTGTGGTCCTTCAGCTTTGGAGATGCTCTCCTGTGCTGTGAGCCATCAAGACAAGCATTTGCCCAGGCTATTTTTTAAAGGAAACATCCTTTACCCTGAGCTCTTGTTCTGTCATCACTTTTATGCAAATACAATAGATTAGTTTTGCTGGCGGGTGTGTGTGTGTGTGTGCTTGTCTGAATTGTGGCATCCCAGAAGAAATAAAATTGAGGGCATTCCCATCTGGAGCCAACTTCTTGGTCAGCATTTGCTGACGCTGGATGTACCCTAGAATTGAAAAAGTCAAAAAGTAGGATTCAGCAGAGATAATGGGGCTGTGTATTCAAGTACTCCCAGTTGAAGATCTCTTCCCAAGTCAGAGCCCTTCTCACATCACTCTAATTATTTCTCATTGCTTGCCAGAGAAAAAACACAGAAAGAGAAATGAATGCAGTTTCTTGCTCTCCTGGTTTGGCTGCCCACTTTCTGTCACGAACATCCATTGCTTCTGCTGACCTCTGTGGCCATCCGGTTAATCATTCTTGTCTCCAAGCCCTTCTGAAATACTTGACCCTGGCTAGCTCATTGTTCTGCTTGTCATTCTTTTGTGCAGGCAAAACAATTGAGATCAGTTGTTCTTTGGTTACAGGATTCGCCTTGTAGGCTTCTCTCTGTGTGTGTCTTCCGGCTACCTCATAAACAGCAAGACACAATGGCTAACATTACATGAGGGCTGTTTACGTTTATTTAATGCTGCAAACAGTTCTCAAATGGCAATGTGAGGGAGAAGATGCTTTGGCGGCATTTGTGTTTTCTACTGGAGGACCTTTGATTTCAGGGTACGGGGTGTTCCTCCAAATTCCCTTTCAGAATTCAACATAGCTCACAGCTTAAAAAAGAAAGCCGGTGTAGTCTTAAGAGTTAAAAACACCAGGCTACAAACCAGGAGGAGCAGATTTATGCCTTAGGCATGAATGCCAGCTGGGTAACTCTAAGCTGATCACACTCTCTCAGCCTTAAGAAGGTCCTGGCAAGCCACTTCTGGAAATTGTCCTCAAGAAAAATATTTGGACTTCACCAGGAGTCAGATTGCCCTGAAGTATATTAATAAGGGCAACCTCTATAACATCCAAATTTTCTCATGTACTAAGTGTCTGTCAGTATTGTGCCTTCACACAGAAATAAACACCTCAGATCCATAAATCTCAACAAATCCCCTCAGATCATTAGAACATTCCTCCGCTGCAGATGTCCTTACTCAGTAATTAGCTTAGACTTTGCTTGTTGAGTTGAACGTGATCAGGGTAGATTTTTGACGTTGCCATATGTACACATACTGGGAAGTGGTGGTGCTCTTCACAAAGGTTACATAAGTTTATCCTAACAGATAAGTTGGTGGGCCGGACAATTCTAAGAATCCCAGCCATGTTGTAATCCTAATACATCTGGAGGACATCTGGTTGGAAAAGTTATGTTCTATTGTATGAAGCCCTCCCTCTCTGCCACATAGCTGATGAGGCAGTAGCAGGTTTTTATGAGAGCTTCATGATGGCTGTCCATGTTGACAAACCTCTTAAGTCTATGGCCCAGCCAAGAGATGCTAAGGTGGTGAGATAAATCCTGCCCTCAGACAGGCAAACGATGAAGAAAGAGGCCAATAGTGGGAGAGGAACCAGCATGGCCTCTGAACTCACATTATTTCAATGGGAATTGCTCTATGCTAATGGGAGGTGCCCTGATTTGGTTCCCTCTGCAAGGGCTCTCAAAGTTAGGCATCCCTCTGAACTGGCACAGGACCAAGTCATCCAATGCAAGGGATGCATCCAATGTTTGCATCATGAAGCAGATGAGCTCAACGTGGGCTTCAGTCTGTGGTTCACATGACCATTCATGCCTTGCTTGACTGGATTACTGTAAAGCTTGCTATCGCTGTTCCAGAATCCAGCGTTGCAGACAGTATTTGAAGCATCATATGCTTTATGGGACCCCACTGTTCTGCAAGCTGCAAAGGTTATCAGTTAGCTTCTGGTGCAATTTAAGAGCTGGTTATCACCTTCAAAGGCCTTCATCATGACATAGGGCCCGGCTATCTGAGAGACTGCCTCTCTCCAATTATTTTTGTCCATCTGGTAAGCTGAGTGGGCCTATTGATTAAACAGTGCCATTTTATGAGCTTTCTCTGTTCTGCCACCTGCCCTCTGAAATCACATTTCCCCAAAGATTCATGCAGCTTCCACTTATCTGATATTTAGGAAACTATTAAAGATGTGATTGTTGTCCCGGGCCTTATGATAGGGTAGTTGCGGGTCCGTGTTTGTTATGTGTGCTAAATGGGTGGATCTATTGTCATTCCAGGCAGCCAAAGTCACTTATTATTCATATCTCTATAGGCTGTTCTTTATTTGTAAGCCACCCAGGGTCATGGGTCATTAAGGAGTCAGGGAGGGAAGGAGAGGGGGAGACGGCGGGAGAGAGAGGGAGGGAGGGAGAGAGAAAGAGAAAGGAAAGAAAGAAAGAAAAGAAAGAAAGAAAGAAAGAAAGAAAGAAAGAAAGAAAGAGAAAGAAAGAAAGGAAGGTGGATTTGAGGACTGGTGTTCTCTTAGCAAACCAGATTCAACATTAGATTATTGCTTTATAGTCCTTTTTCTCAATCAGAACAAAAAGGATTGGATATTCCTACAAAGAGGAAATTGAATGCATAGCTTCTGTCTCCTCTGATCTAACTTTCAACAATTTGAAAGTTGTACCTCTTTAAAAAGAACCCCTAATGTAAAGAGCAGAAATGATTCTACTGACGTTGCTGGGAATTCCCCAGGAAGTCTGAAGGGAATAAGCAAGAATAATATTAATTGCGCTGTTTTCTGATGAGAGAAGACAAAGGAGATGCTTGCTTATTAAAATAATACTCTTTGAGCCTATGCATCCTGGGACATAATATTTAAATGTAGATGCTACTTGCCTTGCTGTTTATTTAGTCTTCGCGTTCTGCTGTCTTTCCTCCCAGAATCTTCCTGAATTATCAGAGCTACCGAAATATCTTTCTTTCATTTCTGCCTGACAGATGATGTCTTTGTTGTATGATGGTGCGGCTCAAAATATAAGAACATTTAGAATTCCTTCTGAAAGGAGCCAAATTAACACAAACTGAGCACTGACGTTTCTCTAGCAATTATATTTCCATCTATTCCACAAGCAAAACAAGGCTTTATTACAAATACACACATTTTGCTGAGGAAGTAAAACAAGTCCAATTAGGTAATGCATCCTAGGATTCAAATTACGAAAAGGAACACCTTTGCACCTCATTACATACTGGATCACTCTCATTCCACCCTGTCGCCTTCCTGAAAGCTTGCTGTGGTGGCCTGTCTCTGTTTTTCATAACTGCAATGCACATTTCTCAGAAGAACATCAAACGTATACCAATAACAAGCTGAGACATAGTACTGTTGTCTGCTTTAGGCATGTTGTAAGAAAGCCTAGGCATGCATCCATATGGGCATAGGCAGCCAGTACTCCTGAGAATGCTGCCTTGTACATTCCCTCTGCTGTGCTGAGCAACAAGATTTGGTGCCATGTCTTTCGCACGAACATACTGGAGGAAAAAAATTATGCTTCAAGGAGAATTACCATGTCTTTCATGCACCAATTAGAAGTCAAGGCTCTTCTCAGCGGGATTCAACGGTATCAAAGTTGGCTTCCTATCGGGGGAAATCCATGACATAATGCCTAATACTCTTAAGGAGACGTCTCCCACAGCATTTTAAAGAGGCTCCTTGGTGCTCCCTGAGCTTGGTTGTTTCCTTGCAGAAGTTTTATTACTCAACTAGGTAACATCATCAGGATGGTGTTCCCTGACAGGATAATGAAAACATTTGCAAGAAAACAAGCAAGCTCAGGGAGCACTGAGGACTCCACGGTTCAACCCTGAGCTGCAAATATTCTTTTCTAAAGTATATTACTCCAGGATTCAAAACTACCTCAATGAACCACACTATATCCAGCCAAATATCCTCTTTTGTAAAGGAGGAATTGTTCATGTGGTGAGGTCCACCTCAAGAGGGCAGGGAATAGGTATAAGGTCTACCCATTTTCCCCGACCTCAAAAACGTCACAGTGTGCAATTGGATCTCCTTACATCTGTCTCACCCTTGCACTGCTCTCAAAATATGGGAGCCCTGAACTTTACTGCGAATGAGAACGGATCAAGCTCAACCTTGATGCTGCTGTTAGACTGAAAGAAGCAGCTGCCCCAATGACATGTCCATCCAGGTTATACCCTCTCTTGGAGAGGAGAAGGAGATGTTAGAAAATGAGAACATAGAATCTGGGTTGCCTGTTTTGTTCAAAGGCTCGGATCAGGGAGTAGAGGTAGAAAACGAACGAGGTCCTTTTGGATTCTGCAACTTAAACCCCTGATCCACAGCTCCTAAGTGTTGTCTACTCTAGGGCCTTGGAATGACCATCTCCCAATCATCTCTGTAGAACAGATTTCCCAGTGCTCTCTACCTTGGCTATATAACACTACTAGTTCGATACCCATACTTTGCTACAAAACTGTGATCGGGCTTAGTTTTTGGGGAGGAAAATAAAGGGAAAAAAATTGTGCCTCTGCCTACCAGCATCCATCAGTATTCATCTGGCTAGCGTCCTGTCAGTGTGTAAGAGAGTTGAGGGCTGTTTGGAAACTGAAGCAGTATTTGCTGTGTGAGCAAGAAGGAGACAGCAAGGAGCCTGCGGATGGCTTAGCTCAACTGTTCTATACTAAATCTGGTTGCTGCTCTGAAACTGAAACTCCTCTCCTCTGCTTGTGTTTTGCATTTCGAACAGATTTCTTTTCCAGTGGGGAGAGGGAGTAGAACTCCTCGGCATCAGTGTGTGTTAATAATAATATAGGAAATACTAATGCTCTTATGTTCATTTCAAAAAATCCTTTCTTAGTGAGCACCTAGAAGCCAAGAGGAAGATACGTGCCAAGCTTCAAGTTTGTACGCTTTACGGTTCTGGAGATTTTGTGATGATGCGTGAGTGGTATTTCACTTTTGTATATATAGATTCTCTTTCTTAGTCCTTGGTTCTCTGCAGGGCAAAATTTTCTGGCGTATAAGGTTGCCATATGAATTGGGCTTATGTAAGAGCCATGCTTGGTTTTGCTCTTACAACCTACTTAGCTGGGTCAATGGTGAGTGGTGGGGGTGGTTAGAATATCAGGAAGGGCTCAGCTGACCCAGTCAATGAACTCTCAACAAGTTAATTTTAATTTAAAGATGATTCAGTGTAGCTAGTTTGTGGTGACAGCATCGAAACCTCATCTCCAAAGCCCCATGTTTGTGTATCAGGTCCCCTGAAGGGAAAATCTATAAAACAGTTTAAAAAGCAAGTTAATCTGGATACACAGAACATATACCCCCAAACACAGACTGACTGCAACAAAGAGACCGCATGTATTGCTGCCTGATCTACCGGGAAGGGCTAGTGATATCACCTTTCCTTGGTGATACAGTCTGAGCTATCAGAAAATCCTGGGTAAAAATGGGTAGTTGGAACACGTTTGTGTGTAACACCCCCTTGGCAAAACTGCAGTATGGAGATTTTAAGAGATTGTACAATATTGTAAGAACAGCATCTTTGCCTGAATTAACTCCCATAAAGCTAGGGTTTTTGTGGCTGTATATAAAATATATTGGTAGTCCTCGACTTACCACCACAATTAAGCCCAAATTCCTGTTACTAAGTGAAATATTTGTAAAGTGAATTTTGCCACATTTTACGACCTTTCTTTCACATTCGTTAAGTGAATCACTGAAATTGTTAACTTGGTTACACGGTTGTTAAACGAATCTGGCTTCCCATATTGACTTTGCTTGTCAGAAGGTTGCAAAAGGTGATCACATGACCCCGGGACACTGCAACCATCATAAATATGAATCAGTTGCCAAGCGTCTGAATTTTGATCACATAACCATGGGGAAGTTACAACAGTTGTAAGTGTGAAAAATGGTCATAATTCACTTTTTTCAGTGCCGTTATAACTTCAAACGGTAACTAAATGAACCGTTGTAAGTCAAGTATATAAGACTCTTGGAGGGATAGTTGATACTGAAAATCCAAGAGCAGCCTTTTAATTTGTCCTCATGTTCTTCATGTAGTGACTTTGTCCCCTGAGAATCAGTGGGCAAGCTATGGCAGCACTGACCTGAGTTAGATCTATTAATGACACTTTCCAATTCCTTTTGGACAGTTTCTAATCTGAAAGTGCTCATAATCTAGGCATGCGGGAAGACCGGTCAGAGGGAGAGAAGGGTGTTTGGTTTGTCAGAAGCCTGGCTTAAGGCAAAACTCCCTCCTAAAGCCCCGAACCATCAACAGATAAATTTTTAAAAGGTAGTCAGAAAAGAAAGTTTGTTTCAGAGCTGTATAAATAATAAAGAACGGAAGGATTGAAAGATATAAGAAAAAAGTATCCCACAGTTCAGGGGTCTTTTCAGCCCAGAGACAGAATGGATTCTTGGCAGTTCCATATCTACAAAGGTGGACACTATGGAGATGTCTTTGAAAAAGCTAGTGAAGAACGTTTGCATTCTGGATGTGAAAAGAACCCACTTCTTATTTCCTTGGTAGGCCAAAGAGACAAAAAGGGCGTTGTGTAACCTCTGGTCAAGAAGTGAAGGTAAAGCTTACTTTGCAAAAAAGACTCCACAGGCCGGCTGGGACTGGAGTGCTAGAGAGACCTTTGACCTAAAAAAAGAACAAGATGTGGGCTAAGAAGATCAAGATAATTCCTAGAGAAGAATTTGCTGAGGTATAACAGGCAAAGGGGGGATTTTTCCCCTTTAGGATTCACTAATGGAAGTGCTTCCTCGTTGGAACTTACGATCATGGGTATTCATGAGTCAATTGTTGCAAGGGTGAATGACTGAGCAAACATAGCTCAGCATGGATCTAGAAGTAACCTGGATTTATCTCATGGTAAAATCTTTTCAATCTTGTTTGTCTTAAGGCCTGACTAGGTAAAAGAACAATGCTTCCCAATTGACTCTAATTAATTCTAAAATTATTCTCCCAACTCCTTTTATATGTCTCTTTGCCCTTGGTGTTTATTGGTGACTAGGGCAAGGGCTGGATTAGACCAGACTTTTTCTCTCTGCTTTCTCTGAAGGGCAGTGGCCCTCGACATCGAGGAGATCTTTTTCCCCAGAGGCTGAAATTGGGTCTTCCTGAACAATCTGGTATAAGGAATGGAGAGGAACTGTGAGAAATTAAGGCACCAAAATAACATCCAAAACAACATTTATGGAAAAACGGAATGGAGGTGACCAAAACTGGTAGTAGTTCATATTTGAGTTGGCATACTGATGGTAAGGACAGTGAAGCATCCATTCTTTCCATTGATTGCATCTGAAGACTTCTGTCTTTTCTGGAAAGATGGGTGGAACAATTTGCATGCAATGCCATTAGATAAATTGGGGATGAGTGGGTAGAGGATAAAAGTCAAACTTGTCCAGGTCTGGACTGCCACTTGGGCAAAGTGCTTTTGTGGCGTCTTGTGCCATTTAGCTGTAGAAGGCCAAACGGAGCACAAAGTCAACATGGAGCTTCAGAGTTTAAATCAATCAGAACAAACAAAATTTCTTCCTGCAAAGGTTCATGTCCCTTTGCTCCTCCTTTATGTCTTATGGGAGGGGCCAATCATCTCCAAGCCTTACTCCCGAGTCGCCCCTTTTGTCTTAACTGTTCTTGCCTTCTCTTTGATATTCAAGCACGCGCTGGGAACAGGGTCCCCCTGTTCCTCTGCCTCACCGATTTCAGATTCTGGAGGCTCCGGAGTCAGCATATAACTCTCAGATGGCCCTGGCTCCATCTCTGTGTCGGATGCAGATCCCTCATCCAAGCCCTTCCTACAGACTCCAGGACTGGCCTATGTTCCTCCCCACTGTCCGACTCTGCTGCCAGCTTTGCGGGCCGCCAGCAGACCACAACACAAACAGTAAAAACGCAAGATACAAAAAATATAAATAAAAACAATACCCCCCCCAAAACACACCCATCCACCTCCGGCTACAGCACACGATATTATGGAGGGTTCTCTCCAATCTGTGGATTCAGTCAGCAGCTGGGGACAGAGGGAGATGAATCCTTAATTGCTCTACTCTGGTATAAATAATACAGGACTCAGTGCTCTCCCCTGTTGTTTAATCTCTATTTGAAACTGTTGGTAGAGGTCACCTATTGGCTTGGAGTGAAATGTTTGATATTTAAATACACATTATGCCACTGTAGGCTGAGCTGGAAAGCATGAATTGGCTTTTAGGGATTAGATATGGAGAACTCAGTCAATAAAACATCTGAACACCCCAGTAATCAGTCCTTGTAGTTTCCCTGGATAGGGTTTCCAACTCAACTTGTACTCCTGGCTTCTGCTTAAACTGCAGGTGGAAGCTGTTGGAGGGCCTTTGTTCATGTTCAGCTGATGCACCAGCTCCAACCATATCCAGGCCATGATGCCTGGAAATGGGAATTCACATTTTTTTCACCAGCAGCTAGACTATAGTAATGTACAGTAGAGGCTGCATGGGAAGTGGGGGGCTGCCTTGGTACACAATGTGGTGCCTCATGCTGCAGGTACGACAATCCCACCACTGCAGAATAACACCCATTTTAAAGTTGCCGCCCTGGTGATTCCAGGCTTAATTCAAAGCATTGTCTATAAAACCTTCTACTGTTGCAGCAACAGTATACATTCGGGCACCACTTTGGCCGAAGTGATTTTTCCTGTAAGAGCTAAATAGTTGGACTTTTTCATGGAGATGCCCAAGCTCTGGGACATCTTACACCGATTCCGTCTCTCTCATAGCATTTTGCAAGCTGTGTTGCCAGTACGTTTCCACTGACCTTTTGCTACAATTATATGTGTTTGTCCTAGATACTGTGTATGTGTGCAGATGATATTTTTAAAATTAATTTGACATTGTTATTTTTTTTTTTGCATTATTTTTGCTTTGTATTTAATTATCCAAAGTCTTAACTGGTTAGGGTGACCTACAGATAAGGTAAATGTATAACTGGATCATCTATGAATCTGTCTGATCCCATTTTAAAAACATCTAAATTGATAACCATTACCCCACCTCATACCAAGTGCTTCAATAGGTTAACAAGGTGTTATATATGGAAGTAATTCCTTTTGTAATCTTGAATCTTTCTGCACTTAATAGAAATGAACCAAACCTATCCCTTTCCCCTAAGTTCTAATGTTGTGAAACCAATTTTCTTGGTTTTACAACATTAGAACTTAGGGGAAAGGCATTGGTTCATTTCTATTCTTTTTTCTGTTCACAATTGCTGCATACAATACATCTTTTTGTATATCTTCATTGTGTTTTTCCTACAATAACTTGTCCTCTTTCTAAACAAATAGAATTGAGTTCTACCTCATGAATGTTAGGTGCAAGAAAGAAGAAAAGACATTTTGCAAAGAAACGTATACACGCACACACACACATACAAACATGCAAGCTGAGTATTTTATCCTTAAATAGTTTTTTCCTACAATGAGGGTGCTGTGTGTTTTCTCTTGTAGAAGGCATTGCTGGTTCCTTCCACTTAGCTTTTGCTTCAGTAAGAGGTCAACCTCCCCCCTGAATGATCCTTGTGAGTTCATGGCCAAATCCCCATAATTTCCATGGCACAAGCTAGAAGTGTTTGGCCATTGTCTTCTTCTAAGTTATCTTTTTTCTTTCAATCTCTTTCTAAGCTATAGTCCTGGATGAGTCCTGTCCAAGTACTAACAAGGCAGAGGAAGTACTAACAAGGTAGAGGGAAGGAGGAATGGCCTTGAAACCAGGGTGAAGAGCTGCAAGGCAAGGCAAGGCAAGGCCAGATAAGAGGGGCTTGAGCCCACCAAGAAAAGAACTTAAGGAAATGTGTCTGACAAGCCCCTCCTAAACTCACACAATGATAAACTGAGGGAGGGGAAAGCAAATTCAGACTTGCATGATTCTGACACAATAAAAGTAATCCTGACCTACACAGCACGGGTTTCTTAGTCTGATCTACTCTGTAGAGCTGACACAAATCAGTGAAGAACTGCCACCTGTTCAGATTGTATTTTTCTATTTGAAAATAAAAAGACAACTAGGTATCCAGGGGAAAAAAGAGGAACATGTCTTAAGATAAACACAAAGCTCACTTGAACCTCTTTCAATAAGGAAATTAATGTTTCTGTTTGGGTTCAGGCCTCTAAGCTTCCTCGGGTTGCTAACACTCTCACTTATTATTGCATACTTATGAATTGACCTTTCTGTGTTATTACGTTAGATCATTAAACATATTATCCTCTCAAAATCATAATACTGACTTCAATATCAGGGAAGGAGGCTTGCTTGTATTCGTAAAACTTTATGGAAATACAAGACCTATGTATTTCCAGAGTTCTCACACAACTCTCTCTTGAGAGAGAAAGTTCACAAACTCCAGTCATCTGGGACTCAGTAAGGAAGACATAAACCTGTCTAAATCAAGTGCATCTCAAGAGGTCGTGTGAATAGACAGCACAATTCCTTAACTTTTTTTAAAAAATGTAATTTTTCTGAAGGAGACAACGGTAGCTCACCTATTCAGATTTCTTAGTTAGAATTGGAGCTGCGGATTACACACTTTTGATCAAGATAAGTGATACCCAAAGAACTAGAGATATCTGACTGCTGTTTTTTTACAGAGATATTTTCACCTCCTGAAATAACGCAACGGTGTGTGACTGTGTACGAGAGAGAAAGAGTGTTAATCAAAGGTGTTACATTATCAGCCCACAATTTTGCAGACGATTCCTTTGAATTGGTATTAACAGGAACACTACTCATAAAGATAGAACACGGTGAGATTATTGCGTAGTTGCTGTCATGGGAATAATGCCATTTAAGCTGTGCAATCTTGTCCAGCAACAGGTCCCACTAAATTCAATTGTATTTACTACAAAGCATAGTAAGGATTGTGCAGGATTGTGGCCTAAAGCACGGTGTTAGATGCAGGATTCTTGATGCATGTACAGATAGGTATAATTCGTACCATCTTTTATTAGTTTTTTTTTAAAAAAAACAAGCTGGCTATTTCCTGCTTGGAGACTAATCATTTGACTATCTTTATATCTTATATGTACTATTGACATCCAGCCAAGGTTAAACTGCATGTAGGAATCTTCTACAAGTACTTAGAAACTGTAGATTGCTAACCTGCCTTGAATGTTAACTAGTTTGCTTGAAATGTTTATATTAGATGAGAGATGCACAATTGAAGAATTATGGTATACTAAATTAAAAAACTCGGTACAAACCTGAAATAAATAAAAAGTACCATTACTGCCACTAAGAGTTTTGATTAATAAAATATTCCTATTGTTAGATTAAAATGCCGAAGGGGGGAAAAAGGCAGCAAAAAAGAAATTGCTAGAAAAAAACATATATATTCTTACATGAACAATGAGCTGGTTCTTAGTTTGGAGCATAGAATGCTGTTTTAAACCTTAAATGGCCCCGAGTTTTTCTGATGAATGTCCTACTTAGTCCTGAAACTTTTCTGCATTTATCTCTGTCATTTGAAGCTTTTTTTCCCCCATTTATTTTAATATAAAGCTGCATTTTCTCATGCTAATCCTTTGTTTCTAATGCATATCTGTTGTACATTCATTATAAGAGTATATTTATCACCTTCTCCAAGACACTGAAGAGACGACAAAACATGAAAATCGGAAAAACAGATGTTGAGTGGTACATCTTTGTTTAATCCATTTCATGTTTAGTCCTCGACTTATGACCGCAATTGAGCCCAAAATTTCTGTTGGTAGGCAAGGCAGTTAAGTGAGTTTTGGCCCATTTTATGACCTTTTTGTCACAGTTGTTAAGTAAATCATGTCATTAAGCGAATCCAGCTCCCCCACCCAATTGACTTTGCCTGTCAGAAGACAGCTGGGAAGGTTACAAATGGAGATCACAGACCCTGGACACACAGCAGTTGTCACAAATACATGCCGGTTGCCAAGTGCCTGAGTTTTGACCCCTTGACCATGGGGATACTGCAACAGTTGTAAGTGTGAAAAATGGTTATGTCGCTTTTTAAAGTGCCACTGTAACTTTAGACTTACTAAACAAATGGTTATAAGTTGAGGGCTACCTGTAAGCTAAGAAATTGTACTTATCCAGGTGTGGGCTTCCAAAATTTTAGCAAAAGGTTCTCTGCCTGATTGCTGGGTGGGTGTGACCATGGTGGGTGTGGCTTAGTCAGCCTCCTACACCACGGCTGGGGTGGGGGTTGCCCTCCCCAGGCTCCGGAGGCTTTCTTCGAGCCTCTGGGAGCGTGAAAACAGCCTCCCCGGGCTCCGGAGGCTCTCTGGAAGCCAGAAACGGGCCCATTTCCAGCTTTCCTGAACTTCCGGGAGGCCCATTTTTCACTCTCCCCACATGCGCCCTGCACTTAGCTGCATCCAAAATAGGTTACGTTGAGACTCCTGGGAGGGGCAGGGTGGGTGGGGCCAGCCAGGAGTGGGATTTGGGGGATTCTCAGAACTGCACAGAATCTTAGCTGGGGGTTCTCCTGAACCTCTGCGAGCCCCCAGCAGCCCACCCATCTTAGCACCAGGGAAATCAGGCAATCCAGGCAGTTCAAATAGATGCAAATATTTATTGCAAGCTGAAGCTCTTTACAAGAATCTGAACTACTAACAGTCAAAGCAAATTGGCAGTAGATAAGAATCAATGGAATTCAAGGTAGGCTCTTTTAGATCTCTTGAGAGCAAAGGGATTCATGACTAATGATGCGTTTGATCCTACCCATGGGCTCAGCCTGGTCATCTCCTACAGAGAAACCTTAAGTTGGACAGGGGACCGTGAAGTGATATTGCTGCAATTCCTCCTATCTGTCTCTTGACTCGTTTTAAAAAAGGGAAGAATTCTTCTGATCAGACTGTACTAACATTGCCCCAATTGCTGAAATATTTAAAAAGTTCACATTGTTGCCTAACTGGGGCACTTTAAGCTACCCTCTGAATCCCAAATGGTTCAGCTCAAACCATGTCTACCTTCTGGAGGGCAGAGCTACGCTTTCACTGTTTTGCCATTTACTGCAGGCTGTTGTGTTTATTTCATTAATTTATTAAATAATCGAAACTGTCCAATAGCCAAAGCTCTCTGGCATGTTTACAACAGAGCCCACTGAAAGATGAATATTGCATTAAAACATATAAAATAAAATCCACTACAGGTAGTCCTCGGTTTACAATCATGATTGAGCTCAGAATATACGTTGCTTAAATGAGAAATTTCTTAAGTGAGTTTTGCCCCATTTTACAACTTTTCTTGCTGCATTTGTTAAGTGAATCGCAGCAGTTGTTAAATTAGTAACCTGGTTGTTAAGCGAATCTGGCTTCCCCTTTGACTTTGCTTGTCAGAAGGTCATAAAAAGGGAATCACATGACCCTGGGACGCTGCAACCATCATAAATATGAACCCAGTTGTCAAGCATCCGAATGTAAACCACGTGACCCTGGGGATGCTCCAACAGTCATAATAAGGGTGAAAAATGGTCATAAGTCACTTTTTTCAGTGCCGTTGTAACTTTGAATGGTCATTAAATGAGCTGTTGTAAGTTGAGGACTACCTGTACATGCAAAAACAAAACATCACGTAGTACAAACTAGGTAGAAACAAGGTGGTCAGTCAAAAAAGAATGATGTGGGCACCAGAGGGGCCTCTTAGAAGAGAGGATGGAGTGGACCCCATCCAAAAAGCTCTTTTCCTCATCCGGACCCATCTGTTTTCTTTGAAGGTTAACGGACTTTTAAGTAATGACAAAGATGGGGATTCTAGAGGTTACACAAAAAATATGAGATTGATGTGCCAGCTTTTATGTCTTCTTAGATGGCTTTGGGCTCATATATTTACAGTGGGTTTTCTGTAATAGGAAATGTTGGAAATGTGCTTAAAATATACATGCATAGAAGAAAATACAAATAGTCCTCAGCTTACAACTATTCACATAGCAACCTTTATAGTGATTATGATCATGATGTATCACTTGTTGCTTGTATGAATTAGAATTAGAATTCTTTTATTGGCCAAGTGTGATTGGACATACAAGGAATTTGTCTTGGTGCAAATACTCTCAGTGTACATAAAAGAAAAGATCCATTTGTCAAGAGTCAAGAATCATAAGGTACAACACTTAATAATAGTCATAGGGTACAATAAGCAATCAAATCATACTAGGAAACAGTCCGTATAAATCATAAGGATACAAGCAACAAAGTTACAGTCATACAGTCACAAGTGGGAGGGGATGGGTGATAAGGAGTGATGAGAAGGTTAATAGTAAACAAATAATTCAGTGCAGACTTTGTAAATAGTTGAACAGTGTTGAGGGAATTATTTGTTTAGCAGAATGATGGCATTCGGGAAAAAACTGTCCTTGTGTCTAATTGTTCTGGTGTGCAGTGCTCTATAGCGTATGTATGTACATCGAGAGTTTATCCACCGAACACAAATTCCTTGTGCATCCAATCACACTTGGCCAATAAAGATTTCTGTTCTGTTTCTATTCTAATTACAACAGTGTTGAAAAAAGTGACTTATGACCATTTTTCACATGACCATGGCAGCATCCCCATAGTCACGTGATCCGAATTCAGATGCTTGGCAATTGGTTCATATTTACAACAGTTGCAGTGTCCCAAGGTCACGTGATCACCTTTTGTGACCTTCTGACAAGTCCATGAGGAAGCCAGATTCACTTAACAACAAAGTTACTAACTGCAGTGATTCACTTAACAACCGTGGCAAAAGGGTGGTAAAAATGAGGCAAAATCCAGTTAGTTACCAATGTGTCTTGCTTAGCAACATAAATTTTGGGCTCAACTGTGCTCATAAGTCAAGGACTACATGTATTTTCCATTCATGAGATGATTGATAGTCTTAGGACAACCCCACACCCCCATCCCAAACAGCAAAAAAATTGACTAGAGGCAGAAACCGTATTTTGTCCCACATGGTGGTTGTTTTTCCTGCAGACAGATGACCGTTTCTGGGAGTAGACAGAAGGTGGAAAATCCACCAATCATTTCCAGGAACTCTACCCTTTTAAACCTGTAAGTAGAACGAGATGCCCACTCCCGTTGCTAAGGTCCAGTAAAGCTTTGTTGTGAGGACAGGACTGCTGTTCCTGATATTCTTTTTCATAGACTTAAGAACAGGAGGAACGCGTGTCAATGGTGCCATGAGTAAGAACCCTGATTTGTAGTCAGAAGTCAGTATGTTTCCTTGAGACATGAATGCAAGTTGAAGCAGGATAAGAAGAGTATTGGTAGTTTTGAACTTTGTGGTGTTGGATAAGACTCATAAGAATACCAGGCACAAACAAGACAACAGATAACTGATAATCAGAGTTGGAAGGGACCTTGTAGGTCCTCTAGTCCAACCCCCTGCCCAAGCGGGAGACCCTGCGCCATTTCTGACAAATGACAACAAACAAACGGATCATCAAAAAGGGTTCAGGCACAAAATGACCAGGCTCAAATCATCATATTTCAGGCACATTATGTGAAGACCTAGAAGGCTTTAACGCTGGGAAAGTTGGAAGGAAAGGGAAGACAGACCAGCAGCAAAGTTGGATGGACTCCCTTACAATGGTGATGTGGGAAGACTTGAAAAACCAGGTTAGGGACCGATCCTGTTGAAGAAAAATATATCTAAGTGGTCACTAAGTGTTCAAAGCAATTTGATGGCACATAATCAATCACATCTTGAAAGCACAGTTCCTCATTTTCTTGGGCACACAACATAACACTATGGAAACTTTGAAAGAGCTTTCTGGCCAGAAGTTTTTCTGAAGCACATTGGAGTCTGAACAAATTGGGCAATTGTCTTGAGGAGAGAGGTAAACTAAATAAAACCACAAGTTACAGACCAATAAAACGAAAGATGTTGTTTCTGAAATAAACAGATTATCGAGAACCATTAGTCAAGATTCTAAGCAGTTTCTTTCTGAATGGGGATATTTGAAGTCCCTGCCTTTGTGCCGTCTACAAATTTCAAAAGTGGAAACAACATTCGTTCAGAGGGAATCTGTTCTGATTCAGGAGAGCTATTCAACTATTCTTGTGAAAGGAAAAATGCATCACCATCCTTTGAAGGGCTCTTATGGAAACATTTTGCAGTGGGGGAAAAAATGTCCATCCTTTTGGTTCACATGCAGTGGTGAGCTTTTCCTTCTTCACTTGGGAAATGGCAGATGCAGAGTCATAGAGCGGAAGTTAATTCAGCCCCGAAACGTTATCATCCAGGTGTCAAATGGACTTTAATGGTTGATTCCAAAATTAATAGCAAGGTAATAATTGATATTTAAAGAAATGAAACAAATTACTAAGAGGCAGATGTTTAATGCAAACTTGGAATTATACTATGAAGTGATAAGCCCGAAGGTAGAAACATTAAACATACACACACTTTAATAGCACTCTGCCATCTGTTTTTCCGTGTGAAGCAAAGCAGGGATAAATCAGAATGTGTGTGTGTGTGTGTGTGTGTGTGTGTGTGAAGAGAGATATATAGAGAGAAAGAGAGACTTTACAAAAGAAGAGGACATTTTTTCTATCACCAACTTCTCCAAGGAGTCTATCTGTATATATAAATTTTGTATTAACATGACAGAAAGAAAATGCAGTACAGGTAGTCCTCATTTTACGACCACAATTGAGCACAATATTTCTGTCACTAAGCAAGACAATTGTTAAGTGAATTTGACCCCATTTTAAGGCCTTTCTTGCCTTGGCTTGTCAGAAGCTCACAAAAGGTGACCACACTGCAATAGCAATAGCTCTTAGATTTATATACTGCTTCATAGTGCTTTAAGCTCTCCAAGTGGTTGACAGACTCAGCATGTTGTGCAACCGTCATAAATAGGAATCAGTTGTCAAGCTTCTGAATTTGGATCATGTGACCATGGGGATGCTGCAATGGTTGGAAGTGTGAAAAACAATCTCACTTTTTTCAGTGCTGTTTAACTTCAGACGGTACTAAATGAACTGTTAAATCAAGGATTACCTGTAACTTGTATGGGAAGGATGAGCCCCTTCAGACCTCAGGAAAAAATACACATGCACACTGATGACCCAATAATAAAGACAAGGAAAGAACTTGAATCAGAAGGTTAGGTATGCCACTGGTTTACTTAGCAACAATTGAAAGAAAGGTTTAAATTGGATTTAAAAAGTCATGGATTTGATTTTGTTAAAAATGAACTGGAAATTTCATTATGTGGCAAGGATGAAGATATTATTGCCAAAATCTGTAAAATGTAATTGAAATTGAATTTAGAAAATGAACATGTACAACACTGTACGATTCAGTGGGCAAGGAATTTTGGATATAACGTGATGCTCAAACAATGGGAAAATATGTGGACGAAGGGTTTAAACTTCACATTAAATTATAATCTAAAAGAAAAAATTTATAAGATGATGACAGAAATACCGTTGGTATTTAACACCCAATAAGTTATCTAAGACCTACAAAGGTATGTCAAATGAATGCTGGAAGTGTAAAAGTAAAGAGAGGACCTTTTATCATACAGGTGAAACTCGAAAAATTAGAATATCGTGCTAAAGTTCATTTATTTCAGTAATGCAACTTAAAAGATGAAACTAATATATTAGATAGACTCATTACATGCAAAGCAAGATAGTTCAAGCCGTGATTTGTCATAATTGTGATGATTATGGCTTACAGCTCATGAAAACCCCAAATCCACACTCTCAGAAAATTAGAATATTACATGCAATCAATAAAACAAGGATTGTACATAGAACAATATTGGATCTCTGAAAAGGATGAGCATGCATATGTACTCAGTACTTGGTTTGGGCTCCTTTTGCAGCAATTACTGCCTCTATGCGACGTGGCATGGAAGCTATCAGCCTGTGGGACTGCTGAGGTGTTATGGAAGACCAGGATGCTTCAATAGCGGCCTTCAGCTCTTCTGCATTGTTCGGTCTCGTGTCTCTCATCTTTCTCTTAGCAATGCCCCATAGATTCTCTATGGGGTTCGGGTCAGGCGAGTTTGCTGGCCAATCAAGCACAGTTATCCCATGGTCATTGAACCAGGTTTTGGTACTTTTGGCAGTGTGGACAGATACCAAGTCCTGCTGGAAAATGAAGTCAGCATCCTCATAAAGCTCATCTGCGGAAGGAAGCATGAAGTGCTCAAAAATCTCCTGGTAGTCAGCTGCGTTGACCTTGGACTTAAGGAAGCACAGTGAACCAACACCAGCACATGACATGGCTCCTCAAATCAACACAGACTGTGGAAACTTCACACTGGACTTCAAGCATCTTGCAGTGTGTGCCTCTCCATTCTTCCTCCAGACTCTGGGTCCTTGGTTTCCAAATGAGATGCAAAAGTTGCTCTCATCAGAAAAGAGGACTTTGGACCACTGAGCAACAGACCAGTTCTTTTTTCCTTTGGCCCAGGTAAGACGCTTCTGACGCTTGTTATTCAGGAGTGGCTTGACAAGAGGAATATGACATTTGAAGCCCATATCCAGGATCCATCTGTGTGTAGTGGCTCTTGGTGCACTGACTTCAGCCTCAGTCCACTACTTGTGAAAGTCCCCAACACTTTTGAATGGCCTTTTCCTGACAATCCTCTCAGCTGCAGTCATCTCTGCTGCTTGTGCACCTTTTTCTTCCACACTTTTCCCTTCCACATAACTATCTATTAATGTGCTTTGATTCAGCACTTTGGGAACATCCAACTTCATTTGCAATTACCTTTTGAGGCTTTCCCTCCCTATGGAGGGTGTCAATAATGGTTTTCTGCACAACTGTCAGGTCAGCAGTCTTTCCCATGATTGTGATTCCTACTGAACCTGACTGAGAGACCATTTAAAGGCTCAGGAGCCCTTTGCAGGTGTTATGGCTTAATTAGCTGATTAGAGTGGGACACTTTGAGCCTAGAATATTGAACCTTTTCTCAATATTCTAATTTTCTGAGAATGTGGATTTGGGGTTTTCATGAGCTGTAAGCCAATCATCATCTCAATTATGACACATCACTGCTTGAACTATCTTGCTTTGCATGTAATGAGTCTATCTCATATATTACTTTCACCTTTTAAGTTGCATTACTGAAATAAATGAACTTTTGCACAATATTCTGATTTTTCGAGTTTCACCTGTATATAGTGGATATGTGATAAAGCAAAAAAAAAACTGGAGTACGATTCATATTTTAATACAAAAATTTCTGAAAGCAGAGATAAAAATGAAATCAGATCTTTTCCTTTAGAGTTTAATGGAAAAAGAACTAGAGAAAAAAATGGAACTTTGTTACTATTATGTTGACAGCAGTGAGACTATTGTATGCACAAAAATGGAAGGATACTTCGATTCCAACTATGGATGAAGGGTTGCAGAAATAGATGGAGTTGGCTGAAATGGCAAAACTGACCACTTTAATTAAAGAAAAGAACATAGGTACTTTTTTTTCCACATAGAGGCCACTTCTGAACTTGGTGCTTGATGTAGAAAAGAATGAAACTCTGACTTTGGATTAGACTGTTAGATCTTTACAGAAATTACGTTGCGATTTGATGTTAAGGCTTTATTTTACTGTAACACAAAGTTGGAAGTCAAGGCTTCTTTTACTTTCTCTTATTATCTTCTCACTTCCCCTTCCCCTCCCCACAGCTTTCCTCTTTACTTTGTATTTTGTATTTTATTTTACTTTATTATAACTCAATAAAAATGTTAAGGGGGGGGGAGAGTTGGGCTCAACAGTGGTTGTAAGTCAAGGACTACCTGTATTAAAGACTGACTAGATGACCTTCAAGGTCCCTTCCAACTCTGTTATTCTATGTTCAGCCAGCTGTTTCTTTATAGCAGAGGTTTCCAAACTTGGCAACTTTAAGACTTGTGGTCTTCAACTCCCAGAATTCTCCAGCCAGCTATGTTATGCTGGAGAATTCTGAGAGTTGAAGTCCACAGTCTTAAAGTTGCCAAGTTTGGAGACCTCTGCTTTATAGCATCTTGATAGGATCTGCTGATACAAAGATGAAGCAAAGGCTATCTTCTATTGAGAATAACAACTGCAGGTGGATCCAGGGCCTGTGGCTCCTAAAGACGGTGGTGGATCCATCCATCCCAAGGGTCTTCACACTTGGCAAGTTTAACACTTGTGGACTTCAGCTCCCAGAATTCCTGAGCTAACAGGATTGGAGGAGGAATTCTGGGAGTTGAAGTCCACAAGTCTTAAAGCTGTCAAGTCTGGAGACCTCTGGTTTATAGCCTTCCCGGGCAGAGAAAGAAGCCAAGCCAAGCCTTCAGGTCCCCAATTCTGAGGGAAAGCCCCATTTGTCATTTTTACAAACAGACGACGGAGATTACCGAACGGGCCGCAGGATTACTCGGCCCCAACTTCGCTCCGCCACCTGCTGCCCGAGGATTTCCGAAGGGAAGCCTCCCTCGCTCTCTCCCCCCACCCCGCATCCGCCGGCTGCTCGATCTCCACCGCTGGCGCAATGACCACGTGCGCTCCGCAACGCGTCATTCTCCCTATGTAAACAAGGGGGCGGCGCTATGCTAATGAAGATCCCGCTCTTTCTCGAAAGTAATCGGGACTCCCGCTTCGGGTGTCCTCGGGAAGGGGGATGGGGGAAGAGGTGGATGGTGGCGGGCGATTAATAAACTTCCTCCCAATAAATCACTCGCGTCTCTCTCTCTCTCTCTCTCTCTCTCTCTCTCTCTGCCCGCAGTCCTAGAGGGAAGGGACGGGAGGCTGCTGGGCTGGCGTCCAGGAAGGGCACGTCGGGTCCCGTCCTGTCTTATTCCCGTCCCCTCAGATCCTGCAGGCAATCGCAAATCCTCCGCTTGGCCAAACCGCTCTGAGAAGCAAAATCCCCGCGGCGGCGGCGGCGGCGGCGAAGCAATGCAGCAAACAGCGCTCCTGCAGCCGGTGCCGGCGGCGAGGACGCGCTTCGCTCGCTCCCTCTAAGCGCCCCCCCCCTCCTCCTCCCCCCGCCAGCCTCGGGCTTGAGAGATGCCAGCCCGGGCAACCCACGTGCTGTCGAGAGCCACAGCCGGCTCGGAGCGTCGGTTCTTCGCCTCGTTGCCTTTGCTGCCGTTTCGTCCCGGCTGGGAGCCGATCGTTTTTCCCTGCCGGGGTTGCTGGAAGCGATGGCCGTTGAGTTCTCGCAGCCATCGGCTACTTCGCCTTCCGCAAAGCGGACTTAGGGCAACAAGCCGGCCACGTTCTTTGCGCGGGTGTCCCGGGAGGGTCGCCGAGTTGCCGGCTCATCCAGAGGTCGTCGAGATCGCCAATCTGACAACGCCGGGAGGTTGGGAAGCATCTGGGAGGTAGACCCTTCCCTCCCCCCTTTTTTTGGTTTTTTTTTGCAAGGTCACTGGAGAAGAGAAGGAGAAAGGGCTGGCGCTCTTCGCACGCATGCCCTCGCCTGACTCGGGCTGACGGGTTGCGGCGCTTTGCTGCCGGAGAGGCACTCCGACCGCGGCTGCATATCCGACCGCGGAGAGCCCCAGATCCGCCCGCAATCCAGGGACAGCCGACGGAAAGTTGTGCGCCTCTGCAGCGCCTGGAAACGCAGCAAGAGGAAGCTGCCTCTCGGCCGGGAGAAGGCTTGGCAACTCTGGGCGGGCGGGCGGGCGGGCGAGCGAGCGAGCGAGCTTCTCCCCGGGATCCCATCCCAGGCTAGGAAATCTCTTGCCTGGGCCTCCCGGGCTGCAGCCCCGAAGGGTGGGCCAGCCGGGGTGGGGAGTGTGGGGAGAGGCGCCCTGCTGCCAATCTTGGGAAGGAGCGCGGCCCCCGTTTCCTAGGCAGGAAAAGGGGAGGGATGAAGGCGGCGATGGCTCCGGGGACGCCACGGAAGAGCGGGGCTCCTTTTCCCGCGTGGCGCGGCGCGGCTTCCCGGGAGACTAAAGCGGCGGCGGCGGCGGGGACGGCGCGGACTCCGTGCCCGACGGTGCTTTGAAACGCTCGCCCTTGCTGGTGGGAAGCGCACACAGGACGCTGCCGGAGTGACCAAAGTTTGGCCGAGTCTCCCGGCTCTTTTTCCAAGTGTTTCGCGGATCCCGAAGCAGCCCCCTTGGACTCGGAGCCGAGGCAAGCCAGGCCGACCGACCATGCCCGCGGGGGAAGCCGATCGCGCCCTGCACGGTTACCGCTCCTGAGAGCCACCTCGCCTCTGCCCCGGGCTGCCAGCGGCAATGGAAGGGCGTCGGGACAACCGCGCGCTGCGGAGCCGGCTTTGAAAGTTGGGGCGCGCTCGTCCCTTTCTCGGCCGGCCGCGGTCCCGAGAAGGAAGGAGCACCCGAGCGGGAACGGTGGAGAGGGGGGATCGGCGGCTGAGGCCTCGTCTGCCGCTGCCCAGGATGGGAGACGGATTGCCGGAGCCGGCCCGAGCTGCCAAACCTTCCCCCGCCGTGGCCGCCTGCTCCGAGGCAGAAGCGATCGAAGTCTTGGAGAGCGCGGAGGAGGAGGGCTTTCCCGGCGCTGCAGAGGACGTAAGTGCCGACGGGGGTCGCTCGCCCCTCCGGGGGCTTCGAGCTCTTGAAAAGGAAACCTTAGCATCCCAGAGAGGGAACTTGGATTTCTTTCTTTGATTTGATTTTTAAATAGCAAGAGAAAAGTCGGGAGATACTTCCCGGAATGTTTGGGGGTTTCCCGAGCCAGGTTGCCGGGGAAGTAGCCTCGCTCAATTCACCAGTCGGAAAGTGTGCACAGGACCAGAGGGTTTATTTTTTTTTAGCCGGGGTGGGGAAGAGGGATTTCTTTCCTCCTCTCCCTTTTCAATCTCTGGGACGCTGAATAAGAAATACAATGGCCAGTGGTGTTTCCCCCCTCCCATTAAAAGCATATTTCGCCTTTCCCAACCTGGTGCTTCTGAATATGTTGAACAGCACAACAGCCACCCTGGAGATTATGGAAGTTGAAGTCCTTTTGCAACCGGAGGCACCAGGTTAGGAAAAGCTAGTAAAAAAACAAAAAACCAGATGCATTTCTTGGTTTTAATGATGAGGCTTAAGAAGCGCTTTTTAAATTGAATGTATCTTTTCTCTCAGATGCTTGTTACTAACAACAGCCTAAAATAGTCAAAAGTGTTTCTCAAACCAGGAAACTTCCAGATGTGTGGTCTTTCAGAACTCCCCTGTCAGCGTTGAATTGCTAAAAATTCATTGGTTGGGAAATACCTGTCTGGGTCATAGAAAGATAGACTGGCTGCAATTATATATGTGCAGGAGTGGCGGTTATTGGCCTGCATCTCAACAACTGAGTTAAAATTGAATGAGCAATTGCAATAAAAAAGGACAGAATGTCAACACATCTCATATACTGGGACTATTTTGGCCTCACACATGGCTCTTACTGAGCTGCACAACACATTGGATGATCTTTGCCCATCCCATCTCTTAGGCTCACCTACTTGTCTTGCAGGGTTTGCTTTGAGGACCAAACAGGTTCCATAAATCGCTTACTTAGATTTCATAGAAAATTAGAATGGTGGTTGGCTTCATTCATCATGGAAATTCATACTTTGCTTGGAGGGATCTGATACGTGAACCCAACCATAATGATTTATTCAACAAAGCAGGGTTAAAACAGACATACTTTAATGTCATGTGTAAACCCTGCTAAACCAGTGTTTCAGTCTTCTAGACTATTGTTACTTCCTACTTCAATGCTGGATAATTGCTTCAGGCTTATCACGCATTGCCACTCTGCCTCTCTGGCTGAATGACTGCTTCCTGTTGTACATTGCATTAATGTCCTTCCCTTAACTTACTCTGGTTGATGACATGAGAACATTAATATGTAACACGATACAGTATAATTTGCAAGGACTTCTGAAACAAGTTCTGAATTCTTTAGAACAGTGGTTTTCAATCTTTTTTTCAGTGTGGGCCCCATTTAAATACCTTTTGTGGCCATGGACCATGGTCCATGGAACCCCAAGACTTAAGTCAAGATTTATATCATAACATTTTTTTCAAGCCTTCCTGGATCCTCTGTGATGACATTGCACCCCCTTCCCCCACCAAGGCTCTGCGGACCACACATTGAGAACCACTCCTTCAGGGAATTCCCAATATAATTGTATTGATTTCACTGCAAGCCATAAGTGCAAACTACTATGACATGTGTGCAATGACATCATGATGCAAACCTCAGTCTTTCATACTTGTGTTCTGATATCAGTACCGAAACGAAGGGGTTTGTGTCATGATGTGTGCTTTTATCACTTCTCTCCCCCAACATGTATGCCGGAGCTACAGGTTACTACTCTCATCTCTGCCAATTTATTTATTCCTTTGTTAATGTTAACATTGACAAATGTATCTTTTCTTTTATGTACACTGAGAGCGCATGCACCAAGACAAATTCCTTGTGTGTCCAATCACACTTGGCCAATAAAGAATTCTTTCTTTCTTTCTTTCTTTCTTTCTTTCTTTCTTTCTTTCTTTCTTTCTTTCTTTCTTTCTTTCTTTCTTTCTTTCTTTCTTTCTTTCATCAATCTAAAAGAAATGGCTTTTAGAATTTCTGAAAACTTCTTGCCAAAACTACATTTATCTGAAGCCCCACAGCCTGCTTAGAATGTGTCCATATGCATGTTCATTCACTGTGACATTGTGCGTTAAATGTGAACTTCCAATCTTACTAAGCAGCCTTACTTAGTTTTAAGCCTTAATCTCTAAAGATTCTTAAACAGAGAACCTTATTATTTAACCAACTATGGCATCTTTCTTTGTGGATGCATTCTTCGTCCATTCCTTTGTGGACGCCTTCATCGTCACAAGTGTATTCTGGTAGATTTAAAGATGTCCTGCTTTGCTCTTACCCATTGTTGTTGCAAGATGAATTGCTAAGAGGTCCCAGGGATAGACCGCACATATATTTAAGCATCTGTTCTATACAGTGAATTGTCTTGTTCAGAGGAGTAATTCTGTGGATGCTCATTCTGGCAGGATTTTAAAGAAGACCTCTCTTTTCTGCACTATGTGTTTCTGAAAATGGACCACTGGAAAAACAAGCCAAGTATTCATACACTTAGTGATTCCATTTTGCTTCTCCCTAGGGGAATCCGTGTGACCCTTCCTCAGGTTTCACTCTGTGAGGGGTGTGCAAAACTCTCCCAGCTCCTCAATAAATGCTTCATCATTTTAAAGAAATGGGCTGCATCAGAAGATTCAAGGAAGTTTATTTTGTCTGAATGGGGCACCACTACAGTTCTTGCTCATTTTTTTTCTCCTGGCAATGGGCAGCAATTGGTATGGGTTATAGGGCAGGGCTGTGAAGTCTGTGAACTCTGAAGGCTCCTGCAGTTCCCAAACCTATTTTCTGTAGATTCTAGAGCCTTTAAAAAAAATTAACAGGATTGCCAGAAGTCAGCAATGTAGTAGCATGGAAGCGATAGTCTTAAAGCTGAAATAGCTTGGCTTAATTAAAAAAAAGCAACCAACTAACCAAAGATCTTCCCCTCCAAACTAAAAGAAAAACCTTTGGAAAATCTCAGACCTCCCATGCAAATGATATAGCTGCCCGTTTTGCATAAGCCCCCTGTCTCAATAGCTGGGTTTCCCACCCATTCATGCACGCTCCTCAGCTGCACTAAACAGGTAAGATGCGTCTTTGGTCTAACTACAGACATTGTAATCCAGATGTTTGGAGGGCATCTCATTAGGAAAAACTGTTTTAGGGAATGGAGTCATCTTGAAGTGCCAAGAGGCCTCTTTGCGAACTAAGAATCTCCCTGCCATTATCTGAAATATGAGGGACTGGGGGAAGTCAGCTGAGAAAATAATATGAAAGGACTTTTTTAGATTGAAGGCCTGTAAACCATGGTTCAAGCCCAGGTCTCTGAACTAATAGAGTATATCTCTGTGCACTAAACCCCATCCCTTGTTCATGTACGAAACCAACTTGGCACGTTAAACCGAGCATTATCCAAAAGTTTAGAAGGTGTTTTTCTTGAGAGACTTTTTTGCAGTTCAAGAAATGGAGCATGTCCTGTTACGTGTTAAAGATATCTGTACCATAAAGACAGTCTCCCAACAGCCTTTTCCGATTTCAGGTCTTGCATGCTGATTGACAAGTTATGGGAGTTGAATTCTTCCATCTAGCCCATCAACACATTTGTTGGAGAAGACCAGGCTGTGGTGTAATCTTAAGGCAAACCTAAGCGGTTTAGTTTTAGGCTTGTATAACTAGTTGGGCTGTTTCATGGAAGCAACTTCAGATTTATGGCATCCTCAAAAGGGATGCTAGAGTCTCTTTGTGAATAAACCCCAGCGACTTCACAAGTTGCTAGGATTCCACAGATAGGAATCATGGCAGATTAGAAATGGGCTTAGATGGGCAGTGCACACATGGAAAGGAATTCTCATAAAATGCCAGGTAAAAACCAATGGAGAAATGAATATTTATGGATATTGCTGACATAGGGTGAAATAGCACTCCGTCAGGTATAATCTCCTATGTTCAGATGGACTCTTTTGGGCTTGGTTTGTTATCTTGGAGAAGCAACAAGGCCCTTCATCTCTGAACCCTTTGAAATCCTGGAATTTGGGAATTCCAGACCCAAATCTCACTTCCCAGCCTATCTGGAAAAAAAAAAAACACCATGGAACTTAGAAATCCATTACAGGTTTTGGTGAACTTTGTATGGGAATCACCTGCACGATGACTCTGAATTCTGGGAGTTGAAGTCCTCCAGGCTTAAAGTTGCCAAGGTTGGAGACCCCTGCTCTAAACTGTCAATTTGTTCATTCAGGATTGATATTTTTAGTTGTCATATGAGAAATACCCCTCTCACCCTCTGCCCAACTGAGAGCTGTCCACCTTGAGTTCCCTAATCTGATAGACTGGGGTGATAAAAGCTTGATTGTACAACAGACATCTTGAGTGATGACATCTGATCCATTGAAGAAAGGAGTTGCTGTATTTTGTTAGCATTTTAAGTTAACCTCTGCCCAAGTGGCAGACAGAAAACCCATATGCTGTTTCTTACTTTCTTCCTATCCATGCATCCCATCACTTCCTGCATTATAGAACCCTAGAGAGGGAAGGAACCAAGGTTCATCTTCTACTCCAACCAGCGATCCACAGCCAAAGTTGCCAAGTCATCAGCCCCCTGCTGAGCAGCCTTTCCTGACCAGAACACAGAGCGAACCAAACAAAGGGCAGAAGCATGCTAGAAAGGTAGGTTCAGATCATGCAGTAGATGGCGCTTAGCGTGAAAAACCCCTGTCTCCAGAGCTGGGTGGGTTTTTTTCCCCAGGGGTGGAATTCAAAAATCCCAGCAACCGGTTCACTGCCGGGTTGCTGGGTGGGCATGGCCTACAGGAACTTCCAGGAGGGCCGTTTTTCACCTTCCCCAGGGTCTGGAGGCTTCCCTCAGGCCTCTGGGAGGGAAGGGGAAAATGGCCTCCCCCCGGCTCCAGAGGCCCATTTCTGGACTTCCGGAACTTCTGGGAGGGCTGTTTTTTTTGCCTTCCTCAGGGTCCAAAGGCTTCCCTTGGGTCTCGGGGAGGGTGGAAACAGCCTCCCCCAGGGTCCAGAGGCCGTCCGGAAGCCAGAAACAGGCCCACTTTTTGCCTCTGCACACGGACTCTGCACTTACCTACATCCAAAGCAAGCCATGTGGAGACTCCTGGGAGGGGTGGGGCAGGGTGAGCCAGTCAGTTCAACTACCAGTTTGGCGAACCAGATGTAAATTTAACATCCTGTTCATGTGAACCGGTCCGAACCGGCTGAATCCCACTCCCTGGTTTTTCTACTCATTAAATGGAAAACACAATTATATGGACATGGGGAATTATGTGGAAGGTTGGGCAAAAGAGCCATAACAAGCTAACTTAAACTATTGTACAATCCTCTGGGCCTGGCTCTATTTATGCTGCAATATAAGGCAGGTTCGTTTAGGGAAAAGGAAGGTAAGTCTATAGGCCCAAAGTGAGTGTGACCATGATGCATAATAGTTACTGAATACTTTCTGCAGAGGTGTGTTCATCTGTGGTCCCAGGGTGATTGGATTACACTCATGCTCAGCATTTTTCAGGGACAGTGCATTGCACAATCTCATTGAAACCCCCTCTATTTGTTTCTCATGCAATCTTAATCCCCAAGATCTTATACGGAGCCGTGGTGGTGCAGTGATTAGAATGCAATGTTACAAGCTGACTCTGCCCACAGCCAGGAGTTCAATCCTGACCAGCTCAAAGTTCACTCAGCCTTCTATCCTTCCAAAGTTGGTAAAATAAGGACCCAGATGGTTGGGGGCAATACTCTGACATTGTAAACCTCCCCTAGAGTGCTATAAAGCACTATGTAGCAATATATGAATCTGCGCTATTGCTATACAATGGTTGTATTCAGTGGTGGGATTCAAATTTTTTTTACTACCGGTTCTCTGGGCTTGGTGGGCGTGGTGTGGTGTGGCTTGGTGTGCATGGCAGGGGAAGGTTACTGTAAAATCTCTATTCCCTCCCCACTCCTGGGGAAAGGTTGCTGCAAAATCCCCATTCCCTTCCCACCCTGCTAACCAGCTTTCCAGCTCCATTCTCCTGTATGCAGGGCAACAAAAGAAGACCCAGCTGATCAGCTGGGACTTGGGAGGCAAAGAATAGATGGGGGCAGGGCCAGTCAGAGGTGGTATTTGCCAGTTGTCCAAACTACTTAAAATTTCCGCTACTGGTTCTCCAGAACTGGTCAGAACTTGCTGAATACCACCTCTGGTTGTGTTGGCATGACTCATATCCCATAGCTAAATGTCTGTGAAGGAGATGGGCAATTTTAAAAATTAAATAAATAAGCTCTGAGGTTTTGCAACCAAGCTCAGAAAGCACCAAGCGCAGTTCAACCCTGAGCTACGCATAGTCTCTCATATCAATAAACAAATTGCCATTCATTCAGCTAACCCCATTTTCAGGCTTTGCACACCGAACCAGACATTAACTATGAGTTGGGTGTGCTCGACTTCTATACGAAAGTTTGTGCCTAACAGCATTGTGCGAATGTAGTCTTAAACAAGAACCCTGTCATCCCATATGGGATACTGAATATCTAGCATCTCTTGTGGCTAGATCCTGAAACATAAACAGCTAAATAAGATGAGAGTTAGGGGTGAGTACATGGAAGCTAGGTTCAAGGATGGATTAAGATAGCCCTACTGAAGTTGACAGGATTTACTCCTAAGTACAAGTTCGTAGGAGTAAATCTCCCAGATTTCTGCTGCTCTTACTGGCACTTTTATTGATTGGTATTTTTATTTATAGAAAGATTTCTTCCTGCACTTCTAATGCGGGTGCATCACTCAAAGTGGCTGCCTCTGTGCAAGTAAAAGAGCCCACAGGTTCCTCATAGGATGGAAGGATTATTACCATAATCACATCGCAGTTTAACATTTCAGAAAGATCACTTCAGAGATTACAGAAATAAACTTCAACTGATAGGAACAAAGGACCACAAAACATGGATCCAATTTTTTTTTCATTTTTTTTTCTTCCCCTATGAAAGCAGCTTCTGGATTCTTTTTCCCCTCCCATCCTCAGGGAGCTTGAGAACAACGTTTGAATGTCTCTTGATGTTTCTGAGCTCACTTTTTTGACTGAGCTACTACAGGTGGCTCCTGCTGCTGTGACTGCACCCCTTTTGAAACCTCCTTGGCAATTTATATCTCCCAAAGAATCCCCTTTCGATGGCTTCCCTACTATCTAATTGAAATCTAGGAAGCCAGGAAGGCTGCTGATTGCTATAGAGATGGCTGTACGGTCCAAGTGCTTTTTCAAAAGGCAACTGGGCCTTGTTTTTCCTTGAAGACCTTTTGCTTCTCATCCAAGACGCTTCTTCCGTTCTGACTGAATGATGGAGGATGCAAGGATTTATCCACCTATCAGTCAGAACGGAAGAAGCGTCTTGGATGAGAAGCGAAAGGTCTTCAAAGAAAAACAAGGTCCAGTTGCCTTTTGAAAAAGCACCTTGGGGACAACCACGACCTGGTTTTCATAGACATTTATTCATACACATTTATGTGTCATAGACATTTATTCATACACTGTTAGTCCACCTTGTAACTAAATAAACTGCAAGAAAGCAGCATGCCAGCCATGAGAGACTGTGCAAAATTATCTTCTTCTTTAAAAAAAATATTGAAGGCAAGTTCTCTTCCATTAAATTAAGCAAGATCCGATAGAAAATAGAGAGGACAATTATTTGCATGTAATAGCTTAAGCCTCTAGATGAGTGAGCAAAATAAGTGACTTTAGATTCCTGCAGCAGTTCAGAGAGTTGTACCTGCCCTATTGCTGTGATTGGCTAAGATTGTCATTTAGAGAGCAGTAACATAAAGCATTTAAAAATAAGGCATGAAAGACCCCAAAGCCCAGTGGTGCTTCCAAATTTTTCAAGTCACGCAATGCATTTTTGAGACCGAGAAGCCGATAGTCTCCTGTCATAGGCTTATATTAGCTAAGAGAAGGGAGGTTTGGTGATGGTTTAATCCCCCCAACTCCTAGTTCTTTGCAAGACTGAGGTCCATGTTGGCCCAGAATTCAGATTTCCCAGGAATATAGGGTGATTACAGGAGGATTTTGTACACAGTCCCAGTGGAAGTATCAGATTCCTTAACTCTTGTACCCATCCTTAATATTTAAAGACATTTGACTTGCTGGATTTCTTTCCCAGGGAGTAATCATAAAGCCTGGTATTATTACCTGGGAAAGCTGTGTTTAACAATACATGTAATTAGAGAGAAGAAGCTGCATTTAATATTACACAAGAGACCGGAACCAGCCTTTCAGAAGCAAACCAGCTTTTAACCCTCCCTAATTATAGCTCCCTGAACGTCTAGCATTTAAAGTGTCTCCAATCTTGTTTTCTGAATTCCATCTTGCAAATACTGGGCTAGCCTCGGTGGGTATGTTTCCTTTTCCACTGCAGAGACGTTAAAAGCAACGTGAGATACGTAGGATGAAATCTGCAACAACTTCATCGCCGGAACCCATCGGTGACTAAGGGAAAAATGCAAAAGTTCTTGGAATTTTCGACAGGTCTTTGCTGGTCAAAAATCATCCGCTGAAGGTTTTTGTAGCAAATTAAAGATTGCCTTCCATTAAAGGCTTTCAAAGGCCCAGCCTGAGGGGATTCTGTGAGAGAGATCCAGAGGATGTTCTGTCAGTAACGGCATCTTTTGATTAGCATTCCACTTCGGTCTTTTTTTTTCCTGGCAAAAAGAAGAGATTGCAGCCTGGTTTTGCACGTGCTTTTTCCTCCCTGCCTCTTCCTTAACATCATCTCATAAAGAGCAGAGTCCCTTTTTTTCCATCAGAGGGATTTCACTGCTGAATCAAAAGCTTTTAAGGATTAGAAAGATCAAGCTACGGGAAATATACAGATAGTCCTCAACTTACAACAGTTCATTTAGTGATCGTTCGCAGTTACCACTGCGCTGAAAAAAAGTTTTTCACACTTATGACCATTGCAGCATCCCCAAGAGTCACATGATTGATAAGTGGTCCATATTCGTGACGATTGCAGTGTCCCAGGGCGACCTGATAATCTTTTTGCGACCTTCAGTCCAGCAAAGTCAATGGGGAAATCCAGATTCACTTAACAACCGCGTTACTAATTTAATAACTGCAGTGATTCGCTAAACAAACGTGGCAAGAAAAGCCGTAAAATGGGGAAAAAAATTTACTTAACAGATTTCTCGCTTAGCAACAGAAATTTTGGGCTCAATTGTGGTCGTAAGTTGAGGGCCTCCTGTATTCTGGATGCAAATCAGCCTTGCCCTGTCAGTGTCCAGATGAAAGTTCCAGGGTGGAGATTTTGTGGGCTGCAGGATAACTTTGGGATGTGTGAAGGAGTGAAGAAAAAAACACTAGAATGGAGCAAGCAGGCAGCGCTTTTGGCTAAATAGTGACGGATCCTTTTTCACACTTGGAGCTCACGCTTGCAAAGTTGGTCTGTCGCTTCTGTAAAAGTGAGATTGCCCTTCATGGGTTTCCACTGGAGCACTGGATGATAGTTAAATTGGAGAAAAACCAGCGCTCTTTCAAGGGCAAAGCATGTGCTCTGGCATCAAGCAGTAGGCCCTTTCTCACTTGCTCCTTTCGTGCTGTGTTTGCAACCCCGACTCATGCAAATTCAGATTCTGACTTTCCCAGAGCCCCAGAATGATGAATTCATTTATTCTATTATCGTCAGCAATCAGATCGTGCCAGAGGTCCATTATTGCTTATCCATTATTGATAAACATATGACCTTCTCTTACTCTTCAGACAACCAGTTCGCGTGAGCAGCTCAGCAGGAATTAAGTCCCACGAGGCTTCGATATGACCCTAGTTCAGCTTCTGATTTGGGTCAGTGTGTGGGAGTAACTTGCCCAACCCTCTGCTTACTTGACAGACACACCAGCGAAGCCTTTGGCAGGCTGATGCTCTCTGCAAGTATTGGAAATCCTGGAAGAGGTATTTGCAAGGCTGAAGAAAAGGGGCCGAGTCTTTCCTAGACGGTTTAATACCTGGTTGGCAGATTCTACATGGCAGCCAGGATTAGCATCCATATATTTGATTGAAAAATAGCAGATTTCTTGCCCTTGGGACCTGCTTCCATTCATGTTAAATGTTGACAGTATCATGTCTTCCAAGGCCTCAAATAGTGTTTAGTTTATAAGGTGGGAGGTTATGAGTTTAGTTTATAAACTGGGAAAGTGAGTCTGCTCTAGTGGTTAAGGCACCAGGCTAAAAACCAGGAGACTATGAGTTCTAGTCCTACCTGAGGCATGAAAGCAAACTATGTGACTTTGGACCAGTTCTTCTGTCTCAGTCCAATCCATCCTGCAGGGCTGTTGTGGAGAAAATAGGAGGGAGTAGTACTAGGTATGAGTGTTTCCTTGAGTTATTAACTTATTTACTCAATAATAAAGGCAGAATACAAATAAGTAATTTGCATTTGGCTCTTTATAGGTTTGTACCAGTGAGAAAGTTTTTAAATAGCAAAAACAAATAAAGACTGGGAATTGTCAGAGTAGCAAACTGTGTCCATCAAAATGCATCTTCTGCAAAATTGGGATAGATGCAGGAAACTTCCCCTTCATCTGTTCATTCTAGAAGGGAATGATGGACATGTGAGTAGAATTATATTAAACAGGCCCTCAGGTTGAAGGTTAGCATTAAAGATGGCTCTAGGACTAGGATAGTAAAGACAGTGATCTATGTAGAAAGCATTAAAGGTCCCTCCAAAGGTGTGAGGAGTGAATTTCCTCAGAATTTCAAGAGAATGCAGCTCAAAAGTGGAGGATTTTAGAAGCTGGGTGTCAACATATATGAAAGATGCTATGATCTCTGTGTGTGTGTGTGTGAGAGAGAGAGAGAGAGAGAGAGAGAGGGAGGGAGAGAAGAAGAAAGGGAGGAGGGGAGGGAGAGATAAAAGAGCGGTGAGAGGGAGAAAGAGATGGAGGGAAGGAGAGAGAGAAGCACTGATGCTGTTTGTCAAAGTGGTATCCAATTGTATTAATGCCTATGAAATTCAGGTAGTTCTTGCCTTATGAATGTAATCGGGTTTGGATTTATAATCATAAGTCATGGCAGGCATTAAGCAGTCACCAAATGACCGTGCTCAATTTTACAACATTTTCTGTGGCAGTCATTAAATGAACCCCCTTTTCTTCAATGCGTGTGTTTTGCCAGAAGCCGGAAGTAAACACCGGAAATCAGCCAAAAATGGTGATAATGTGACCATGGGGTACCATACCTACAGCCATAAATGCAAGCCATTTGCCAAGCATCCAAAATGTGATCACATGTCTATGGTGGGGGGCAGGAGATTGCAGGCATTGGAACTTTGTCACCAGGTCATAAATAGATCTGGGAAGGTCCATCGTAACTTTGAAGAGTTGCTAAGCGAGAACTACCTATATTGTTGAAGGTTTTGTGTAGGCATTTTCCCACCAATCCTGTATTTGGGCATTTTCACCTATGACAATATGGCCTTATGGCCAAAAGTGGTGGCTGACAGTAATACTGGCAGCAGCCGGTAATAATGCTCTACCAGGAAAGTTTTTTCAATAGAGACTGAGCTGTAATATTGCAACCTCATCTGGCAGCTTCTGGAAGCACATTAAAGAGAACTGAGAGTGAATGGTAAATCACTGGGGAGATTTACAGCGACAAGTAGAAGTTTTATATAATTGAATATTCACTTAGGGAAGAACTTGATTGTTGTTAATGTGTAAACGCTTTTTGAAGCAGGCCAACCACTTGTCGCAGATTTGACTGGCAGATGTTGTGCGGTTTTCTTATTGTGGCATCTGCTGGTCTTTCTCATTTGTGATACAAGTTCTTGCATTGCTATTCTTCTTGCAACCAATGTAAAAGTAGTACTTTAATTATCACCTCCTGAGTCCACGCAACTATGTAAAAATTGACACGAGTTGTGCATTAATGCTGGAAGAAGAAGAAAAAAACAATAGTAAAGAATTGAAAAATGGAAGTGTGAAGTTCCCTCCAAAGGCCTGGAAATATCACAGAACTAACAGAAGAACATAAAAGAATGGAAAAGAAAGGAATTTGCATTTCCCCCTAACAGAGGTAGCCCTTGCTTTATGACTACTTGTTCAGCAACCATTCAAACAGCACTGAACAAGAGACTTATGGCCGGTCCTCATAGCTGCAACCGTGATCATGATTCGGGGGCTTGGCATCAGATCTCAATTATGACAGTCACGAGACCACAGGTCCCATGAAGGCCACTTGCAACCTTCACTGCCAGCTTCTAACAAGCAGTGGGGAAGCTGGTGGGGAGGCTCAAATTATGATCACATGACAGCACGCTTTATGACCGTGTGAGATTCACTCAATGACAGCAACTAGAACGACCTCAACTGCTGTTAGCACAGTCACATCACACTGTACTATATGAGCATGTCATTTAGTGATGGAGTTGCCAATTACTGTTATTAAGTGAGGGCTACCTATGCCTATATGGAGTTGCCAGTCTTTCATTATTGTTGATTTTTATTACATATTTCCCAACATGTACACCACATTTTCAATCTTTACAGCAGTTCAGCATCAGTGTCTTTCATAATTTTATATCGATATTTACATTTGTCTTTCTTTCCTTTTATATACTATTCCTATGGTAACACTCTTGGAGTTGCCAGTCTTTATTAATGTCATTAAGTGAGGGCTACCTATACTTCTGGGTCTTCGCACCTCAAAGTTGAAAGGGTTCTGAAATACACAATGGAGTGCTGCTACGTCCTCTTGTGGGGCCTGACTTGGAGAGCATCTAGGGAGAAACTATTCTCTGTCCCCCACTTCTGAGATGGGAAGGGAGCTGAAAACAGAAAGCCCCCTTTGTTGCTGTATTGTAGATCACATATGCTGTTGGGTCGCAGGGGGGTGGATAGGAATAAATAAGCAAGCAAGCAAGCAAACGGATAATGATCTTTGCCACGGTGTCCCTACTGAAAGAAACGAAACTCTCTGCAAGATATAAATAAACCATTTTTAAAAAGTCAATAAAGCTGTACTGAAATTAACTCTCTGCAGAATACCCTGCAAATGAAAGCCATGCTCTACCCAAAAAGCTTCTGCATGTGGCTGTGGAGAGTCTGGGCGTGTGCAGTTTGGGGTGGAAATAATTCTCTGGGAATGAGGGATATCGCCTGTACATCCCCCTCCCCCACTCCCCCCACCCCAGATTAGACTAAAATAAGCAGATCTTCCCTTTCCTATATTCCCTATGTCGTATTTTGTTTCTTTCAAGCAGAGTTCTGACATGCATTGCATTTCCTTGTTCTCACATTTTTTCCCCCTTCTCTCTTTTTTTTTCTTTCCTTCATGCCTTGCCCTCTAACTTCCCAGCACTGGAAAGCTCTCTTTGATCAGGTAGGTGAACAACTTGGAAATGTTTGTTTTAACACCTGTTAAATGAGAGAGATCAAATACGTCTCTCCATCGGGGAGGAATTCCTGAGTGTCCTGTGATGTATGACCTTTTGTGTGGTTGTTGGCCCAACCAGTTGGGTTTTTATAGTATGTTCTGGGTTCTCTCTTTACTCTCTACTTCGTTGTGTTTTTGGGTGTCGCTTTAATGTTTCCCATTGTTGCCTGAGATTTTCCCACCAGAGGGATGACCTTAAAAAGCAAGGAGCTGAATGTGTTCAAGATTGTTTTGCCTTTCTGTAGAATTCATATTTTGTAGAACTCCTGGAAAGAAAACTTAAATTCATTCTCCTGGAGTCAGTTTCTTTGGCAGGGCATTCTGATACTGAAGTAAACTTGACGTTGTTTAAGAATGTGAGAAAAGGAAGCCAAGAATAAGGGCTGATAAAATGTCCATGTTTGAAGTTCCAGCCATATATGAGGCAGATCAATATTAGATATTTACACTGATTTAACCCAGCAGGCCACCTAGTCACCAATTTCTCTCAATACAGGTATCAACTCATAAAACATTTCTATGCCTTTTTTAGAGTGGCCATGAACAGGGGGAGAGGGAGAAATTTGAAGGAGCAGTTCGGGCAACTGCCAGAATCCTGACAACAGGCTTAAGTGTTCGGTTCCCTCAGGCCTAATATTTTATAGTAGTATGTAAATATTTTAAGTCTTATTATTCCACTGTGTGCGGCAGACTGACGTACAGCTACGGCCAATCTGCACATGTGGAAATGGAAACACCACCACAGGGATACAGGTAGTCCTCGACTTATAACAGTTCTTTTACTGACCGTTCAAAGTTACAACAGCACTGAAAAAAGTCACATGGCCGTTTTTCACGCTTATGACCTTTGTAGCACCCCTATGATCATGCGATCAATATTCAAATGCTTGGTAAGTAGCTCATACTTATGACCATTGTGTCCCAAGATTATGTGATCCCCCTTTGACAAGAAAAGTCAATGGGAAAGCCAGATTCACTTAACAACCCTGTTATTAACTTGTCAACTGTGGCGATTCATTTAACTGTGGCAAGAAAGGTCATAAAATGGGGCAAAACTCACTTAAAATGTCTCACTTAACAACATAAATTTTGGGTTCAATTGTGGTCATAAGTTGAGGACTACCCGTATTGTGGTCCCACACATGACAAGAACCCCATGATGACAAGCCATGGTTGTTTCATAAGCAGGTGGAGTTTGTGACCTGTTCAGAAAGCTGAGTTTTAGAAAGAAGATGCTGGTCAGGGTCTGGGGATTTGGCAGCCTCCAGGACACCATTTTGAGATGGGTTGAGGTGGGTCGGGAGCCCTTGTAGCTCCAATAATAACAAACATCTCTACAATAGGAGGTCACAACCAATTTGGTAGGGGTGCTTATTAATATATCAGTAGTCCTTAAACGTATTTTTGCTGATTAACTACAGCAGAAACTTCGGCTTTTTAAAGGCAACACACTATAGTTTATTATAATTTATTATTTCTCTGGAATATCTGATGCAAACAGGATCGCCATTGTGCACAGGTAAGCTACAAATTGGCCTTTAGAATGGATGGAACAAGCTCTTCTGCTGTGTTTAAGGCCACCATCCAGTGATTTTGCGCTGTCGCTTGTACTGTATATTCCTTGTTTGCATTTATAAATTGGGTGGTACTTACAGAGTGCTATGTTCTTACCATGGAGTTGAAGCCCCCTTCTAACAAGAAACACAATGCATATGGTGCTTATGAATCTTTTAACACTGACATGTAAAAATGCCCACGTGGGGGGAAAAAGTAGCATTTAAGGTACAATTTCTCTCAAGACCCACAGAAGTATCTCAATAAATATTTAGAAGAAACATGAAGTGTATATATTCTTACACAAAGTTTAGCCACAGACTCACTTGTAGCTAAACAAATCACTATTTCTTTCTGCTGGTGAGCTATTGTTATTCTATTGGACTTGCTGAAAGGCAGTGTCCATCTATAGATTTCTGAGGTAATTTACTGATATAGTTTCTGCGAGTGGCTGAACCCAGAAACTCCTATTGAAGCAGGCTGACTAGGCCTAGAGATGGCTTATTATCCTTCCTTAAGTAATCTTGCTGCCAGTGGTGATGAGTGTCTGTTTAAAACCTGGTAAGCTGGGCTCTATATTTAGCCCATAAATCTAGAGCAATATTCTTCATGGTGTGCACTGTATATCTGCTGAGGGCAAGGGAAAGATCAGGCAGTCACATTATGGGATGGCCTCTGACCTGTCATGGTGGGATCAATTGTTCCCATATTTCCCAGATACGGGCATTCTTATATAGGAACATTAAGGAAAATACCTTTTCCCTGCTTATAAACCAAGAGGTGGGGAATGATGGCCCCTTTATGATTTGTGGACTTCAACTTCCAGAAATGGCTGGCTCGGGAATTCTGGGAGTTAAAGTCCACAAATCGTAAAGGGGCCATCATTCCCCATCCCTGTTATAAACACTTACTTGCTTCATAAGAGTAGGATATTCTTTGCTTCTCCTTGCTCCTCTCAGGATCGGCGGTGTGTGTGTGTGTGTGTGTGTGTGTGTGATTGTGACTTGTCTTGTTTGAAGAGCTCTATTGAAGAATGCCTGCAGAAGTTCCCAGATTTGACCACTGGTCTCCTGAGACAGGTTGGTGATGGCCTCTGTCTGTCTAAAATCCTGAAGAACCATTGCCTTATGTAATAAATCAAGGTGGCCGCATGGACAAAGTTTCTGCTCATGGCAGCATCTTGTAGAACATGGGTGGGTTTTTTGGGGAGGGAAAGCAGGCTTGAATCTGGTAAATATTTGGACCCAGGAAATCTTAGATTAGACTAGATTGGAAGAAAGAAGAAAACTACATAGCTGTGTCAGTAGGAATTGAGCTCCACTTGACTTTAAAAATCAATTTTAAGTGGACGAATAGTCTGGTTGGACAAATGTGGCTTCCTACAACCCAGTGAATCCCTTTCTCTATTCAAAGGTAACACTTGCGTGTTTCCTCTTCCCACTATTGATATTTCACAATTATTAAAAAAAAAGTTATGTGTTTTATTTGTGGCTAAAGCCATTTCAGTTGGAAAGAGAGTAAAGTATTAATCTGGATTGTCTAGCATGCTAACCCCCGAATGTGGCTGTCTTGTTTGTTACTGGCTAAAATAGTGAAATGGGAAATTGCTGCTGAACAATCTGGATACTCGCTGCATTGAAATCTCTTTCTCAGTTGATCTTGATGTTAGGGTAGAATCCAGGCCTGCCATTCCAGCTGTCTGCCCTTTGCAACTTTGCTACTGGCAACATTGGGAAATATTGAATAAGAATAGGTTCTTCTTCACTCAAAGTGCTGACCACTTTGAGGGTGAGCAAAAATAAATAAATGGAAGGAATAATATTGCGTTGCCAAATGAAAGGCTAATACAAATGAGCCACTACCCTCACCTTAAGAGCTATAAAGACTTGGTGAGAATGGGCAAAACGTTAATTGAAGTCTCAAAACAATTAGCTCCCTTGAGACAGGGCCTGTGCTAAACTTTAATCTGTCTCTGGGGCATAATTAAGATAGCACATCTCATGAAAATTGAATTTGTACAAAATTTTATTGCCTAGGGGTAAACCAGATATCCTAGATTCTAGAAACCAAGTCTGAAAGCCTGCTAGGATTCATTTGCACAACACAATATTTCTTTGTTTTAATGACAGATCTATTCTTCCATCTGGGGTGTTCGCAAGCAGATTTTAATATGCCTTTATTTATTCCATTGCTATGATACGCTGCTATAGTTTCATGCCAACCAAGTGTGGTCACATATGTTATTTCAATCTTTACACAGCCTTGTGAGATTGGTTAGTCAAAATGTGATTAATTAACCTGGTAAGTTGCATGGCTAAAAACAAAATTTGAACCTAATGTTAAACTAGGCAATTCTACCCCTGTTCCTGAAGTCAAGTAGACGTATGCCAGGAGGTATTACTGAAAATAAACAATGGGACTCAAATATTTAAGTACAGTTGTGACGTAGTGGTTAGAATACATTACTGCAAGCTACTTCTGCTGAGTGCTGGCTGCTTGCAATTTGGCAGTTCAAATCTCACCAGGCTCAAAGTTGACTCAGCCTTCCATCCTTCTGAAGTGGGTAAAATGAGGACCCAGATTGTTGGGGGCAATAGGCTGACTCTGTAAACTGCTTAGAGAGGGCTGCAAAGCACTGTAAAGCGGCATATAAGTCTAAATGCTATTGCTATTTAAACAAACCACAATCAGCACAATTGTTCAGCAAAGGCGGTACCTTTGCTAGAGAGAAAGTCCTTTTCATTAAGAAGAGATTGCCGGTAATTGAAGAAGCATCGCTGAAGAAGTTACTCTATTTGGAGCTAGTAGCTCACGTCATCTCATCTTATCCCCTTGTCTCATCTCAGTGTGCAGACATTTCAGAGTTGAGGGGTGCTTCTTCTAGTTCCACAATGCCTCATCACCCACTGTCATAAAATCTCCAGTATGCCAATGTGCTGGCATACACAAAAAGCTTATTATTGTAGGAGAAGGAGAGGCAGATCTGGGGGTTGGAGTTAAAAGAGGGCTCAGCCTAGAATACACACATAGCCACAAGTGGATTAAGTCCAACCCCCTCCCCTCTTGAATTCGGTTGACTCTTTTCTAACTCCAAACATTAGTTGAGAAGATTCCTGTGCAGAGGCACAATTAGCAATAGTTTAATTGAACCTTCATGTATGGACCTGATATTCTGTCACATTGAAGCTACCGATATACAGTAATAGCTATTTGGTCACAATATCTGAACCAACCCTCTAACGTTAATAATAAATCAAGAAAACCAACACACTAATCCACTAATCCAGTAGGAAATAGTGTTTAATGACCCAGGTTTTATTCTCCCCCACTCCCCCCCAGTTTCGTCTGCTTAATGGAAGGTAATAAGGGTAATGGCATTTTAAAATGTGTTTGTCCTTTTGGGTTCTTTGTTTGAGGAAAATCTAAAAGTGTAGGGTTGCTGTTCAGCTTTTCTGATCCTTTAAAACAGGGTTGTCAAACTCAAGGCCCATGGGCTGGAACCGGCCCACAGGGTGCTTAGATCTGGCCTGCGGGGACTCCCTGGAAACAGCAAAGAACCGGCCCATGGGACCTCTGCCAGCAAAAACGGAGCTCAGGGGAGGGCCGCATGAGTTTTCACTGGCAGCCGAAAATGGACCTCAGGAGACCGGTTTTGCTGGCAGAGCGCTTGGGCCACCACAGGTGCCCCTGACACAAGTGACGTTGATCTGGCCACACACACCCTGACCCCCCCACCCCGAGGTCAAACACAACCTTGATGCGTCCCTCAATGAAAATCAAGTTTGACCCCCCTGCTTTAAAAGAACTTTGAAGACAAGCAAACTGGTTTACTCATGGTAGGCAAGAGACCTAAGCAAGGTCCAGGTGGATTAATTGTTCCTCTGCCTAAGGATGTTTCTATTCCTTTTCAATGGAGGAAGCTTACCTGCAATACTTAGTGAGCCAGTCTAACCAAGTGAATCCAAGTAGTCTTTTCCATCAAATGGAACCTTCTGGCATCTCCAGCTAGGCTTTCCCCCATCCTTTTTCCATGAGATACTTTATTTTTTTACTTGAGGTGCTGAGTGTCAAATCCAGCTCCGTACATTGGAGACCATGCACTGAATTACTGAACTGTGGAGTTTTCTCTTCAATTGTACACCAACTATCTCCATTTTTATGACCCTGTAATCTCTTAATTCAAGATCAGGGTGACTGGATGGAGTTGAGCGATTACTGGCCAGATGCCTTTCCTGATGCCATATACAGTTCGAATTGTACACTAACAACAGTTCTACGAAGTACGACAAATGCATGGAGGAGGGTGAAGTTACAATCATCGTATGGTCAGATTGGAGTTGCAGGACCTTGGATAGCACCAGGCAGGCAATCAAGCTTTTCTCCTCCTTGTGCCAGGCTGTCCCTCTGCGGTCAAGAGCCTTAACAATAATATTATGAAGAATGGAAGCGGTGATGAAGTAGGGAGTATTTGTAACTTATGAGAGGAAAAGCAGGGAGAATGGAACATGGATGCAACAAAACAATAGAAAGCGTTTGTTGGATAAGGGTGGGAGGAAGGACGTTAGGAGAGGGGTCCTGTATGCATATTTTGACACGGATGTGCTTGAAAGGGTCTGGTATGGAAGACCAGGTCCATATGTGAAGGTTCAATTAAACTGATTTATTGCTATAGCCTATGCATAATATGTATCTTTTCAACTAACAATCGTCAGCAGCTTACAATTAGGTAGGGGTCAATGGCATTCAAGGAGGGTTGGACTTAGGTTGCTTGTGGCTACATAGAGACTCTCGACTGAGCCCTGTTTTCACACAGACACCCCCAGGTTCTGCCACTCCTTCTCCCACAGAAGGGGAGTATATGTGTTGGTAAGTGTGCATAAATGTGAAAGGAAAGAATGGAGGGAACAAGCCTACATATTTGGGATAGGGATGGGGAAGAGTGAAAGAGGGGAATTATTTTGCACAAGGCAAAACTTATGAGTGAATCCATGCTTTGAAACCGAGATGCAACATTTGTTTTACAGTCAGCTCTTGGGCCAATTCTTTATCTTTTACTTTACTTTGCCCCCTGCCCTTTCTTGAAATGAAACTTCTTTTGAATCCCCTATTCCCACCTTGATCTAGTGTGGTTCTTGCACAAAAGTATGGTAAGTTCTTCCCCATCTTTGTATTTTCACTTTTCAGGGTTGGAACTTGGAAGTATTACCAAGATAAATCATTTGCCCAGAAGCAAATAGAATAGGAATTGCAAGACCGACTTCATATATTTTAAACCCTTCCAAATCCATCCTTCCCAGGAGACCTTCACAATAGAAGATGCTTGCCTTGAGCTGGATGTCTAGTTGCTCTATTGAAGCTCTTTCCTCACAGTCTGCAGAATGATGCCTGCTCTTTAATGATTCAAAAAGCCGTCTTGAATTTGCTGTTTCTGTAATGTCACGTTCCCCCTTTCTGGAATTAATATAGGTGAGCTTACTCTTGACAGTTCTATAGTCTAATTGTAGACCAGGAAAATGCAGCAGTGGCATCATTATGCTTACTGCATCTTATTTCTGCCATGCTCTCTCTAAGCGTGTTTTGCTTATCTGAATAGTTGAGCTGATGTTTGAATGAAAAAGGGTCATAGTTCCAATTGTTTACCCCTTGGAGATCTTTACTGCATCCTATAAACTTTAAACATAATAAGAGCATTTCCAGAGTGAGCTTGTGACTATCAGTGTGGTATTCTGCAGAGATGATTGACCAGAGCCCTGGCTTTATTCAAACAGCTTTTGGAGATGATGAGAATTGTACTTCAATACATCTGGAAGCTAATGAGCTAAGAAGAAGGGCACATCGCTGAGCTTTCTTCTGAACTCCTAGTGAGTTCAGGTTTCATTTTTACCTTACCCAGGTAATCTGGTGGTCATGAGCCTTTGCAGCAACTTCGTGAAAGGAGACTCTCTCTACACTAGGTCTCTTGGGCAGAAGTCAGAATTGTCACCTGGCACCATCCTGGACTGCAGGGATGCTTAGAATTACTCTTTTGACCCAAAACATTGAGGTGGATCTACCCAGGCCTGTATGGGGTTGGCTAAAATGTTATTGTTCTAATGCTGTAAAACCTCTTTTTAGTCCTGAGGCTACTTTTGACCTTCTCTTCTATTGTGCTTTTTCTTCTGCACATGCAAAGCAACTGAAATTATGTGGACATTCACAATGCTTTCACGGTTCCTACTCTCTGGGTTGCCCAACCAATCACTAGTAGGTGGGTGAATATCAGAATCTGGTGCAGATGCTTAACTTGAACTATTTGTCCTTTTGCAGCTTTCTTGTATTATGAATGAAACCACTTACATTCATTTAATAGTCCTTTTCTTAGTGCTTCTGATCCAGCCATAGCCACTATCTATTAATCAGGGCCATTCCACTCCCTCATGGTGAGTCAGTAGAAGAAAATATTTGTGGCTCAAAATTGAATTAGGTGGTCTTTAGTGCTCTCTGATATTGGTTCTAGAGTCTAGAAGAGTCTCCCCAGACAATATACCACCCAGTTTAGCCTCTATCCTAGCCCAATGCTAGCACTGATGATGTTACCTGGCCAGGTGATGAAATGTCTGCAAAAAACCCCCAACCAAACTCAGAGACTCAACCCCACACATTCTGGTGTGTTTATCTCCTTGTGTTCATTATGTTGGGTCTTTCTAATACATAAATAGGAAGCATCCCCATACAGTTACATTAGGTGCACATAGCAGAAGATATGACTTCTACTCCTCAATCCCCTTGTGACTGCAGTCGGTCTCCATCTTGGATTCGGTTAGGTCTTTTGACTTGTGCATTGAACAGATCAGAGGAATTCCAGTCCATTGCAGGGATGCCACTGTGATCTTGACCAACTTGAGCTTAGTTAATCTTGGCTTAGAAGATGAGGGTTTTGTTCTGCATTCCTAAGAGGAGCTCATATAACACTCCAATAGAATTCACCAAATTGTCATGGCCTACTTGTTGTGGCCAACTTGCTACAGTGAACTTGCCATGGCCAATTCACTGTGGCATGCTGCAGGAAAACTTGTTGTGGCCAACTTGCTGTGGGACAACTCACCCATGAGACAATTCAACATTGTATTATTTGTTTGATTCAGTTACTTTTATTATTAGTGACCATGTTTCTGTCAAAATTATTGCAATTCTTGTAGTTCCGGATTGAGTTGTTGTTGTTTCTTCTTCTTCTTCTTCTTCTTCTTCTTCTTCTTCTTCTTCTTCTTCTTCTTCTTCTTCTTCTTCTTCTTCTTCTTCTTCTTCTTCTTCTTCTTCTTCTTCTTCTTCTTCTTCTTCTTCTTCTTCTTCTTCTTCTTCTTCTCCTTCTCCTTCTCCTCTCCTCCTCCTCCTCCTCCTCCTCCTCCTCCTCCTCCTCCTCCTCTCTCTTCTTCTTCTCTTCTCCTCCTTCTTCTTCTCTTCTCTCTCTCCTCTCTCCCTCCTCCCTCCTCCTCCTCCTCCTCCTCCTCCTCCTCCTCTTCTCTTCTTCTTCTCTTTCTTCTCTCCTCCTCCTCCTCCTCCCTCTTCTCTCCTCCCCCTACTACTACCATTATTATTATTATTATTATTATTATTATTATTATTATTATTATTATTACCACCCATGGTTATGTTCAAATTAATTTAACTTTTATATTTGTTGAATTGTCTTGTGGTGGGTTATCCTGTGGTGAGCTGGCCATGGCGAGTTGGCTGTGGCGAGTATTGACTAGAGGAAGCCAGCTTAAGTAAGCAGCTTTGTGTAATTCATCTCTTTGCTACACCTTGGGATTGGTAAAAGTTTCAAGGGCTTTTCTCATTAAAAATATATACATCTGCTTTTCTTCCCACCTCTGAAACGCCGGGAAATAAATCTCACACGAAGGACTGCAAGGCAAGAGCAGAAACAATTGCAGGAGATGTGGCACTGAAATAAACCACACGCCAAGTATTACTTCTTTGTTGCCTTTATTCCCCAGTGTTGCCTTACGTGCAAAGATAGAGGTTTCTGCGTTTCTCAGAAGCACATAATGTACTGACAGTGTACTGACAATCCAGCCAAATATGCCAAGATATTTCTCTCCCCCTCCCCGCTTGGTTAGTGCGTAGGCTGTTTCTAATGCATTGCTCAGATCACCACCTCCACCTCCATTAAAGTAAGATTATATTTTAAAACTTAAGCATAGCTTGGAGGAGGGGAAGAAAGGGCTGAGCATCTTTTGGCCGAGTATTGTTATGCAAGCAGCCGTGTGTTTACTGTCTCATTCCTCCTGGCTGCCCAATTGTCCAGGGGAGAATCCAGTCTATATAGGAACAGTGCCAGCTGGCTGGCTGGTTTAAACAAGGTCCTTCTTTTCTTTGAAGGCTGCTGCCTCTGGGAGCAATAAACCGTCCTGGGATTTGTAAAAAATCTTCTGATTTCACCCTAACAACCCCATGCTGGGTTAGCAAGATTTCCTCATGGTTGGAAATGACTCTAGAAAGCCTGTGTTTTATTTATAGTCCTGCCTTTTTGTGCTATGCGCAATCTATGAAGATCTATGTCTATATTTGCTGTATTACTGTGGTCAATTAGAGAGGGCAGCCTGCAGCTAATTCACGCAGCTGCAATTTCAGCTCTTTCTCTATAGAGAAGATTAGCTCAGGCCTCTAGCCAATATCACCTGCCCTTTACCTGAAGTCTGTAGCATGGAAGGGAAAATGGAAACTAAAGAAAGAAACATCCTTTCCACCCATTTTTTTTTCCACTCTGCCAGAGGTCCGCTTATAGCCCAATGCATCCTGCAATGTCAGTGGAGGAAAAAAGGTTACTTGTTCTATGTTTTCAGTGGAGGAAAAAGTTACTCCATGCTGGTGCATTGGTTAGAATGCAGGATAGCAGGCTAATTCTGCTGACTGTCAGCAGTTCGATCCTGACTGGCTTAAGATTGACTCAGCTTTCCATCCTTCTGAGGACAGTCAAATGAGGACCCAGATTGTTGGGAGCAATATGCTAACTCTGTAAACTGCTTAGAGAGGGCTGTAAGGCACTGTGAAGTGGGATATAAGTCTAAGTGCCATTGCTATTGCTACTCATTCTATACTTTCAAGAAGCAAACGACAGAGCATTTCTTTCTCCCTGGGATTGAATTCAATCAAAGACAGGGGCCACGATTTGTAATTTGTGGGCCCATACCTTTGTTTTTAATTTCTAGTAAACAGGATTTGGGGAAGATTTGGACTTGTACCCCTTCTCACACTTATTTATATATATAGATGGTTTTCAAAATGGAATGAGAGTCCTCTTCTGTGTCACTTCCACTTCTGTCCTCAAGACCTGTTTAGTGCTTGAGCTGTGTGATATTAATAAAACCGTAGCATAGTTCATTAACTTAGGCTTTCTCCTGCTGTTTTCTCCTACCAGACCTTTGAACATTTTTAAATAAATGTAGCTGAAGATCTGTACATTGGCACTGATTCATTACTCAGTGGTTAAATTCTGTAAAATAATAATTTTTGGAGGAAGGGATGAAACAGCTTAAAGAAGCTAAATCAAAAGAGAACAGAAGCTTCAATCCCTAATTGAAGCATAATTGGAAAGTGTGAATCTTTAAAGTCCTAGTTAGCAATGCTGGCTCAACACCATAGCCTGGAGCCCCACTAAGTTAACTGTATTTGTTCTGGTTCAAATCAATAGGGCTTGACACAACTAATTTGCCCCACTGATCTCAAAGGGATATAGGGTAAGCTAATTAACAGCTGAGTCCTTCATCATGTCTACTTCAAATAGGCTTGTATTTTATTGAATCCAACAAGTCTTACTGCTGGGAATGACTATACCTTCAGCACAGTCTGGATCCAGCTTTGCCCATCCATCCATCCATCCATCCATCCATCCATCCATCCATCCATTTACTATTTTTATTAATAACTCAATATACCTAATACTCCTTCCTCCTCCTATTTTCCCTACGACAACAACCCCGTGTGGGTCGCCTGCTCAATTGGAACCTAGCATTTTGCCTACACCATGTTGGCTGTACATTTATATTTGTACCCGGGGTCTTCATGAAAAGGTATTGTATTCTCTGAATCCTCAAAACATGTACTTCGAAAATTTAGTTTCTCCTCCCACAAAGATCATTGTTTCCTCAATCCAGGTTGAGTATGAAGGACAGGATTTACAATACATTTCTGAAGGTGCTCAGTGGTGCAACCGGTATTCATCTCATCCTGTGTCCATTTGGCGGCTACAACTAAAACAGGGTGCTGCAGTTGAGTTCTCTGTTGTAACACACAAGGATGCTTCTTTATTGTAGTGTCACAGTGTTGCGTATTTCTCTATTCCTGTTCTACATCAGAAGTTACTCTGATGAGTACACTATCATGATGTAGAAAGAACATCAGATGGAAGAGAGGCAGGGGTGCTATTCTACCAGTTCAGACCGGTTTGGGCAAAACACGTGCTCACTGAACCGGTTGTTACACCAGTTGAATTGCACCACTGAAGAGAGGGTATAATTTAAAACAAGGAGGCCCTTCTCAGGGTAGCCCAATAGATCACTTATAGGCTACATTCTTGTTTTATGCTAAACTTTAACAGATTTTGGGGGGTGGGCTTAAAGGAGGAGTCCAGAATAAGGAAAGATGCTGTGCCTTAAGGAAGGAAAAACATTATCTATTTTTAATGTATACAGGTAGTCTTTGACTTACAACAGTTCGTTTAGTGACTGAAGTTACAAGGGCACTGAAAAAAGCGACCCATGACCGTTTTTCACACTTACAGCCATGGCAGCATCCGCCACGGTCATGTGATCAAAATTCAGACACTTGGCAACCGATTCATACTTATGACGGTTGCAGTGTCCCAGGATGATGCGATCCCCTTTTGCAACCTTTTGACAAGCCAACGGAGAAGCCAGATTCACTTAACAACCTTGTTACAAATTTAACAACTGCAGTGATTCACTTCACAACCGTGGCAAGACCGGTCATAAAAGGAGGCAAAACTCAATGTAACTACTCAACATCTCACTTAGCAACAGGAAATTTTGGGCTCAGTTGTAGTCATAAGTCAAGGACAACCTGGATGCTATTGAGTTAATCGTGTTGTGTCTGAATACCCAAATACTGTCCCCAGCCAGCTATGGCTTATGATAATAAATCATGACTGAGGTCTTCTTCACGTAATATATGATCTCTGCTCTAGTTCCAATTTGTAGATATTTACCTTTGCATTTGGACTTGATGGGCTGCTTTTGTGTTCCCCTGGGATTTGCTAACACCGGTTGCCATCTCTCGCGCAGCTATTACTATGATTATTTTCGGATGGCAACATTGTAAGACGTTGCCTGGGTTTTTTTTAATCTACCTGGCCTGCGTACCTCTCGATGGCTCCTGCTGCTGTAACCAAGGTCCAGTTGCATTGATTTATAGTGTTACTTAGGATGACTTGTGGCCAAAGAAAGTTGCAGCTGAAAGATGCTTGCTGACAGCTGATTTATGAGTCTGGGAAAGAGTCCTGAAAGGTTCGCTGAGAATTCATTTGCCCCGGCCTAGTTTGTGATGGCTGCCATTTCTGCTGCTACCTTCCCCTTTATAAGCAGGAGTAGTAATAGAGCTGATAAGCTAAATTAATACACAGGCCTTTTGCAAAGCTATGTCAGGGGGAAAGGGGTGTATAAAGCTCTCTTCTTGTTGGAAGGGCTGCACTTGGAAAGATGGGCAGAAGACAGTGGTGGGATTCAAAATTTTTTTTACTACCGGTTCTGTGGGCGTGGCTTGGTGGGTGTGGCAGGGAAAGGATACTGCAAAATCCCCACCCCACTAACCTGCTTTCCAGCTCCATTCTCCTGTGCAGGGCAACAAAAGAAGACCCAGCCAAACAGCTGGGACTTGGGAGGCAGAGAATAGATGGGGGCGGGGCCAGTCAGAGGTGATATTTGCCGGTTCTTCAAACTACTCAAAATTTCCACTACCGGTTCTCCAGAACTGGTCAGTACCTGCTGAATACCACCTCTGGCAGAAAAGAGCAACAGAGATTATCAGGGGGCTGGAGGCTAAAACCAATGAAGAACAGTTGCAGGAATTGGGTAGGACTAATTTAATGAAAAGAAGCACGAGGGGTGATATGATAGCAGTGCTCCAATATCTATGGAATTTCTACAAAGGAGAGGGGGTCAACCCCTTTTCCAAAGCACCTGAAGGCAGGACAAGAAGCCATGGGTGGAAACTCATCAAGGAGAGAAGCAACCCAGAACTAAGGAGAAATTTCCTGACAATTGGAACAATTAATCTGTGGAACAACTTGCCTCCAGAAATTATGGGTGCTCCATCACTGCAGATTTTTAAGAAGAGGTTGAACAGCCATTTGTCTGAAATGGTATGGGGTTTTCTCTTTGAGCAGGGGGTTGGACTAGAAGACCTCCAGGGTCCCTTCCAACTCTTCTATTCTGATATCCTGACAAAAACTGGAACTAGAAAATAGTAACAATGCCCTACGTGTTCATTGAAGCCCTATTAAAACTAAATGTTGCACTGCCCTCGAAAGTCATTACTTTCTGATCAAACCAGCACATCTGTTCTGCATAATAGCCAAATTATTCAAACCATTTATTTGACAAATATGTGCCGCATAGGCTTTCTTTACAATTTGCCAGACCTTTTTAAAAAGCTAGATAGCAAGGCATTGTCTAGTAGCAGGAACAAAAAAGCAACCTGCAAGCTTTCCCTGACTTTAAACTGCTCATAGGATGAAACAGGTGTCCAAGAGCAGCTTCCGTACTTTGTCACATAGTGACTTTGCAATTCAGCATTTCCTACCTCTTTTATTTTAGGTGGATTTTGGTCTAGTGATCAAGGCACTAGACTAGAAATTGGGAGCTCTAGTCCTGCCTTAGCCATGAAAGCCAGCTGGGTGATTTTGGGCCAGTCCCTCTCTCTCATCCCAACACACCTCACAAAGGTTGTTGTTGTTGTGGGGAAAAGAGGAGGAAGATGTGTTTGGATATGTTTAACCCCCACTCCTTTAACCTCAAACTATCCACTATTGACCTCACTCCATTCATAAGAGGTCTGTAAGGGGCGTGCATAAATGCACCATCGTGCCTCCCGTCCTGGTCCTATTGTCCCCATTTATTCATACCTATTTCCTGTATTCTTACTCATGTTTATACTTATACCTATTATCTTGTAAGCGATTGACAAATCAAATCAAATCAAATAAATAAATAAACGTTTGCCATCTTATTTGTAAAAATAATAAAGCGGGGGGATACAAATAAATAAAAATAAAGAATAACAACAAGGGCTAGGATCTGGCACTCCTTTTGGGTCCCTGATATCTTGGAACAAATATATGTGGAAAACAGGCTGCTGAAGAAGTTTGAGGGAGGCTGCGAGTCCAAGTAAACAATATCAGACAAAGAGTCAAAACTGGATTAGGTTATATTGCCTCCATCTATGAAAAGCATTTGGACCTGCTCTTGAAGGCACTAGGTTGCCCGCCAACAGGATCCCTTTCTTGGCCTTTGCCCTCCGGGAAGCTGCTGATCGAAGTCCTGGAAAAAAGGGTGCAGAAGAGCAGCCCTAATTGTGGGTGCAGAGCCAGGCCCTGCTGCTTCAGAAGCTGCGTCCCAGCCTTGTAGCGCGTCTGGCAGGTTCCCAGCTTTGAAGAACTCCAAAATGAGAGACCACACATGGTGCTCCCAGGCTGCCGGAAGTTTTCCCGCACTGCCAAAAAAACAACCTGCGTGTGCAACTTGTTAGAACAGTGGATGAAATGCACGAGAGCTATTGTCTGTTGTGAATCTGGGCTCTGTGTTACGCTGCCTGTTCCTCAGCGAAAGCCAGTAGGGTAAAAACAACAACAACAATCAGCGTCTTAGCCCCAACTGTTACGATCTTTTCTCATGTCTTGGGTGGATGAACTACATTTTAATTAGAAGAAGCTTATCGTGAGGGAAGCGTGTACTGTAAGGGAAGGCCCGTAGTTGTTGTGCCTGGGACAAAAGGATGTTATGAAGAGAACGTCTATTTTTCTTTTCCAATCCTACTAGCTTTGTAGGAGTTTTTTTTTTTTAATTAAAAAAAGTTCTAAGAGGCTTTCTAACATTAATAACGAGGTGTCAAAATGAAATCTCACTGGAGTGGATCAGAGTGGCTGGAAAGAACATGTTGTATCTCCTTGATTAAGTAGTAGAGATGGTTATAAATAGTATTTCTGTGACAAATACTATGTCTTGTCTGCACGGTGTTTTCAGGATAGGTGAAAATCCAAGGGAATGGTTGAGAGTGTGCTCATTTTTCCTTTGATCCATATGCAAATGTTCAGTGTTCGGTTTAGAAGCACCCATGCTGGGATCTTTTTTTGTGTGTGTGTGGGAGAAATGTGGTAGAGCAAAGGTTTCTCAAATTGTGGCTTGCAACCTCATTGGGGAGTTGCAAACGACTTTTGAGGGGAGGCTGGTGACACATTTTTGGTCAAGATGATCGGGCTTGTATAGGCAGAGCCAGAGGGCTGTTGACATTTGCTCCTGCTTTGCTGGGATGGGGGCTGGGAGCTGGGGAGGAAGTCACAGGAATTTATCAGAGGAGTTGAGAACCCCATCTACCGTAACTTATAATAATGGGATCCTTTCCAGATAAATTTGGGATTATGATTTCCAGAATTCCTAGGCAATCTTTGGCTCTGCTGGTTGTGAATCCTACAAGTGAGTAGTCCCGATGCATGGGTGTCAAATTTGTGCCGTCGTGTTGCTGTCGTGTGACGTTTTGCAATGTTTTTTTTCCGTTCGCGGAGCTGGGGTGGGTGTGGCCTGTGCGTGACACACAGACCGCCCGTTTTGACACTCCTGCCTGGATGCATCACAGACAACCTGTACTTCAGGCTACAGTCTTCTTGGTTTCACAGTACAGGTGCTGTAAGGGTGGGGATCATTTAATATTACAATAGTGCAAAGGTAAGTATGTATGTATGCCTAAGGATGATTTGTTGCATGGTTCCATTTGTCTGTCTTCAGCATTCCTTCTCTTTACTAATATTATGTTAGTGGAAAATTAAAAAAGGCATGTCTCTGGGGAGAGATTGCAATGAACACTTTATAAAAGTCTAACTCTAGACTCTTGCAGCATTGTATATTACACATGACTGTATATGCATACTGTATTTTAACCCTAACCATGGCATCTTGTTGCATTAGTCACAAATACGACTGCATGGAGAAGTCTGTTCTACAAACCACCATGCAGTGGCAATTTCCTTTGGCACTTATGCCCTTAGTGACTGGTACAATCTCTTCTCAGGATGTCATGATTCAGGCCTGGTTAGCTGCTGTTTGTTCCTAATGGCAGCTCTTTGGACAGCCAATTGTTTGGAATAGCGTAAGGCAGGGGTATCAAACACACGTTGTCACGGCAGTGTTGCGTGACATATCAGGCCATTTCCCCCCTTCATTAAACTGGGTGTGGGCGTGGCCAGCACGTGATGCATCCGGCCCATGGACTGGGAGTTTGGCAGCCCTGGTATAAGGTCTCCAGCCTGAACTAGGGGGTTGGCCTAGAAGTCCCTTCCAACTCTGTTATTCTGCAATTCAATGTACATGATGAAGATCATATGTGATTAAGGGAAAGTGGGCCTATTTTCTTGGCTGTCTTCAGCTTAATGTAGGCCCTTTGTTCTCTGACTTTTGCTGATTGACACCTCATGAAGAAAAGCTCCTCTTTGCCGACAAGGTTGCAGTTTAGACCCTTTAGTCTTAGGGGCTCCATATAACTCTAGTAACCTCGATGAGTGCCTCTGTCTGCTCAGTTCAGAGATCATGCTCAAGGTGTGTGTGTGTGTGTGTGTGTGTGTGTGTGTGTGTGTGTGTGTGTGTGTGTGAAGAATTATATGACATTGGAGGCAGCCTCTCAATTAGATAAAGCTCCCTGAATAATGCATGCTATGGGCTAAGGCTTATCTCCATTGTTTGCCAATCAAGCCATCTTTAAAGCCACAGGAGCAGGGCAGTTGCCTAACTGAACATGTGGCAACCCTAAAGGGGCAAAGCTTTTGAAGGAAGAGAGGGAGTCTAATTTATTTCCTCATATAAAGTGGAGTCTGAAATCAATCAGGTACTGTCAGCTGCCACCCAAATTTGCAAGGAACAGATTATGTAGTCTAGCTAATAAATATATTTTAATTTCACCCTATAAGTTCACCAGCTGTTGATTTTAATTTTGCTTCTGTTGCCTCAATACATTATTACGATTATGACTTTGAATATGCTTCCATTGAAAGTAACATCTTAGGTCTTTCGTTGTTTAGATGTGTGGGTTTTTAAAAAAAAAAATATTGTGTACTGCCTGGGCTGACTTTTACAGAAAGTGAGTATCCAGATGCTATAAATGAATGACATTCAGCCCCCCAGAGACCTTGCTTGAATTCCTGGCCCAGACTTGGGGGCCTGTTCTATCTTGTGTTCCTGGGTCACCTTTCCACCCTGTTCCCCAAGCTTGCAGATTAAATCGAGATGCGCTGGGTGTTAATTTATGTTTTAAGGATTCATGTATTCATACAGTCCTTGCCCACTGACCCTTGCAGTAGCTTGCAGGCTGGCTATGTAAATTCCTAGTTGCAGAGAATGACTGATCCATTCAGAAATGGGACCTGATCTCCATAAAGAGGTAACTCACGTTGCTGTAATGGCAAGGCGGTAATGGCCTTTTTTTTTCCCCCTTTTGAATTTGTAAGGAGTTGGTGGACTCCTCCAATTGGAGTCCATATTTCACATTCTCTCCTCATGGCAACCCCAGAGCCGAGGTGAGCAGATGGCTTCGATCTGGCCTCGTCTGGCACATCACGTTGCTGGCTGAGTTTCAGATCAGCTCCAGTTTGAAAAGCAAGCTGGTGATGTGCCAGATCAGTGCCTGGAATGGAGCGGAATGGTGTTCCTCAAAAGGCCGCACTCTAGCCCTACAGAAATTAGATTCTGAGGGAGGTACAACGTCATGTATAGATAGTCCTCGGCCTACAACAGTTCATTTAGTGACAGTTCAAAGTTGCAACGGCACTGGAAAAAGCAACTTACAACTGTTTTTCACACTTAACAGCCGTTACCGCATCCCCGTGGTCACGTGATCAAAATTCAGATGCTGGCAAAGTGTCCATATTTGTGACAGTGGCCGTGTCCTGGGGTCACGTGATCAAGTTTTGCAACCTTCTGACAAGCAAAGTCAACGGGGAAGCCGGATTCATTTAACCAGAGGGTTGCTAGCTTAACAACTGCAGTGATTCAGATAACAACTTTGTCAAGAAAGGTTGTAAAATGGGGCAAAATTCGCTTAAACGCCTCACTTAGCAACAGAAATGTTGGGCTCAAGTACAGTTGTAACTGAAGGGATATCAGTAATGCTTTTACTCTGATGTAAAACAAATGTGGCTGTGTGCTTTAGGTTTAACTAATTAAAAAATAAGGTCACAGATTACACGGCCAAGCCAGTTAAAAATGCTATGATAGAGGTATTTCTATCTCTACCAATACCTCTATCAATACTTATTAATACCTCTTATCATACCATCATAACGATGGTTTGATAGAGGTATTGTTAGAGAGGAAAGGAGAAGATGGACGGTGTTCTTAATTTTAAAACATACACTATATTTATCTTTGGAGATTCCCAACCATCCAGATCACGGTTGTCCCAAGAGCTGAAGAAGCGGAACATCTTCAAAGAAAAACCAGAAAGTCCAGTTGCCTCTTGAATTTGGAACATACAGTATATTGTTCCTCAGTACCGTTTGATATATTGCACTCCCTCCCCCTGAAATTAATTATATACTGACTGGAAGTTATGGGCTGTAGCCTGGCCCTATAATCAATCATAGATTTTTTTCCCCCCAATGATATGGTTGTTACAAAGAACCAAGAGTTTCTGTTCCCTCACAACAGAATTATTCTCACATATTGCAAGCAGTCATTGAATACAAGGTGATATTTCTCTATTAAACAATCTACTGAGGAAATAAAGATTCAAGGTTTAAACACCAGTTTTTTTCACTTATTGTAAGTTGAGGACTACCTATGGTTCTTTATTACAGTGGCCAACCAATTGTACAAGAAGCCCACTGGTCTCCCAGCAGATGGTCTTCAGGGACAATCCTTCTGCTATGCAGGCTAATAGTTCTTGATCCGTATGATTTCCATAAATTGGTCCAACCCTTCTTGAAGCCAACCAGGCTGGTGTTACTGAAGTTTAATTATGTGTTGTTTACAAAAAAAAAAAAAACTTTTGTCTTTCCTGATTTGTCCAGGAATCAATTTCATTGAGTGACCTCTGGTGTTTGTATGTTGGGAAGGGGAAAATAGTTTCTCCGTGTTCCCTTTATCTATACTGTGCACAATTTTGTACACTTCCATCATGTCCCCTCTAATGTGCCTTCTTTCTAGACTAAAAAGCCCCAAATATCTTAATTTTCTCATAGGGAAGCCTCTCCAGCCCTTGTCCCTCTGAACTTCTTTAGTTCTATTATATCCTACAATGTCATGGTCCCATCGGAGTCTGAGTATAAGGAGGAGAACGAGAGAGAGGAGGAGGCCAACAGAGAAACGGCCAGAGGACCAGGACGAAGCAGCCCTGGGTCCTTCAGGCCTGGGAAGGGTCACCAGTGAGGGAGTGGGGGCACAGGAGGACCAGGCGAGGGGGGAAGGCAGGGCAGGCAGTGGAGCAGAGGAGTGATGGAGCTCCAGCGATGAGCAATTACCTCCCCCCACATGACCCCCCAAGCACAAAAAATGGGGAGGCAGGATCAGTGTAGGGCAACCCGACAACTTGGGGGGAGGGCACCCCGCCCCTCTTCACAAAGATCATCGGAGGAATCAGATTTAAAGAGATACTGTTGGGAGGGACGTTTTGGGGGGACAGGCATTGAATTCATGGAGCCTCACATGCAGTTGCCAATGTCTGGATTTTGCTGTGCTTTGCCTTTGTGTGCCTCGCCCGGTTTGCCTGCATCACTGGGCTTCTTGCCTTGGTTGTTGCCTTGCTAACTTTGCTTACTGGACTACTCACAACCAGAGGCTGTCGGAGGTGCCTACCAGAGCTTTGCTCCAGGACTTGAAGTAAATATGGGATGTTTAGAGCGGTTCTCTGGTTGTGTTGATTCTGTGCCTCATCCTGGGTTATCACATACGGTATTTGAGATGTTTGCAACCAGAACTGCGTGCAATATTCCAGATGCAGCTGCACCACTGATTTACATAAGGGAATTATGATATCGGCATCTCCATTTTCAGGACCAAATCTAACCATCCCTAATATGTTGTTGGCTTTTCTTATAGTGGGTGCATACAAACAAAGAAGAGAAAGAGGAAAAGAATTAACAAAGGGTGATTTTTCTACTGGGCCTGTATGTTTGAACCTTCTGCTTTAACAGGTGCAGGTACAGATCAAGTCACCAGATAATATAGATAATTGGCTTGCCATCATTGTTATAGACACCCGTCATGGCAAATTGCTTTCTGGCTAAAGGTTGTGTTAATTGATATCAATTCTTTCAGTTTCAGCCACTAGCTGCATCTGTTGATCAGAACACCCTAAAAATTAAAAGCCATTTTGGTGTAGTTGTTAAATCACTAGGCTGGAAACAGAGAGGCTGTGAGATTAGTCCTGCCTTAGGGGTGAAAGCCAGCGGAGTGACCTTGGGCCAGACATTCTCTCTCAGCCCTAGAAAGAAGGCAAGGGCAAACCACTTCCAAAATCTTGCCAAGAAAAGTTGCTAAGGGATTTCTTCGGGCAATCACCAGGAGTCAAGACTGAGTTAAAAAGAATCCTCCTACAAATACTGGAATTAGTCAAGGTACCTTCTAAAAGATCCTGAGGAGAATCTATTTTTACAAGATATGATGGACAGTCAACTTAAGAAAATTGTATAATAGTACATACTGATCTTTTTCCTATCACATATTTTCATCTGATGTGTATTAAAACTATCCTTATTGCTTGGTTAGTGCTATGATCGCAGTTATCAAGGACTAAAAATGGTGGTTTTTTTTTAATATCAAGTAAAAACCCAATATCTATTTTAGTTTTCAGGAGCTGTGATTGTGTCAATTTTGTTTACGCAGAAGCACAGTTAGTATCAACCCATGCACTAATAATAGGTTGTATTGTAGAACATGATCCCAACAAATTATGACTAAGTCAACAAAGTACAGCTAAATGAACGATGGCTTACTGTGACTGGTGGCATTTTAGGAATGTTTTTTTTTCCTAATAATCAGAATAACTTAAATAGTATTTGGATTTATGCCAGGGGTGGCAAAGTCAAGACCCACGGGGCAGATCTGGCCCGTGGGGTGCTTAAATCTGGCTTGTGGAGCCGCCCTGGAAACAGAAAAGGACTGGCTCGCGGTGCCTCCGAAACCGGAGCTTGGGAGGGCCACAAGCGGAGTGCTTGGGCCACCACAAGTGCCTGTGACATGAATGACATCAAGTGGCCATGCCTACCTTAGCCACGCCCACCTCCCCCCCCCCGAGATCAAACACAACCCTGATGCAGCCCTCAATGAAACTGAATTTGACACCCCTGATTTGTGGTCAGTCTACAAAAGGTCTCAATCAAACTTTTAGCTTGTAGAGAAGTAATGTAACACATTTTAAGTCTAGAGCCAGTTTGGTATAATGGTTAAGGAATCAGGTTAGAAACTGGGAGGTGGTGAGTTCTAGTCCCACCGTAAACTCAAAGCCAGTTGGGGGACCTTGGGCCAGTTTCTTTTTCTCCGTTCTCCTAGGGCAGAGCATGGAGGCAATGGCAAACCACTTCTGAAAAACATTATGAAGTAAACTGTAGGGACTTTGTTCAGGCAGTCTCCAGAAATCAGACTTGATTGAATGGAAAGGAGAAACAAAATTTAAGCATCGCATGATCAAGTCAATTCTTCTGCATTCGGATGGATGGATAGACAAATAGACAGACAGAATATCATTTGGAAACAGAGCTACATTCTTGCTACCCCCAATTCAAGAATTCTTTAGAAGAAACATCACAGGTGGAATACTGCATGTTCTTGTAGCAACAGGTCTGAGCCTACAAGTGAAAAGTTGTTTTTATTTGGCAGCAAATATAGAGGGATTGCACTGGCTACAATAGAAAGGGAGAACTGGGCCAGGCCTATCCTGCAACCCTTCGACTCTTAGCATAAAGAAATATCAAATAGAGATGCAAGATTTTGCCTTTTATAACAGAAAGATTGCAAAGGGTTACCTTTTAAACAAAGAAAAAGAATAGTTAGCAGCTAAATATATTCTTGTTGCCATCTAAAAATATCTTGCAGATTTCTCTAACTTGCAGAGATCTGAGACTCATCTGAATTGGCTCAAAAGATCTGCCTTAGGGAGCAAGCAGGCAGCTACAGGTTGGAAGCAATTTTAGTTCATTGATTTACCTTAATTTTAGATATTATTTCAGTGTATCCCCCTGCTTTGCATACACAGCAGCCAGAAGCTTAAAATAGAACCAGTGAAAAATCATTGCAAAAATTGCAGCTGTTCTAGTCCAAGACTTGCCTGACTGAACTTCTTGTTCCTACCCCAGCCCTTGTCTTAGCAACCAAGGGTGACTTTCCCCTGTTGTTGGGATGTATTGAGTAGACCCATGGGGAATGGAAAGGATGGAAATATCGTCCTTTTTGGCATATGCAGGGGACAGGGGGATTAAAAGCAAGATAACGTAACAGCAGTGGCAGCCATCTTGCCTTTTTGTACATCCTGTAGCAGGGGTGTCAAGCTCAATTTCATTGATGGCTGCATCATGGTTGTGTTTGACCTCATGAGGGTTGGGGGGGTGATGGCCAGGGTGGGTGAGGCCAGAGTGGACATGGCCAATTCATCATCACACATGTTGGGGGCACCTGTGGTGGCCTGGGTGGGCCTGGGGGATCTACTTTTGCTAGCACTCTGCCAGCTAGAATAGAGCTCAGGGGGCCATGCGTGGCTTTCCCAGGCTCCATTTTTGGTTGCGAAGGCCTCCTGTAGCCCTCTCCCAGTGAAAATGGACCTCAGGGGGATGCACACAATCCTCCCAAGCTCTGTTTTCGCTGGCAGAGGCGCCACAGACTGGTCCGTTGCTGTTTCCAGGATGGCCCATGGCCCAGATCTAAGCACCCCGTGGGCCAGATGTGGGCCGCGGGCCTTGGGTTTGACACCGCTGCTCTGTAGGGATACTGCTACTTTATGTAATATAGGCAATTAAATACAAAGATAGTTAATGAATGAACTTAGGGCCCAATAGCCAATGCATTTCATTTGCTCTAAATATCATTCTAGAGCAGGGGTCTTCAAACTTGACAGCTTTAAGACTTGTGGACTTCAACTCCCAGAATTCTTCCTCCAGTCATGTTAGCTCAGGAATTCTGGGAGTTGAAGTCCACAAGTCATAAACTTTCCAAGTTTGAAGACCCTTGTTCTAGATAAATAGACTTACCAACCCTAAACCCAAATGGATAATTCTTTGCAATCTTGTGCAGACCTTAGATAGGCAAATCAGCTTTGGTTGTTCCTTCCAACACAATGGACTATTGTAAAGAAATGATGATCAGGGCTTAGGGCTTTTCTGTTGGTCTACCAGTGGGATAGATAAATCTCTGAAGACAAGACAGAATGGCCCCCAAACTGGATGTAGTAGGAGAAGCCAAGGAGAGAAAGATTGGTTTTGAAATGGACCAGGTCCAACAGGGGCTGCCAAAAAAAAGAGAAAGCCAGAGAAAGCCAGAAAAAGAGAAGTCCCTGGTGGATTCCTCTGGATGGATGAGACAATTGGGTCAGCATTTTGGAAGGTTGGTGGCCCCTTTGTTCCAGGTCCCCCTCCCTCTTCCTTCCCAGTCACGTGATATAGAGATTTTAAAAAGTTTGGAAGAATTCCAGGAGCCCTGCTCTGTTTGGTTTCCCTGGCTGGACCTTCAGAACAATCAGTCTGGATGATGCTTAGGAATGCACAAGAGGATTCTGAGTCTGGCTAAGAGCAGCAGAGTTAAACTGAGCATTTCACCATCTAAAATCCTCGATTAGACTAAGCAATTAATTTTGGGCGGAAGGAGGCAACATTTGGTTTTTTTTGTTTTTGTTTTAATTAAGAAATTAAGGCGTGGCCATCTTTGGCAATTCATCCCTGATTGTCCCCAGTTCCGTCCGCTGTATCCAACTCTACCTTCCGTCTGCCCTCATCTTGATCCTAAAGCATGTGCAGGCCTGTGCAGAGCCTCAAGAGAGGTATTTCAGCATCCGCCTCACAACCAGCCCTCCCACAAACTGTTTATATTCTCCGAATTGTTGTGCAGTTGTGTTGGTACAGCAAAGGCCTCGAACAAAACAGACCACCGGGGAGCGGAGGCTAAAGGGTCTTCTTCCCCACTCCGCCCCCATTCAGAAGCTGTGGGGGAGGGGTGGGGGAAGGCTCTTGGGTTTTTTTTGTTTTTTGGTTTTTTTTCTCCATGGCAGGATTTAAGACCAGGTTGCTTTGTTTGCTTGGAGGGTTTTCTTCTGGGGCTACCGTGCTGACCCGAAGAGGACAATGGTACAAAGCCCAGACGTGAAACTTCATAGGACTGGCACCTGAGAGGGTGGGGTACACAAAGGACAGAAGGAGACAGAAGGAACAGCAGCAGCACAGAAGCATTTTAGGCTTTCGCTCTCTTTCCCAGCTCCATCGAATGATGATCGGTGCTTAGAAAAACGCAGACGGGTAATAAAAGGTGGTGGCTTGGGGCAGCCCCCCTCCCCAACATGCTACCGTTGGTTAATACAGGTAGTTCTTGATTTACAACAGTTCATTTAGTGAACATTCCAGGTTACAACGGCATTGAAAAAAATGATTTAGGAGCGTCTTTCACGTTTCCGACTGTTGCAGAATCCCCATGGTCATGTGGTCAAAATTCGGGTGCATGGCAGTTGGTTTGTATTTATGACCATTGTTGTGTCCCAAGGTCATGTGATTCCCATTTGTGACCGTCTGCCAAGCAAAGTCAATGGAGAAACCAGATTCACTCAACAACCGAGTTACTAACTTATCAACTGCAGTGATTTACTGAACAGCCGAGGCAAAAAAAAGGTGGTAAAATGGGCAAAAAACTCACTTAATGACCTCTCAGGATAGTTTACCTGTGCACAGTTTGCTGCATGCCTCCCTGCCATTTTGACACATGCTACACAGGGGTGGGATTCAAATTTTTTAACAACCGGTTCTGTGGGCATGGCTTAGTTGGTGGGCATGGCTTGGTGGTCATGTGACTGGGTGGACATGGCTTGGTGGTCATGTTTTTGGCTGGGTGTGGCCCCTCAATATCACTCACATCAAGGCAAGCATTTCCTCGCCTGGCCTCTCATGACTGTGGGGATGCTGCAACAGTCGTAAGTGTGAAAAATGGACATAAGTCACTTTTTTTACTGCCATTGTAACTTTGAGTGGTCACTCCACACAAGCAAAGTACCAGCAAAAGAGGGAAGGAAAACTCCAGAGAGGTTCCTGAGACAGGAAGCCTAGTCCTGCCAAGAATGTAATAAGGGTTAACGGAGAGGCAGTTTCTGTAAGCAACACCAGAGTGTTTCCTCCCTGCCTTCCTTACAGGATTAGGCCAGTAATTTCTTCTAGTGAATAGGTGCGAACTGGTAGAATCCCACCCCTGATGCTACAGATAAAGCTTTGTAACAGAACAAAAGTGTGAGTTGTGTCTTCATGCCCATCTATTCCAATGGGGCCTTGCAATTTATAGCAGCTGCTCCTTCGCCTAGTACAGATTTCCTTCACGAGTGTGGAGTTTAGCAAATGATGCTGAAATGCTGCTGAAACAGAAAGACATAAGAGGGTTGAGGGCATGTAAAACCTGATCCAGATAATCTATACCTTGAAGATCCTTTTTGGAAATTAGATGATAGATTGATCCGAATGTTCTTGCAGGAAGAATTGAGTCTCCTCTACGTAATAGCAGTGCCATATTTTTTTCCTGAGACTGATGTGTGTCCTTCAGCTAATAAATCCATAAGCCCATGTTTATACAAAACATCATTTCACAAGGTATCCCTTAGTTTTATATTTAAAAAACGGAAGCGTCTGTCTCCTGTTACTGCAGTAATCCATTTTGCAAACAGGAATTACGCTTAGATTATGTGACGATGAATTAAAAGCATTCAAATCTTCATGTAAATAACAAGATACTGGATTAGAAAACTGAAACATCGCGTTATTGTGACAAATTCATGCCAGAATAATTTTTTATCTCCCCCTCTCCCCACTTCCTTTTTTAATTAAAAATCAAAATGGATTCTCTCCTGTAAGATGGAAAGGGTAGAACTGTATGGCAGCACAAGCATTAAAACTGAGCATCAGTCTTAATGGTATCATTAAACAGATCATTTTGGTTTTTTTCTGCACAGCTGTTCTGCATCTAGTTATAGGGATTCAAATATTACATAAAGTTAACTTTTTCATCATGATTTGTACCTCCAGGCCCTCCTATTTCAATTAGTTAAGCTGTCAGTGCTAGGCTTAGTTAAAATATTTTAACAAGCTTTATCAGTTTTAATTGATAGACAGGTAAAAGAACATACTGCTGTGTATGCTGTGGCTCCTTCAGCAAACCATTACATTACATTTTAAAAAGGTAATTTAGTGGAATTTGAACCCAGGCCTCCCTAATCTGGTGCTGTTCTCTGTCCACTAAATCATTCTCAATAAACTTCTATGACTTTGGCAACGGTGTTTTTCTACCTCGACTTCCTGAGTCTTTTACTAAGTATTTTCACCTACCTTCACTCCCAATGCAATCCCTCCTCCATCTTCGTGATCTTTTGCCATATTACTTCCATTCCAATATATTAAATACCTTTGGGATTCATGGTTCAGGAGAATTCACACTCTAATGATTTCTTCAAGTACCTGAATTGTTTCTCACGCTTGGAAAAAGCTAATGTGGTGAAAACTTTCGGAGAAGCTTCTCAATTATCTCCCACTTTATTGCACTTGAGGAGATTAGTGAGGCTTTGAGGTCTTGAGTATGAATTTTTTCTGTGAGTCACCTGGTCTTTTTTTTTTTTTAAAGATGACCTTTGCTGCCTTGAATTGTCGAGAGAAGAAGGTCTAAAAGGATGAGGCTTAGCATTCTCCTCTGCTTTCTTTAGAAGAAATTTGTCTTGTGGCCCAAAGATGCATAGGCAGTCCTCAACACAGGACCACAATTGAGGCCAAGAATTTTAGTTGCTGAGGGAGACAGTTGTTAAATGAGCTTTCCCCACTTTACAAATCTTTCTGGCCACAGTTATGAAGTGAATCATTGTGGTTGTTCAATTAGGAACATGGCTTCCACACTGACTTTGCTTGTCAGAAGGTCGCAAAAGGGGGTGACAGGACCCCGGGATGCTGCAACTGTCAGAAATAGGAGTCTGTTGCATTTGCGTTTGAATTTTGATCATGTGACCACGGGGATGCTGCAGCGGTTATAAATATGAAAAACAGTCATAACTTGTCACTGTTTTCAGTGCCGTTGTCATTTCGAACAGTCACTAAATGTACTGTTGTAAGTCAAGAACTACCTCTGCTGGGAATTTTGCGTCTCTCAGAATCCCCAGTCAAGTGGCTGATGGAAACCATCATTCAAGGAATATGCTAGATTTGGGAAGACTGCCATAGAGATATTCTCCCACCCCAACACACTAGCGACAAGGAAGTGTTGGTTAGAAACTTGTTTATTTATATCCCACCTTTATTATTTTGATAAACAATTCAAGGCAGGGAATATACATAATACTCCTTCCTCCTATTTCCCTCACAACAACGACAAGAACTCTGTGAGGTGAGTTGGGCTGAGAGAGAGGGACTGGCCCAAGGTCACCCAGCCAGCTTTGGTGCCTCAGGCAAGACTAGAACTCTCCATCTCCTGGTATCTAATTGGTGCCTTAATCACTAAACCAAAGTGGTTATAGAAGAAGCCTCCAGAAAACAAACAGTGGACTTTGGCTTGCATTATTTAACAGCACTCAGCCTTTCTTCCCTCTTGAAAAATTACATCAGAGACAGATGTGGAACAGATATATGGTAGTTTCCTTCCTAATCTTATTCTCAGAACAGGTTCTGCAGCTGTTGAATTTCCTCTAATCATCTGGGTATTAATGCTGGGTTTCACACTGTTTTTTAGCCCAGGGCTTCGTAACCAGCCATAATAAGATCAGACAGATACCAGGCAAGAAAAATTGAAAACCAAAGTTGATTTAAATTAAATTATATTATATCAATGCAGTCCATAGGAATACATCTTTGTATCTAATAATTCCCCTATTTCTGTCATATTAAAGATTGCAACCTTTTGAGCAACTTTTGAGGGAACCTGGGAATGCTTTCTGGAGTCCAGTGGAGTCCTCTGGAATAAATTGTCTCCTTAATGGTGGGTTTTCTCTGCTGACAGAGCATGAGGTAATAGATATTGTGATGATAGATATTACCTCTTTTTCTCTTCCTTCTCTCTGGTCCTTCACAGATTTTTGCCCCAGGCAATGAACTACTAGAAATGAGTGCAGGAGAAAAATCAAGAAAAGATATGGAAGTTTTGCATTGTCTGTTGTACCCACCTTAGTATATCTAATATTGTGTCAGGCATGAACAACCAGACCTCACATGTAAAGTTCAACTAGCTACTTTATTGTTCTATGCCTATTTTACAGGAATCTCCCTGGACTGGCAGATTTCACCTGGGAAAGATTAGGCCAGGCTCAAAGGCATAGTGAGGAGGCAAGGGTCAGAACTTGTCCTCTTGTGTTTACCATGTTTCTCATATAATAAGGCCGGGTCTTTTTTTTTTTTTTGAGCCCCGAAAAAATGGCTAGGCCGTCTTTTCGGGGGTGACTTAATTCCCCCCTCTTGCATCTTCGGGTGGGTGGGCAGCGATGGCTTGGATGTTGACCTCGGTGTTGGTGGGGCACTTCATATCGGGGTCAACGCAGGCAGCACCATATCCAGGTGTGCAACAAAAGTACTTCCTAACGGCAAGCCCTCCACACCATTTCCCCCCATTTCGCATGTTTTAATATAGGCCTTAATTTGGGGGAGGGGCTTAATTTCATTTCATGCCTATAAAACATGCTGGGACTTCCTATTGGGGGAGGCCGTATTGTTGGAGAAACAGGGTATTAATGAGTCCAGATTCCCTCTTGGATGGTTGCTCTCCAACACAGTTGCCCCTTGTAGTAAAGCTCAGAGGCCCACTGACTCATCTCTGTCCAACGCCTAGACATTTTCATGTAATCTCCTCCTGATCTCCTCATGTCATCCTCAACCCCTTTGTAATTTGACCCACTTGTTTCAAAAGACCAGCTGCTAATGAGCAGGTGTTATCAAACATGACAGCCTAACCTCATTTCGATAGCTTTTCAAGAGGCTACTCTTGACCCATTAGCCTCACAAAGCCTCATCCTGTGGAGGGAGGTGGAGAGGCAGACAGGCAAGGGCAGAGTGTTTCAGAGGTTAGGGAACTGGCAAGAATATCCATTGTTGTTGTTGTTGTTTTGTCTCACTTGGGGAGCTGGGCTTCCTGTGTAAGGTGATACCTTTCTGTGCAGACTAACAGATGGAAAGCAAGAATAATTATGATCGCTGGGTGTTCTGGTTTACTCTGAGAAGCAACTAATTTTGCACAGCGTTTTGGAACTGCATTGTACTTTCCAGTTAGCAAGGAGCACTTTATTGCTTAGAAGAAGTTTTCTTGCTTCCTATAATTTTCTTTAAAACCTCCCAGCAGCCTGGAGGTGCCCTTTGCTGCTTCAGGCTCATTTTCTGGGTTCCATATTGCAACTCCGGATGACCATCAGCAATGCTTTATGGTTTTGCTGCTACCCTACTTTCAACAGGATTTCTTTTTCCTGGACAGGAAACTCCAACTAGTCTTTTGAAAATGGCAGCAAAGTGCAAACCCTGTCTAAAGCTCCTGTTTCTTTAACTGCCCTCTGGATATTTACGTATAAATAAAACATGTCAAAAAATAAATAACTTGAAAAAGTCCAAAGCTCTGCGTAAGCAGAAACCATCAGGCATATTGGTTAGTTTCTAAATTTTCTTTCTCAAGAATCGTGACTGCCCCGCTGAACTGCAAACAGACTAACTCTGGATGAGAATCTTCTTTTTAAAGTTCCCTTTAAGGTCAAGCATGTGTTTTGCTAACTCTTCAGGTCAGATGTGCAGGTAGACCTAGCTCTGGATGGGATTTTACCCTTGGAAAATTTTCTCTTTAAGGTCAAGATTGTAGTCCTTGCAGCAGGGCAAGGGCTACAGCATGGCTGCCCTGAGGCTGTTCTGATAATGCTGACTGATCTCATCACAAATTTGGTGCTTGATATGTCCCAAAGGTGCTTTTTTCAAGAGGCAAGTGGACTTTCTGGTTTTTCTTTGAAGATGTTTCGCTTCTTATCCAAGAAGCTTCTTCAGCTCGCTTGGATGAGAAGCAAAACATCTTCAAAGAACAACTAGAAAGTCCACTTGCCTCTTGAAAAAAAACCATCTTTGGGACAACCATGACCTGGATAACTGGGTATCTTCATATTGCTTTATAATATGGTTTCTTCTCACACAAGTGGGTCTTCAGAAAGTAACCCCATGACTGGCGTAGCTAAGGTCATTTGCCATCTTCAGATACTAAGCAGTGTTTGGGGAGCAGGCTTTCTGTAGTACAGGTAGTCCTCAACTTATGACCACAATTGAGCTCAACATTTCTGCCATTAAGTGAGACAGTTGTTAAGTGAGTGTTTCCCCTTTTAATGATCTTTCTTGCCATAATTGTTAAGAAGCTCATTGCAGTTAAGTTAGTAACATGGTTGTTAAGTGGATCTGGCTTCCCCATTGACTTTGCTTGTCAGGTTGTAATAGGTTATCACATGACCCCAGGACACTAATCATCATAAATATACACGCCAAGGATCCAAATTTTGATCACATGACCATGGGGTATAAAAAATGGATTTTTGACAGATGCTACCAAGGGTTAGACCCTACAGAGTCTTTTATATGGACAAAAAAAATTCTAAAGGTACAGAAAAGATACTGTTACAGTTACAAATTCAAGATATTATCGTACACAACATTGTATTGTTCTGCACTACAGAGTTTGTTGGTTGCACTCATTTGGCTTTTTTTTAGAGATTGTCACTATAGGATGAGGTTAATGTCTAGTCTAACAAAGAAGAAGACTAGAGATGACATAATAACATCCAGTATTTGAGAGGCTGTCACAGAGAGGAGAGGGCTCAACTTATTCCTCAAAGCACCTGATGGCAAGACAAGAAGTAATGGATGGAAGAGAGATCCTACCTAAGAATTAAGGAGAAATTTCCTGCCAGTGAGAGCAATTAATCTGTGGAACGACTTGCCTCCAGAAGTTGTTCCATCACTGGAGATTTTAAAGAAGAGACCAGGCAGCCATTTTGTTTGGAATGGTACTGGGTCTCCTGCTTGAGCAGGGGGTTGGACTAGATGACTTCCAAGGTCCCTTCCAACTCTGTTATTTTGCAGTCTGTATTCTGCCTTGTAATTCTCCATGGCCAAACCTCACTGTATGTTCATTGAGCCCTGTTTGTTCTGTGGCTGAGATAAACTTTTAACCCTGGTTGGGACCACCTCCTCTGGCGCCTCAGGTTTTCCAGTATCCCATTGGTTGCTTTGGGATATGTTTGCTGAGATACTCCTGGGGTACAAATAACTTTGGGACAAGGTTTGCTTGGAGGCTTCATGAGAACTTGGTGACTAATAGCAGAAAAGATGCTTGGCTCCCAGGGATTATGAAGACGCTCTAAGATGGGAACAGGCTGCTCGTCTCGGCTTAAAAAGTCACGTTTAGTGTTTGCCACTCCTTTGAAAACCATGTTGAGTGATGTGAGATGCCATTCCATTCCCTGCAATTCTACTCTGCGCCATTCTTCTTTTCGCCTGCTTCATTTAGCCTCTCGTCTTTTTATTTTTTTTAGCCTTCCATTCAAGGGGCATCTTTGACTCCCCTCCCCCACTTCCATTCAGCTTTCCCTTTGCAGACCGCTCCTTCTGAGCGTTGCTGCCTTCAGCTCCATTCATCCCCTCCTCTGCTCATTCACATCCCTGCTTTCCTTTACTCCATTCATATCTCACAATCTGTCTGGCCAAGCAAAGAACTTCTCTTCTTCATCGGCTGGTCCTTTTGTCCTTGGCAATCCCCTTAAACTCTGGACATTTGACAAAGCATGTTATTTTACATCCATTATTTCTGAGGCATATGAGTCCCCATTATCTCTTCCCCTTTACTCCTGGAATATCTTAAACCGACTCTCCTAAAAAAATAATTCAACACTATGTTCAAAAATGACAGTGCAGAATGATGGGTTATCCCACCCGCACTGTGCTAGTAATGTGCAATTTGCACCACATATATCCGATATATACATCTTTTTTTCTTTTTTTTATTTTGAGAAATGAGCAATTCCTCAAACAGCAAAGAAGGCTATTCTAACTTTATACTGAAACGAGCTGAAAGAACGTGTAACTTTGGATTATGCTGATTTTTGACATGAATTCCACAGTTTTTCTTCTCTTCTGAATGTGGAAATAGAGTCTCTTTGGTTTCTTTGCAGATAATCTAGGTCTACTACTGGAGATCCACAGTTGGAAAAATGTTTTCCTTCTAGATTCATCTCTCTCTCTCTCTCTCTCTCTCTCTCTCACACACACACACACACACACACACACACACACACACACACACACATGAATTAAAAGTTGGACATGATTGTGATGGATTTCCTAAGATTTTGTAAATTCAGAAAACAGACTTACCCAATTCACCAAAACTATAGGATTTCACTTGCCAGAAGCCTTAGTTTGATTACATTTTAATGGAAAAGATGTTCTAAAGAGACGTAGAAAATCCATTTTGTACTGAAATATCAGTATATGTAGCTCAGGAGATTCTACATTAATTTTCCCGTCCTTTCTGGAGAGGCAATAACTCCATGAAATGCCACAGATACAACCAAGAATCAGGACAGCTTTACTAGAGTTAAATGGACAAGCAAACTTGAACTTGATGCTGCTGCAGCTATTCTGTTCTTTGTTCTAGACTTGTTGTATGCCTATACAACAGAGGCAGGGTACTATGGCCCCTTTATGACTTGTGGATTTGCTGGCTCAGGAATTCTGGGAGTTGAACTCCATAAGTCATAAAAGGGCCATAGTTTCCCACCCCTGTTATACAACACCCTTCCCTCCCCCCCAAATAAAATATTCTACGATCTGGCTTTCAATCATATGACTGGAATAGTCACTTTCAGATTATGCTTTTCAGTTCCAAATCAGCTCAGCTATTCACATCAGCTAGGCTGGAATAAGAGCTACTTTGCGTGGTGCAATTCGGCAGCTCAGGAGCTGTCCAGCATGTTGGTGTGGAGATATAGTAGCAGGGGCACTTAAATGATATCTGGCTGCTTGTGAAAAGGAGGGCACTTCTATCGCTCAGATTTGCCTTGGGTCAAACCAATCTAGAGCTTGTGGAACAGCCAGCGGAAATGCATTTAATCATTTGGGGCTGGCTGCAGATTGTTCCTCAGATAAAGAACTTTAACATGCAGAACGTTCTCCATGGTGAGAGAAAAATGGAAAGAGGTTCAGGTTCATCAATTACATTTTGTGAAGGAACAGAGCTGAATTATGGCCTGTTAAAGTGGCCTTTTGGGGCACTTCTCTTTATCTTCATTCATTCTTCCTCCTGTCAGGTGGAAGGAAGGAAGGAAGGAAGGAAGGAAGGAAGGAAGGAAGGAAGGAAGGAAGGAAGGAGAAAAGAGACAAAAAAAACTTCATCTCTTTGCTGCCATCTAATGACCATCTATATTTCTGCAGCTAAAGTTGTTATTGCTTCTCTGTTGGGAATAGGATAGGTCCTGTCTCTTTGCTCACTAAGGTGATATTGCACATCAGCAAATATACTGAAATTGAACTTTTTAAAAAGCTATTGATAAAAGGCTCCATCTCAAGGCACATTTTTTTTTAACCTGGCAATGGTTCTATGGGCCAAGACTCTGGTCTCCTTGCTTCTTTAGAAGTGGAAATTTCAGGGTTTTTTTGGCTGTGGTACATCTCAGAACTACTTGAATTGGGAAAAGAGATCTGGCTAAGCAGCGTTGTGGCACTGATTTCCCCAGATATCAGGCCTTTGTTTAACAGCCGGGCGTTACTGACCCTATTTGTGAGCCCAGACGTGACTAATGTGCCTTTAATTAAAGCAGAAAAATAATTTTGAGATTATGGATTAAACGAAAAGAAAAAAATCTGTTCCTTTATAAAAGAAAGAGTCCTGAATAATCTTTCTCCATCTTCTTTACAGGAGCATCTATTAATTTCAGTAGATTAAAAAAAAAAACTTTATAGACAGTCTAAGAAGTGAGGTAATCTAATCTCAAGTTGGTTTGTGATTAAGTCCATGAACATATTTACATTTTTGTGTAAAAGCCTGGTAGGGGGAATTGAGGGAATTAAGGGTAATTGTCATTAAAATGCAGAGGAAATCTTGCATGAAATGACAGTTAGTGCTCTATTGTCAGAGAGATTCCCAGCCTTCCATACTCCTGAGGAGTTTGGTTCCATTTTGTTCATTCAAGTATGAAGTTAGAGGCAAGAGTAATGCAACTGAACTTAAAATAGGAAGCCATTATGTTGGCCTGATGATAATGTTTGTCTCTGGTGGTGCTCTAAATAGGACTTAGAACTCAAGGGAGAATTAGGCCTGACTTGACCTACAAATGAAACTGAAGACAATGACAGCTCCCCCATTCATATCTCAATAAAGGCTAGATGTTAGCTGAGGGTTTTTTCCCCCGCTTTCTTTTTCTTCTTCTTTTACTTTGTAGCAAAGGATGCATGTTTCTGTGAAGTCCACACATTTCTAAAAGACAGAAGAAAATCTTTTTAAAGAACGGTTCATCGTTTTGAAATGTCTTTTTTTTATTGTATTTATATTCAAAATAAGATTTGAAGCTATTCAGGAGTGTTTTTCTTGATGTGCAGAAGAGCCCTTACGTGTGTTTTGTGTGTATGGATGTGTAGGTGTCTTTTAAAAGCATGCAATTGTTAAGAATCCTGTTTCTAAGATGAAACAAATGTTTTAAAATGGAATTAAACTTGAATTTTGCAGTTCCACTATCCCAGAAAAGTGTATGTTAAGAAAAAGAATGTATTAGTGGAAACAACATTAAAAAGCACTGTTATTAGATACAGGCAAAAATACACAATGGATTGCATTAGAAGAGGCATGTACATTTTTTAAATAAAAAGAGAAAAGAAAAAAAATAATAGATGGAGAAATGAGAAGAACAATTTCTTAAGAACCTAAGAAAAGTATGCAACTTAAAGAAATGCTTACTTTCCTAAGATGTTTGGTTATTTCCAAACATTAAAAAAATATCCTTAATAACACAAAAGTGAAATAATATAAACAATTAAATCACTTTAAATAATTCAAGGTAAACTGAAGACAGCATTAACAAGCCAGTCAAAATCCTGACTGCTCGCTGTTCAGTTGATAGTAATAAGTCATGGGAAAGCCCACTGGAAAGTAACCTATATCCTCACATTTGTAGGGGTGCACAAAGTTGCTGTACATACAGAGGTCTTCTAAGGCTAGTTCACACAAACATACACATACAGTACTTAAAACACCTTGAAAACATTGCCTCTAAATTATTTTTTCTTCTTCTTCTTCTTCTTCTTCTTCTTCTTCTTCTTCTTCTTCTTCTTCTTCTTCTTCTTCTTCTTCTTCTTCTTCTTCTTCTTCCTTCTCCTCCTTCTCCTTCTTCTTTTTCTTCCTCTCCTTCTTCTTCCTCCTCCCCCTTCTTCTCCTTCTCCTTCTCCCTCTTCTTCTTCTTCCTCCTCCTCCTTCTCCTCCTCCTCCTCCTCCTCCTCCTCCTCCATGTCTAGATTAAACTTGAAATTGCAAGAATGAAGCCACATTCTTGGCTTTGTCATTGGCCAAAATACATGTTTCTGGTAGTAAACGATATATCAGCAGATGAGCTGGACTCTTTGTCTCTCCACATTCACGTAGCGTGTTGGTTAAGAGCATATTGGTTTTACACTTAGGCATTCTAACTCTTAACCTAGTCTGGTTCCTCCAAGCTATATAAAAGAGGTCAGATCCTTCAGCCACATCCTCCTGTAATGTGATTCATTGGCTCAATCATCTTCTTCCTCCACCTTTTAATTCGATTTTGTTCTTGTGTACCCTCAAGAATGTTGGTTCTCACCGTAAAACTTGTTCTGAGTTGCGGCATATGTTCGTTCAGAGGATGTTGAAGGTCATTCTCTTGCTTAAGTCTCTCTGCATCTGCTGCTACTTCTCTTCTGATCTTAGGTGGGGCAATGCCAGGGTGTACTTTCTAAATCAGTATAGGTTTGAGACAACCTGTCATTAAGTTTGAATTGCTTCCTGTTCCCTCTGAATTGGTGAGAGAAGATATGAAAGTTGCAATTCCACATTGGCACATCTAAGCTCTGTCATTTGACATCGTGGCTATTGATTGCTGAATGGCTGTCCAAACTTTTTTTTAAAAAAAATACTTCCACTGATAGCTTTCAGGCAGCAGGCTGATACGCTGTTTAGTGCAAAGATCTTCAAACTTGGCAAGTTTAAGACTTGTGGACTTCAGCTCCCAGAATTCCTGAGGTAACATGATTGGAGGAGGAATTCTGGGAGCTGAAGTCCACAAGTCTTCAAGCTATCAATTTTTAAGACCCCTGGTTTACTTTAGTGGCTCTCACAGTGCACTTTCTTTCAGGTTTAAATCTCTTGCTGTAAAGCTTCCACCCACTGGTTCTCATCTTACCTTCAGGCCTATAGAGAATAATTCCACACCGTCTCCTCTGTGACATCCCTCAAGTGTTGGGAGGCAGCTATTGCGTCTCCCCATAGCCTTCTCTTCTTTAGTCTGAATATATATCAAGTTCCTTTAATCGGTCTTCGTAGGATTTGGCCTCCAAACCTCTTACCATCTGCTTCAGGAGCTGTGAATCCAGGGGGAGCCCCAAGCTGCAGAGTGAGGTGATTTTTGGTGTGATTTTTTAAAAAAAACCCATTGGGAGTGAAAGTTAAAATTATCCAGGAATCAGTAGAGGTCCAAATTAACACTTAACTCAGTTAATTCTAGTTGAGTTGGAGCCTGCTTCTCCCAGTGGTGGGATTCAAATATTTAACTACTGGTTCTGTGGGGTGGCTTGGTGGGCATGACGTGGCTTGGTGGGCATGGCAGGGCCAGGAATTAGTGCAAAATCCCATTCCCTCCCCACCCCACTAACCTGCTTTTCAGCTCCGTTCTCCTGTTCAGGGCAACAAAAGAAGACCCAGCCGATCAGCTGGGACCCAGGAGGCAGAGAAGAGATGGAGACAGGGCCAGTCAGAAGTGCTATTTGCTGGTTCTCCGAACTACTTAAAATTTCCACTATCGGTTCTCCAGAACTGGTCAGAACCCGCTGAACTCCACCTCTGGCTTCTTCCCATCCAGGCCGTGACAGCCTCCATTTCTGGGTTAAGACTTCTCCCACATCCCTTATTAAGTCCGGAATGGAGATATCTGGGTTTTCTTATTGTATAGAAGATTCCTCATTTCAAGCAAGCAGATGACATTTCCCATCAACTTTCATATACATGTTGAAAAAGATCGTGGATGGGACTGATTCTCAGGGCACCATATAATGGAACGCCTAAATATCTGGCTCCTTCCCTCTGCCATCATTGATTGGATCTGTTCTCTGGAACAACAATAGACCCACTGGAAAGAGCCCCAAAGGTGGGGTTTTTCCCCCAAAAGGCAACTGGAGAAGATGCTTCTGAAGAAGCTTCTTCGATGAGAAGCGAAATGTTTCAAAAATATATATATATCCAGACTTGGAGGGTTGAGAATCTCCATAGACAGGTAGTCCTATACTTACAACCACAATTGAGCTGCAAATTTCTGTGGCTAAGTGAGACATTTGTTAAGTGAGTTTTGCCCCCATTTTATGACTTAACTTGCCACAGTCGTTAAGCGAATCCCTGCAGTTGTTAAGTTAGTAGCACGGTGGTTAAGCGAATCTGGCTTTCCCCATTGGCATTGCTTGTCAGAAGGTCACAAAAGTGGATGACGTGACCCAGGGACGCCGCGACCATCATAAATATGAGTCAGTTGCCAAGCGTCTGAATTTTGTTCATGTGACCAGGGGGATGCTGCAACGGTCATAAGTGTGAAAAATGGTCCTAAGTCCCTTTTTTCGCTGCCGTTGTAACTTTGAATGGTCACTAAATGAACCATTGTAAGTCGAGGACTGTCTGTAACTCAGGGTGGCTTATGTACTGAGATGGGAGGGGAAAAGAGGTCGCTGTGTCGTTTTTGTTTCATGATTAGGGGCAAGTGGGAAAATCTTCCTGGTTGGTCATCGTTCATGAGGCAATCAGGAAATGCTAGGCCTTTAGGTGGAGAAGTTCAAAAGGCTCCCTGGAAGAGAGCTTGGGGCAGCCCATATCCATCCTGGCCTGGGGCCAAGAAACCTACCTGGATGTGTTTGTGAAATCACCTGGGCCTGAGCTTGCCTCCAGGGTGTCTTTACATTTTCCAGGCTTCACCAGTGAGATTTATTTTGCAGTAGAATATCTTTCGTTTGCGTGGCAGAACTGATTTGTCCGCTGTCTCCGGTTAAGGATTTCCCCCCCCCTCTCCTTTCTATATCTCGGGGGTTCCGATAAGGCAGCACAAGGCTGTTACGCTGAAAACATGAGCGTAGGAGGCTCTATAAAATCAAATGGGCTGGAATTGAAAACCAGAGATTATAAAAAATAAGAAAGATAAAAGGTAACCTTTTAGAGGCCACGTTTACAACATCTGCTGCCTGCTCGCCATCTTGACTTGTCCCTCGCCTCCAGTTATGGTGAGGCCGAATGGTTTTTAAAAGGAGCAAAGATAATTCATGTGGGGATGGAGCTCACAGCTCCCCAAAGGCACTTAGGTGATACCAATAAAGGAGACTAGCTGTAGCTCGAGGTTGAACTGTGGGGTCCTTGATGCTCTTTGAGCGTGCTTGTTTTCTTGCAGATGTTTCATTACTCAAACTAGGTAACACCCTCAGTGCTAGTCAGCACTATAGGTAATCCTTGAGTTACGACAGTTCACTTAGCTACCATTCAAAATTACAATAGCAATCTCCCACCAAGTACTTATGACACAGTCCCGAGGTTATGAATGTGGCAGCACCATGGCAGTTGTTCACCCTTACAAATGACCATAGAGGCACTGCAACATTCACCCTGCCTGTTCTATCACCACCCCTGCCCAGTGCCTGTGGAGACTTACTAACCTTGCAAAGATCTAGTGAGCTGTGTCCTCTCTAGCCTCTCTGTTTCTGTTGTGGCCTGCCAGCTGCCAACAGAGCTGGCGGCAGACTCAGACAGTGAGGAAGTTGGGGAAGAACGTGGGCCAGTTCTGGAGTCTGGGGAAGGCTCTGATGAGGCCATCCAACAGTTAGCAGGTGCCTTTGGAGTCGGAGAACAGTGGGGCAGAAGAACAGCTGGAGCCTGTTCCCAATCTGCACATGCACAGACCTGCCAGGAGAAGGGAACAGTTAAGCAACAAGGGTCGACTCGGGAGTAAAGGCACAGGTGGAAGGTGAATGGCCCCTCCCATAGGGAATAAAGAGGAGCGAAAGGAGAGTGGTGTTTGCAGGAGACAATTAGTTTGTTTAATTAGTGTGAAGATGTGTTCATGACTCTCAGAGACTCCTTGCCAAGTATTTTCTTGTACAGCATTGCACTTTGGAAGCTATCAGCCTGGCAGTTCTCCAAGCCTGATAAGGTCTGTGGTTGTAAATCACCCTTTGAAAGAATCTTTGCCGGGACTTTGCTAGACGTGAATGATAGGAATTCACATTAGTCTAATAAAAAGGGTTTTGTCGGGACAAGGCGTCTGCTTTGTGATTTTGTGAAGCCTTGTTCAGAACAGTTTCTTTGCCTGTGTCCCTACAGGCTCTGGTCATCTTTGCAAAAAGCTTTTGGTATGAAGAATGGAGGCTGGGGCATGCCTGCCACTTCTGGGGTCCGTTCTTCATGCTCAAAGCCTTGAGGAAAGCCAGCCTAACCCTGCAGGGGTGAGTGACCAAGGACCCCCCACCCCCACCATAGGTGAGAAAGATAGTAAGAGTGGCCTAAGAAACTCTCCAAGTTCTGAAAACCACCTGTACATGGAATGGGAAAACTCGCCGCAGCTAACTCATCCCAACCAATTTGCCGCAGCCAATTCACCACGGCTAACTCACCACAGGACAACTCGCTGCGGGACAAGTCAACAATTCAATGTAATCATTCAAAATAATTAAAAAGTTATATTTTTTTTTAATTTTTGGGACAACTCGCTGCGGGACACGTCAACAATTCAATGTAATCATTCAAAATAATTTAAAAGTTATTTTTTTTTAATTTTTGTCATTCATATTTCATTTCGTGTAACTCTTGTCCTGCAGTGAGTTGGCCGTGGTGAGCTGACTGTGGAGAATTGGCCATGGCGAGTTGGCCGTGATGACAAGGTATTACAAGGAGTTGGGGTCTTTCCTTGTTGCTTGGATGTTCAGAATACGCTGACACGATGCCTTTGGAAATGGTTTCATCTAGGTCTCCTTCTTTCTGGGAAGTGGCCTTCCCCCCGCCTGCCTTCTTCCTTAAGAGGTCTATCAAGTCAGGCCACAAATTCTACTCCTGGCCGGTTTGAGGTACCCTGTTGGAAGCAGCAGAAACAAAACCCATATGCTCCTCTGGCTGAGCCATCTGCCTCAGCTTACTTGGGTAACTGTGTTACTGTAGGTTTCTTTTCTACTTCAAGACTGAAAAGAAGAAAGTGTGTGCGCAGGGGGGGGGGAACACTGCCCAATTTAACCGCTGGCAAGCTGCTCCTTTTGCCTCCTGCCCCCAGTTCCTTGCCTGTTTGCCAAGTCAATCAATCCCAGCCAAAGGTGGGAGCTTTGTTTGCAGTCAGTGCGAGCCAGCTTCTTCAAAAAGGGTTTTTGTTGTTGCTTTTTACCAAGCTGCCTTTTCCACAAACAAAATGTTTCCATGGAAAAATGCCCTCCTGGGCTGAACTTTTCTCATGAATCTCCACCTCTTTTCTTCCGCCTTTCAACTCAAGTGACAAGCTTGATATCGTTATTATTGGCAACCAAAAAGCCGGCAAGCCGAGTTGAGAAGATCAAAGACCAGCCTGCAGACAGATGAGGCCTAGCCAAGATGAAGTTGCATTGGATTTACTGTAAATTGCTCCAAGCTTCTGTGGGGATTTCAGTTTATAAAGGCAAATACCTTTCGTCTGATGCCAGTCTTAGCTTTCTCCTTTTGTGATCACAAAACCATTGATTGTAAAACAGCATATTTTTATCTCTCCATTAATCACTCTTCTGTGTTGCAGAAATAAAACGACAGTACTTACAAGGGTAATATTGTATTATCCGTTTTTGGCACCCAGTGAATCTTAAAGCAATCTTTGTAAAGTAGAAACTGGTTCTGTTTGAAGGATTTTTAACTACAAAAGTGCAACACGTTAAACATGATTTTCATATGAAGTCACCATTTTCGCTTACCTATTCTTTTCTTAGGGTCACTAGCACTTAAAATCACTGAAATTAGAATAATAATATGTTAACATTTGTAATTTCAGTGGGCATAAGGCTGAGTTTCTCAAGCTTTTCAAATATTCCTTAGAGCAGTCCATTTCCAAGAAAAAACATCCTTGAATATCTTACAAGGACAAAACTTCTCTTCCATTTCCAAAAGGTGACAAATAACTGCTGGATGAATTAAGCTCTCAAGAAAGAATCTGTTGCTTCTCCATGTATTTCAAAAGAAGTTCCATTCGTCTTTAAAAACGATTTTTCCCTCAAAGTTTGCTTATGATGTGGCCATGAATGTAATCATGCCTCAGGGATGAGATCCTTTTAAACCTCTTCCAAATGGCTGCAAACGTAGTCTTGTAGTCAGAAGCGTTGAAGTCATGAGACAAACCAGCCTTGAGAATTGGACAATATCCTCTCCCTTTTCAGGTGTCAATCCAGAGAAGAGGCTGGGTTTAAGGAAAGATGCACTCTGTGGTTATTCATTGCTGAAAATGTGGTACAGATAGCCCTTGATTCAGTGGTGGGATTCAATTTCTTTTACTACCGGTTCTGTGGGTGTGGTTTGGTGGGTGTGGCAGGGGAAGGATACTGTAGAATCTCCAGTCAGAGGTGGGATTTGCCGGTTCTCTGAATTACTCAAAATTTCCGCTACTGGTTCTCCAGAACTAATCAGAACCTGCTGAATACCACCCCTGCCTTCATTTACAACCATAATGGAGCCTCCCTTTATGGTTATAAGTCATAACAGTTGTAAAGCAGGCCACCACATGATTGTTCTGCTTTTACTTTTTTTTGTGAGGGTTATTAAGCAAACATGGCAATTGTTAAGCAAACTCTCTGTTTTCTATTTTCTTTTTTTTTTTTTTTGCCAAAAACCTGGAAATAAATGTTGGGGTTTGGCAAAAGTGCCATAAATTGTGACCACATAACCGTGGGATGCTGCTACAAATGGCTGTAAATGAAGGCGGGTTGCTGAGTGGTGAACAAGATACAGTTACGTGACTTTGGCAGGGTGGGTGGGTTGGCAGTTGAAATTTTAGAACCGAGTTATAAGTTCCTTGGGGGGAGGGGCTCATCATACCCATCCTTTATGGGTGCGTTTGCTTATTTTTGCTATTAAAATGTTGCATTTTTAATCAATCTGGATATTTAGAAATTCAAGCAACAACCACCTCCCATCCCATAAAACACTTCTTTTATTACTCATATTAATTCAGGCTGCAATAGTGGCTCCCGGAAAGATATGCATTCATTTCATCAGTTACTGTACCACTTTCACTCTTTTTCCAACCTTCCCGATGCTACATTCTGAGGGGTCCTTGGTGCTTGTTTCATTACCCAAACTAGGCAACATCATCAATGACTAGTGACTACCACTGATGATGCTACCTAGTTTGAGTAATGGCAGATCTGCAAGAAAACAACCAAGTTCAGAAAGCACCAAGGGCCCCTCATTTCAGCCCCGAGCTACAAATATTCTTCTTTATTGCTATTGAATCTGCATTCAAACCATATATTTAAATACAATGAGGCTGTTTGACTTGATTGAATATGTTATGAGAATGCAGCCATTGGGATTTGTGAAACGTATTTTATGACCTAACATGCTCACAATCTCAACTAACTGAGGTTTGTTTAACTATGAATGAATAATTCATGGGTTAAGTACTGAACCCTGGTTTCTGAGCCATAGTTTGTTTAGCAAGCCAGAGTAAACATCCAGGAAGAAAGGTGATTGGAATTTTGGAGTTTGGGGTAGTATCAGTTTTAGCATTAAATAGATTTGTTAAGTATTGGAAGATATTTGTTTCCTAACAAAGACTGACAGCACACATATGATCCTAAAGTGGAAGCAGAGAAGGGACATTTATACAGGCAAAAATGTATGTTGTTAAGTGAAAAGTTTGTTAAGTGAATTTGTCCCATTTTATGACTTTTCTTGCCACCTTTGTTAAGTGAATTTCTGCAGTTGTTAGATTAGTCACATGGTTGTTAAATGAATCTGAGTTCGCCATTGGCTTTGCTTGTCAGAAGGTCACAAAATGACTCCTGAACACTGCAACCATCATCAATATCAGTCAGTTGTCAAGCATCTGAATGTGAATCACATCCACTGGAATGCTGCAATGATCATAAGTGCTAAAAAATGGTCCTAAGTCATTATTTTCAGTGCCGTTGTAACTTTGACTCAGAGCCGCAGTGGTGCAGTGGTTAGAGTGCATCACTGCAGGCTACTTCTGCTGCCTGCAATTTGACAGTTCAAATCTTACCAGGCTCAAGGTTGACTCAGCCTTCCATCCTTCCAAGGTGGGTAAAATGAGGACCCAGATTGTTGGGGGCCATATGCTGACTCTATAAACCGCTTAGAGAGGGCTGTAAAGCACTGTGAAATGGTATATAAGCCTAAATGCTATTGCTATTGAACAGCCGTTAAACGGTTGTCAGTCAAGGATTTCCTGTTCCTGCAATTCACGTTGATATGTCTGCTGCATTAGTGCATCATTCCCTTTCTTTACCTGTTTCTGTATCCAGCTGGATCCTGAGAACACAGGTTATATCAGCACAGAGAAATTTCGGAACCTTCTCCAAAGACATAGCTCTGAACTGGATCCACATAAACTGGAAGTGCTTTTGGCCTTAGCAGACAACAATTCGGATGGAAAGATTTGTTATCAAGATTTTGTCAACTTGGTAAGTGATTTTTTTTTCTAGGAGAAATGACTGTGTGTGTGTGTGTGTGCGTGTGTGTGTGTGTGTGTGTGTGAAAGCATCTGTTTCTGCAAATACCTAAAGGAAAGACATGGGAGCCTAATGAGAAGGGAATACTGCTAGTCCTTGGTTTATGACCACAATAGGGACTGGACAATTTGTTATTAAGTGGTACGGTTTTTACGCGAGGCCTTTTTGGCCATTATTGTTAAGTGAATCACTGTGGTTGTTAAGCAAGACATCAGGCAACCACAACCAATGACTCTTCCTGCCAGCTTCTCCATTGACTCTGCTGGTCAGAGGCCACTTGAAAAGGTTCAAGTAGTGACCACAGGATGCTGCAACAAATATAAACTCATGATGGTTGCCAAGCATCCAAGTCGTGATCATATGACCGTAGGAATGCGATAGTGGTTGTAAGCATGAGGATTGGTTGTAAGTCATTATTTTCCAGCACTCTTGTAACTTTGAACCCTCGCTACATTCATGGTCATAAGTTGAGAGCTTCCTGTAACCTCTAAAAAGAAAAGGGAAGCACTGATAGGTTAATCGACGTAGCAATCAATTCACAAGTCTTCTCTTCCCTGCAGAGATTGGAAGGGGATGACCAGCCAATTCCTATGGTTATTGTAGGCTTGACTAAGTGCCAGCCCAATCTAGGTTGGAATTCTTAAAGTTGGTTTTAGAATATTAGCCAGCAGCATAAGTTGCCGTGCAGAATTGCCCTGGACTTTAGAAATCCTTCTCATGCAATATTATACCTGTATTCCTGCCCAAGAATTCATGTATACATAATTTGTCTATTTGTGCATTTATTTATTCAGTGTATTTCTTCTGTGTACTGAGGAGAGATCCATTTCCCAGTATGCAGGGTTAGAAAAACAATTTTTATGTTCCTTTCTGACCCATAGGTTTGCATTTCTACTTTCCAGAAGCACAAATGACCTTCACTAGAGTTTGGGGATTTCCAGCCATTTTGAAAACTGAATTATTTGAAGTCCATCTGTGCTCAGCCCGCCCACTTTTTTTTTTTTGTCCCTTTTCCAAAACTGAATTATTCAAAAACACAGTTCAGTTTTGGAAAAAGACCCAGATGAACCACAAACAGATTCGTTCTTTTTCCTGTTCTGAGCTGGAGAAAAACCAAGGGAAGGAAAAGGGAGAAAGTTTTGAGAGGAAGCAGAGGGAAAAAAGTTACACTAAAAAACAAAAACACACAAAAAAACCTGTTGTGGTCCCCTGCTTTATAGTGAAATGAAAGATGAGCTCACAGTGTGGGAAAGTTGGAGATTGATAGGGTTAAGACAGCTGAGTTTCTTTAGAAAGTGCAGATCAACAGGGTGGGGTCTTTTAATTGGATGGCAAAGGGAAAAGCAGAGAAGACTTTAAAAAGATGCATTCAACAGGGCCAAAAGGCAGAGCAGAAGCAAACTATCTTGCCGTGCATGCTTGGAGATCAATTATCAAACCCATACCTTTGATGTGATGTGGAATTTGGCCTAACTCCCCCAGTAAATATTTTGGCGAATGAATGTTTGTGTTCTATGTAAAAAAGCGTTGCTTTGATTTCCAAAACTTTAAAAAAAGAAACAATGCTTAAAGGTATACACTTTCTTCTCCAAAAGGAGTTGAATTTTGTTGAGAAAGAGTTTGTTATGTCAAACTCAAGGCCCAGGGGCTGGATCCAGCCCGCAGGGTGCTTAGATCTGGCTTGCAGGACTGCCTTGGAAACAGCAACGGACTGGCCTGCGGTGCCTCTGCCAGTGAAAACGGAGCACGTGAGGGCCACGAGCGGCCTTCCCGAGCTCCATTTTCACTGGCAAAGGGTTGCAGGAGGCCATCACAGCCAAAAATGGAGCTTGGGAGCCCATTTTTGCTAGCAGAGCACTTGGGCCACTACAGGAGCCCCCAACACAAGTGACGTCGAGCTGGTCACACTCACCCTGGCCATGCCCCTTGCCCCCCCGAAGGTCAAGCACAGCCCTGATGCGGACCTCAATGAAATCAAGTTTGACACCCCTGCCCCAGATGGAGGTCTTTGGTATTCTTCCTATTTACTTCATCTGACTATCTCACTGGCTTCTGAACATTAATGTACTTGGTGAATTTATGAAAATCCTGCTACTCCCATGGTGTAGAAGAGTTGCTTTGACAATCTGTTTCCCATCTTTCCCAAACTCTGTCTACACACAAGCAAATTGTAGTATCACAAACACATCAGTCTCATTCCTGGATGGACGGATGGATGGAGGAAGGATGGATGGATGGATACCTTCCATGAATACCTGGATCAATGGATAGCTTCCCTTAGTATCCATCTCTAGTACCATCATGTTCTGTCCTCAACACAGGTGTATAAATGTTGTGGTTCGCCGGCAGCAGGTTGCGGACGGCTGAGGTCTCGGAGAGCAAGGACTCAGATGAGGGATGCAATGCAGGGATTGGGCCAGGACCATCAGGGAGTGGAATGCTGCCTTTGGAGATTGTGGAGGCTGGCAGCATTGATGGAGAGGTCCCCGAGAAGCCTGCAACAGTGCATGTGCGTGCAGGGCTGCTTGAAGGAAAGAGTAGCTGCAGCAGCATGGGTGACTCGGGAGTAAGGTGCAGGGTAATGGCCTCTCCCTTAAGAGATAAAAGCCAGCTGAGAAACCGGAGTTCTTTGCAGGAAGCAAAGAAGTTTTTGCACTCAAGCCTTGTGGACGTTTGGAATATCTTGGTTGGTGTTTGGAGATTCATTGTGTTTAAAATTTTTCTTAGTAACTTTATCTTGTGTTCTTGGCAGCCTTGCACAACCTTGGCAAGGCTCATTCTTATCAGAGACAATTAGTTTGAAATAGCCTTTTAACCATGAAGGAACAGAATTCGTAAAGAATCATTAAAAGGTTTTGCTGTTACCTCTGTTTTGTGTTTGTTTCCTTGGAACAAGGTTTGGGTCAGAACAATAAATCCAGAAACATCTTAAATGCAGTGAAAAAGACTACCATATTTTCTGATGAAAAGGTGATATACCACCATTAGTTTGTTTATTAGATTTTTATCTTGTCTTTATTACTTTATCAGTAACTCAAGGTGGCAAACATAATGCCTCTTTCTTCCTCCTATCTGCCCCAAAACAACAGCTCTGTGAGGTGGGTTGGGCTGAGAGAGACTGGCCCAAGGTCACCCAGCTGACTTTCATGGCTACAGTGGGACTAGAACTCACTGTCTCCCGGTTTCCAAATGGGTGTCTTCACCTTTAGACTTAACTGGTTCTCTTGTTTCCTTTCTTTCTCTGGTTGTTTTTCACATTTTATTTTCTCTGTTACAAAACACTTTTTCTTTCTTTCAATCTTTAGATCTGTTCAGGTAACCTTAACAGTTTTCTGGAAGCCAAAGCGACTTTCTCATATTGATGCTCAGTAAATATTTCTCTTTTTTATGAAGTTTCTTCAAATCTTCTCTGTTCTAAAGTTTCCAGAGAGTCAAAACAATCTCCAGGAGGTAGCTGTTAGCAACAGCACATTGCACTGTAAGCCAAGTGTGTCGAGCACATCCATGTGTTATCTCATAGGCCTTCTAAGTAGCTTCCCACATATAGTGAACAGCATCTGCAATAAAACATGGCTTTAGTATTTACTGAAATGAATCCGGAGCACTGCTAAAACCAAATACAGCCTTAATCTGCTGCCTTTCAGAAGTTTTGAATTTGCCATAAATACTAGTATCTATCAGGATCTTTGTTTTGAAATGTGGATAAGCATAGGTTCTTCATCTCTAAACTCATACACAGACACAGATTAACAGAGTTGGAAAGGACCTTGTAGGTCATCTATTCCAACCCCCCTCCCAAGCAGACCCTACACCATTTCTGACAGATGGCAGTCCATTCTCTTCTTGAAAGTCTCAAGTGATGAAGCTCCCACAACTTCTGAAGGCAAGCTGTTTCATTAGTTGATTGTTCTTGCTGTCAGAAAATTTCTCCTTATTTCCAGGTTGAATCTCTCCTTGTTCAGTTTATCCAGAAGTTGCTTGCTTTTCATAATTAGGTATCTCTCCTTGTCTGTATGGATGATTTGAAGTGCAAGTTCAAACTTTTAAGAAGGTGACCCTACACCCTGAGTAATTTTCTGACTTTCTGGCTAAATAATTGACTTAAAAATGGAAGAATTTGCTAAGGGAAACCCTTTCACTGATTTCAGATTCTTGTAAAATTGAAATTCCATTCTACATCTCTTGGTTCTATGAGAGATGTTGCTCTTATCAATGCCTTCTGCCCATGCTTAGGGTTAAATAGATAGCAGCCAAGTTAATTGCCTTTATTGATCTTTTTTTAAATTCTTTAAGTGGCAATTTGGGCCTTCCTTTGTTCTTCTGTTTTACTTGTTTATCCTCTGAATAAACTTTATATAATTATACGATTGACTGTAATGATTTTAAAAGATAACCTTCCCTAAACATTCCCCAAATTATCTCTGCAAGATAACATGACTGCTAAGTTTTCCTTGTGTTCTTTGCATTTTCAAAAGGTGTTGTTAAATTCAGCCTTAGGTTTTAGGCAAGGAAATCTAGCATAAGTATTCATTTTAAATGTCAGTTTTAATAAAACTGTTAATTGCATTTTATTTCTAGAGATGGGCTTGCATCAAATCTCTCCAACTAACTATAGATTGTGGGAATTGATTAGCTTGTGAATCTGGGCTTTGTACTTCCTTTTTGTGAGCTTTGTGAGTTTTTTCTGTGGGTTTGGAAGCTAAGCAGAGTTGCATATGGTTACCTCCTGAAATGGGATTACCAGGAAATACCAGGTGGCCTATATTGGGAAAGCAAGCCCTAATGGCGGAAAACATCAATAAACTCTTTCCATACACAATGTCAGAAACTAAAAAAAAAAACCAAGTTTTTGAATCAGCTCTTTATTGAGAGATTGATCAAACCTTGTAGACAAGGTTTAATTTCTCATTTAAAAAACAAATCATTTCTATGTATATAGTTTAATATATATTGGGTGTCTGTATTGTGTTCTATTTTCTTTCTGTTTGTTTGTTTGTTTCAGACTTGTGCCTCTTTAAAAATGTATTTTTTGTGCCTATGCCAGAAAATCTCATAAGGGATTGTCCCCATGAAGACTGAAAAAATAATTGGCACATAAATAAATTTGATAAAGTTTCATGATATTGAAGACTGTCTGTCAAGGCACATGCCTTATTCTGCCCTGTTTCTCATATTTAAAGTTTGTCCCCCATTAGCTCCATCAATCCTTAGAATGCAATAACTTGCTGAATAAGTTTGACTAATCCATTTGCTTTCTAAAATTGTTGGGCCGAAACTGGAGAGTGAGGGGGGAAAGCATCATTGGTTACATCTGTTTTGCCTGAGCAGTATACGAGTGTGACTGTATGTTCCCATCAATAGTTATGAAAAAAAATAACAAGACTGGCTGTGAATTGTTAACCAATATCAATAACAGAATTCAAAGCATTTTTTAAAAAATGTGCATGTGACTTTGATACTATTGATAGCTTGTTGCACAACCAGAGGAACTTCTAAGTTTGTTTGACTGATGAGTTAGAGCCACCAAGAGAAAAAAATTGTGGTATCAACAGCCTAATCATCAGGAGCAATGCCTGCTTTTGATGGCTTCTCCTCCAAGTCACAGTTTCAGAGCGTAAAGAATAAAATTGAGCTATCTATAGAAGGAGTATCTTAGAATGCCTTTTACCCATCAGAGTTGGATTATCAATCACCTACTTGAGCCGTGGTGGCACAGTGGTTAGAATGAGTACTGGATGCTACGTCTGCTGCCTGCCGACTGCCTGCAATTTACCGGTTTGAATCTCACCAGGCTCAAGGTTGACTCAACCTTCCATCCTTCTGAGATGGGTAAAATGAGGGCCCAGATTATTGGGGGCAATATGCTGACTCTGTCAACCACTTAGAGAGGGCTGTAAAGCATTGTGAAGCGGTATATAAATCTAAGTGCCATAAGTGCTACTACTGGTAGATAGGAATCTATTGTAGTGGCTGACATCTCTTGTGGCATCTTCCTTGAAGATCAGTTGTGAATTGGATGGGAGAGAAATTCCTTATCTACTGTAGATATCGAGTTCTTTGGAGGCCATATTCAAGCAGGGCTTCAAAGCTTCTGGGTTCCAAATATCTCAAGGAAACCTTTTCTGCTCTGATCTCCCTTGAGTTTAGAACAGAGGTCTCCACCCTTGGCAACTTTAAAACTGTGGACTTCAACTCCCAGAATTCCTCAGCCAGCTTTGCAAAGCTGGCTGAGGAATTCTGGGAGTTAAAGTCCACAAGTCTTAACCTTGCCAAGTTTGGGGACCCCTGGTTTAGAAGAATTCTGAAACAAATTCAGCTAAAGGATGTTTTGCATTGCTTTTTTATTAAGCTGCTTTCCCATCTAGCTGGAGAATTGTGTTCTTTATTCCTGTATTCTCGGTGTAATCTGATACAGATGATATCTATGAGTAAATTAACTGAGTGCTCCCAGAATTCTTAGCAGTGGCCGTGCTGTTTGGAGAAGTCTGGGAGTTAGAGGCCACGTCTAGATATGACCTAGGTAGAAGAAGTTGGAATTAATGTCTCAATCTATGATCTCAAGACTGATTTTGCCGTGCATATTTCATGAATGAAACATCTGGCTTAATGTCTAAACTTCCTAGTTTCTTCCTTCTCTCCTCTCCTTTGTATAGGTAGTCCTAGATTTATGGCCACAACTGGGTCCAAAGTTTCTTTTCTTAAGTGAGTTTTGCTTCATTTTATGACCTTTCTTGACACAGTGGTCAAGTGAATCACTGCCGTTGATGAGTTAGTAACCTGGTTGTTATGTGAATCTGGCTTCCCCCATTGACTTCGCTTGTCAGAAGATCACAAAGGGTGATCGATCCCATGATCTTCGGACACAGCAACAGTCACAAATATGAATCAGTTGCCAAGGGTCTGAATTCTGATCACATGATCATGGGGATGATTCAAAGGCCATACCTGTGAAAAACGGTCATAAGTCACTTTTTTCAGCACTGCTGTAACTTTGAACAGTCAAGGACTACCTGTAGCTAGTTGCTTGGTGAAAAAGACTCGAGGGTTCTAAAAAAAATCACTGTGTTCTGAGATATTTTGGTTGGACCTAACAAAAGTTATTAAATATCCAGCTCTGGAATTTTCCCCTATGAACCAACTAATAGTGGCAGTCAGTAGCACCCTTTGTCCAGTTTAGAAATGGGAAGGGTTGTTGTACCGTATGTGCAGAATGAATATGCAGTTAGATACATGCAGCATAGCTGTTTGGCATCATCCTCTATGTCTCTATTCCTGATTTTCCAAGGAAGGAAAAAAACCCACAAATGTGGAGAGCTTGCATAGCAACTACATTAAAGCAAATTTGTCTTCAGCATGCAGGAGACTTATGGTGAGCCAGTGATGCAATTGTCAAAAGCATATTTTTAGAACAAAATTCCATTTTGTCTTACAGACATAGCAGCATTGGGGTGGCGTGGGCAGGGGTGGGATGCTACCGGTTCTGCCTGGTTCTATAGAACCGGTAGCTCTGAAGAGCAGCAGACACCGAACCGGTTCAGTGTTTCCTGCTGTTTGGCCCACATGCCCGCCTGGGCTCTTACCTGACCTTTATTTCCTGCTTTTCCAACCTCAGCTGCTTTGCACGGCACAGCTGAGGTTGAGAAAGCAGGAAAGAAGAGGATTTTCAAACATTGCGTTACCTGCATGCAGCACTTTTCAGCTGTCTGGGCAGCACAGCTTAAGGTTTTTTACATATGCGCACAAAACGTAGTCACTGAACCAGTAGTAACACCAGTTGAATCCACCCCTGGGGGGTCGAGGAAGCATCACTGAAGAATTCAACCACCACAGGTAGTCCTTGACTTGCAACAGTTGGTTGGGTGAACTGTTTGAAGTTACAATGGCACTGAAATAAGTGATTTATGACCCCTTTTCACATTTATGATGGTTGCAGCATTCCCCAGGGTCACATGGTCACGATTCAGACCCTTGGCAACTGGCTCCTATTTATGACAGTTGTATTGTCCCAGGGTCACATGACCCCCTTTTGTGACCTTCTGAAAAGCAAAGTCAATGGGAAGGCCAGATTCGCTCAACAACCATGTGATTAACAACTGCAGTGATTCACTTAATAAATGTGGAAAGAAAGGTCATAAAATGGGACAAAAATGATTTAACAACTGTCTCAGCAACAGAGATTTTGTGCTCCATTGTGGTCATAACTTGAGTCCTACCTGTATGTCTAACGCTTATTTCTCCACCATTTCTTCTCCCAATCTCATTTTAGGAGGTCCCTGGACAGATTCAGTATGCCATGTCAAAATGGATAGTGGCTGGAAGCTGAAAAGAGTAATTCCAAGAAGTGCTCTATTTTGGGATCTGTCAAAACTCTTTTGGAAGTATTGTCACTTGGACTTGTTTTCTTGTCAACAATGCACAAATAGTTTGCCAGTATAGTATCTTGGTCCAGGTTTTGTTTCAATTTCTCAACCTGATGTATACCTTGGAGAGATTCAGAAAAGAGGCCAAGTCGGGTTAGCTTAGAAACTTGGCCAGGTTTAGTTTGCTGTGAGAACTCTTTTCAAATGCCTTGTCTGAAATTAATCAATCATCTAATTAATTGGCTTTTGCAGTTACATCCTCTATCCTTTGGCGGTAAATAAAGCCAGGATTTAAATTAGCAGGTTGTAAATTAAAATAAAATAGGAATGTCATTCAGAAGTGGCTGACAGGGCGATTTTCTTCTGAGCCAAACCCAGTAAAATGGGTTGGAATTGATTAATATGGCAAGATATCCCTGTAACTGATATATTTGAATGATTATTTATTTATCTAATTTATAAAGCCATCCCATGAACAAGTGACTCTGGGTGGCATGCAAAATAATTTATGCATTTAGTTTTTAATTGTTTACATTTTTAAAAAAATATATATTTTCAGGGTGAGCTATTACTATTTCAGTCAACCATGAATTGCATGTTTGGCTTTTTAATTTTTATTGAAAACTTTCCAGAGGTAAAAGATATACGTTTAAGAAAAAGGGAATATAGAAAGAAAGGCAAACGAAAGAAAAGATATAAAAAGAAGCAACTTCCAAACTTCTCCATCACAGTTGCAATCTCATCCTCATTTCCTTCCTCTATAACAGGAGTGTCAAACTTGTGTTGTCACGGCGTCATCATATGACGTATCGGGACTTTTTCCCCCTTTGCTAAACCAGGCGTGGGCATGGCCAGTGTGTGACACATCCGGCCCCTGGGCCACGAGTTTCACAGCCCTTGCTCTATAAGGTTAACACCAGACTTCCCCTTTCCCCATATTCAACCCTTTTCAATCAGCAAATCCAGAAATCATTTTCCCCATTTTTCAGCAAAAAAGTCCATAAAAGCGTTCCAGTCTCTGACCAAAATACTTGTTGTCTTATACCCAATCAAACAGATCAATTTTGCCATTTTTGCCAATTTCATAATCTTTACAATCCACCTCTCCAGTGTGGGCATTTCAGATTTTTCTATCTTTGACTTCAGGGAGAGAGAGATGGCAAAATGAAGATGGCTCTGTGAAAATAGAGCCAATGACAAAGACCAAGGAACTAGTGAGTAGACTCCTTGGAACCTCTCTGGATAAAGGGAGGATCCGAAGTTGCCCACATATGTTCAGGACTGCTGTTTCCCATGAGGAGACTGCAGAAGACTGGTTTGAGCATCGGCAGATGATGGGATTAGATGTCTTACAACTGTGGCAGATATTTTTAGTTTGCAAACCTCTTCACTTTTGGAAATTACTCATTAACTATTTCTAAGCTATTACAGATCTTCAGAATGACAAGTTTGAAAACTGGGTGAATCTGCCTTTAATTCTGAATGAAATAAAATTTTACTTAGAGCATAATAATTTAAAGAATTTGAAATAGACAGCAAAAGGCTAAAAAGATTTTAATCCTAGAAAGTTATAAAAGAACAAAGGGTCCAGATAAAATTGCAATATTTAACTTTTACATTAAGATTTTACAATTAATTCTCAACAAGTATAAATTCAAACTAAGAGAGTGATCTGGATAAGTTTTTTAAATTTGATTTAAAAAAGAGACTTGTTGAATTCTATGTGATGGGACAAACAAAAAATGAAGTGAAATCAAATCCCACAACAATATTTGAAGGAATTTTAAAAATTAAGACTGTTAAAAATAAAAGGATGAATATAGAGTTGGCTTATTTGATCAAGGCTAAAGTAAGTTATGGCAACAGTTTATGGACTTCTGGCAACAGTTTGTGGACTTTTTGTTGATGCAAGGATACAAAAGATGAAACTTTATGAATTTGTTTATAGACTGATGAGATTTGGGATGAAAAGATAAATGTAACTTTAGAGGTGGTAAACAGTTATTAAATCTTTTATACTTGTGACAAAGGTTGGAAGTAATTTCCTTATATATTTCTTATATTCTTTTTCTTCTTTCTTTTCCTTGAACTTTTTACTCTATTCACTTTTCTTTTTTTTAAGGAAGTTTCTTTTAAGTTTAGTTTAGTTTAAGTTTAGTTGTATAAGTTTTTACTATTATAATAAGTATTCTTAATACAGACTATATCTAAAACAGTTTTTTTGTAGATCCAGTGAAACATCCTTTCTAAACATTTTTCTTAGCCTATCATCATAAATCCACTTTTAATACCATCTCCATATTGTTAGGAAAAAAATGGTTCTTCATTGGGCATTTCTTTCTTTCTACCAAAATCTCACTGCAATGAGCCACGGTGGCGCAGTGGTTAGAGTGCAGTACTGCAGGCTACTTCTGTTGACTGCTGGCTGGCTGCAGTTTGGCAGTTCAAATCTCACCCGGTTAACTCAAGGTTTACTCAGACTTCCATTCCTCTGAGGTGGGTAAAATGAGCCAAATTGTTGGGGGCAATATACTGACTCTCTAAAAACCACTTAGAAAGGGCTGTAAAGCACTGTAAAGCGGTATATAAGTCTAAGTGCTATTGATATTGCTTTTACCATATAATGTACAAGATCAGCCTTCAATAAATCTCTTCTATTTGGCTATTCATAAGTCCCAGTAAAAAAAGTTCTGGTTTCATCTAAACTGCAATCTTTAATTTTTTTTTGGGGGGGATAAATTGATGTTTTGTATCCAATTTTTATTTCACAAATCACTATGTATGATAATACGGCCCTTTATGTGCTCCACATTTCCAACATTGATTAGAGGTTCTTTATACTTCTTAGACAATTTCTCTGGCTTCATATACCAGCGGTACATAATTTTATAAAAGCTTTCTTTCAAAATGTAACATAATGTGAACTTCAGTCCTTTTAACCACACTTTCTCCCATTGGTCCATCTGTATATTATAACCAACATTCTTAGCCCATTTTATCATCTTAAACTACTTCTTCAGTCTTAAATCTCAGCAAATCTTTATACATTTTAACAATCACATATTCATGATTTGTACACAATAAGATTTCAAATTCCATTTTATGTTTTTTTCAATTCCAGTCCTTTTTTAATCTATATTAGATGTCTCCCTTAACTGTGCCTATGAAAAACATGGGCAGCTAAATATTTATGCAGACAATTGTTCTCCTGACTTCACTTTATGTTCCCTTTGCTGCTGTACCAATAAGTCTTGCTATGTTAAACGTTTATCTGCCTGCTACTGTATTTCTTTTCTATAAAATGCTTCTTGTGTTAATACCGGTGAAGGCATTTTCAGGCATGGCTTGGACTTATATCAATTCCATATTCTTAATATAGCACTTAATAATGACTTTGAAAGTCTACATTAACTCTAATTTTGTTATACCATAAAACCCCATGCCATCCAAACCTCAGGTTGAATTCTTCTAAATTGTTTTTTGTTTCTCAACAGCACCCACTTGTTCATCCAAACTGAACATTAGGCAGCAAAATACAATTTAAGGTCTGACAGTCCTAATCCCCCTCTTTTCTTTGCATCCTGTAAAATATTATACTTAACTCTGTTTCTCCCCGTCCCCCATTCCATATAAATCCAAATTTTTTTTGGTCTTTGCGTAAAAGGTATGTCATTTATCAAACTGGTAGTTTTTACTAAAAAAAACCTAATTTCCGGTAATATATTCCTTTTTGTCACAGAAATTCACCCTAATAATAACAGTTATAACTTCTCCCATCTTGAAATATGCCCAACTTCCTTCCATACCTTAGCACAGTTATTTGGAAATAATATAAAGTTCATATCAATAATATAAACTTCATATCAAGAGCCGTGGGGGCGCAGTGGTTAGAGTGCAGTACTGCAGGCTACTTCTGCTGACTGCCGTCTAGCTACAATTTGGCAGTTCAAATCCCATTAGGCTCACGGTTGACTCGGCATTCCATCCTTTTGAGGTGAGTAAAATGAGGATCCAGATTGTTGGGGGCAATAGGCTGACTCTGTGAACTGCTTAGAGAGGGCCGTAAAAGCACTGTGAAACCATATATAAGTCTAGGTGCTCTTGCTATGCTAGTGTTATATTAGTTATAACAATGCCTAAACCCGGACTAGGAGATCTGCAAGATCCCTTCCAACTCTATTATTCTGAACATCACTCTGTAATAAAAAAAAAAGGCCATGTATCTCCTGCTAACATCCCTCTGTCACTACAGTAAGCATCTATGAGTAACATTTTCTCCCCAAAGACCTTGCTGCTTTTAAAATATTATTTTCTCTTTCATCCAATAAAAACTCAGCCTTGTCTTTAATATAGGGCTCTCTTTTGGAACCATAGAAAGATGATACTAAATCAGATGCCTCTAGTGGTAGCCGCTTTGTATTATGCTGACACCCTCATGCAGATATTTCATTTCTATGGAGCCTTTTGGCCTTAGGGATTTGTCATGGGGAGCTTAGCATAGACCTTTTTATTGAACGCTTGGCATTTGGCAGAAATAAACGGTTTAGGATTTGGAAGCTAATGTTAAGCAGCTTTCCCCTTACCTGAAACCTTCCAGAGATTTTGGACTTCAATTTCCATAATTGCCAGCTGACAGGATTGGGAATTACACGACGTCAGCATCTGACTGAGGATTCCCATTCTCCATGCTAATAAATAATTTTACACCCATATTTTGAATCTTCCTGGCTCTTTAAAACCTTTGAATCTGTCTGCTAAAAAAACAAAGAACCATGCACAACTAGTCGTGCTAGTTATACACAAAAAAACAGAAGCCCATGGCGGAGATATAGCACAAAGCTGTTTAAGGAACTTTGCTATCAAGATGAGCCATTGATCCCAATTACAAGGGAGAGACATTATTTCTTATGACCCTAGAGTTGTGGGGCGGGGGGAGGTGAGAGGTGTAACTTGCCATTGGCAGCCGTGGCTCACTCAAGTCACTTTTCTCACGCAGCATCTTGCAAATCCAACAAAGCCTGCACAGTAGGGAAGCAGACGCGTCTACCACGATAGAGTCTCTGTTTCCAGGTCAAGCATTCTTCCTCCATTCTCTCCCTTTGCAAAACAAAGGGTGAGCTTGTTACTTGGGACAACAACTCCCAACGGCTGAAGCCAAACCAGGCTCCTCTTCGCTGGTCCTGGGGGAGGGGAGGGGGGGGAAGAGATGAGGCAGCTGCTGCTGAGCTGAGAGCCACCTGCTTGCCTGCTCCTCTGGTGGCCTAGGTGAGAAGCAGATGTGAAGCAAAGCAGGAGAAGGAGGGACAATGCCACAGAGCAGGCAGCTCTTGTGTTGCTTTAATCCAAGATGCTGATTGACAGCCCCGAGTAGAAAGATCAGAGGGCTCGCTCCTCCCTTCCTCCCCTCTGAATGGAAGATGGGTAGCCTAGCTTTAATTGGATTGGAGATGGAAAGATTTCATGGCCTGTTGGAAGATTTCGTTTTATTCTAGTGGAGAATCTGACATACGTATGGATTCCTAAGAAACATTCCCCCAGCCCCCCCCCTCCCCCGTTTTCTCCTTTCAGCTGTAATGTATTGGTGCTTCTTTGCACCTCCAGATACAAACATTCCATGCAGTTTTATCACTGTGTGCAGTTGCAGCTACATCCATCCAGCCCCCTTGCAAGAGGTATCTAGAAAGCCTTTCGATTCCGATTTTCTAAGCGCAGGCATTCCCCGAGTGCTTCTCTCTTTTTTCATCCTTGAAAGGGTTAGGTCAGGGATGTCAAACTCGATTTCATTGTGTTTGACCTCCGGAGAGGGGTGGGTGGGCGTGGGTGGGGTGGGCATGGTCAGTTTGACATCACTCATTTCTGTGGTGGACCAAACACTCCGCCAGTGAAAATGGGTTCCTGAGCTCCGTTTCTGGCTGCAATGGCCTCCTGCAACCCTCTGCAAGCCAAAATGGAGTTCACGAGGGCCGCACGTGGCCCTCCTGACCTCCGTTTTTGCTGGCAGAGGCACCACATTTTCCAGGGTGGCCCCATGGGCCAAAGCTAAGCATCCTGCAGGCTGGATCCAGACCTCGGGCCTTGAGTTTGATACCCCTGGGTTAGGTGAATAGGTAGGGACAGCAAGATGGAAGAGGATGCTGTGAATCCTGATAGATGCTGGTAATGTCAGCTTCTGGACAATTTATGAGTTTGTAGAGTTTCATAACTGTATGGTCAATAGGTCAAACATTCCTTATTATGCACAGGAGCTAAGGAAGTTAGACCTTTTTAATACTGTTTTTCAAGCCACAATCAAGTTCACCAGCCCTTCAACCTGTAGAAAGGTATCAAACCCTTCTCTTGACAAAAGTTTATTGTTCCTTTTTCCCTGCCACTTTCAACATTGCTACCTTTTCTCCCAGAACATCAACATATAATTTGTCTGTGCTTTTCAGTTGCTACCATCCCAGTATGTTGCCAATAAATGCTTTAAATTCTATGCCACATGAAGAAAGTTAGGCTCTCATTAAACCATGTACTGGGAGCTGCTTAAGGCAAGATTGGCATCAATCTTGTGAGAAGTCCAAATATCTCCCCCCCACCTTGCCTTTACAATCCAATAAACTAGGAAGAGTCCTCTCTAATATGCTTGCCACACCCACATTGCTTCTGTGGGCTCAGCTGCCTTTGATCTAACTTTTGTGTGGTTTCTGGCTCTTGTCTCCCAGGATCATTCCCATGTACCATTATTTTCGGATTCTACTAAAACAAAGCAAGGCTATGGCATACACTTGAAAAAACACACAGGAAGCTTGTATTTGTGGAGTCTGTCTGGCAAGAACAAAGTATCTATTCCCAGATAATATGCAAGTGTAACACTTGTACCTGTTCTAAGTGGTTAGAGGACAGATAACAAAGGGTTAATCATCCTGCGTACCTCAGCTAGAAGTTAGGAATAGGGATGGCCTGGATCAAATGGAAAGTGCATTCTTCTGGACCATCTTCCAATTTGAGCTTCTTCAGCGACGGACCGAAATCCGCAATTGTGCATGGTTTCGATCCGTGCTCGCCGCCAGAGCGCCCCGAGCTGGCTGGATTCGGGGCTAAGCCACCCTGTAGAGGTGGTGAAGAGGAGGAAGACCACCAGCAGGGTCAAGGAGAGCTGCATCTCTCCTCCTCAGCTGGCCATTACTCCCTTTCCTGAAGGCGGTTGCAGCGGTGGTCAGAAATGGCCACCTCAAAGAAGAACTGAACCGGAAAAGAATGTGCAGGAGGAAGATAAGAAGAGAAACTTTAGGTTGACCGGGTTAAACTGAAAAAGCAACAACATAAGGTACCCTGGATTTGAACTATAAAAAATAACATTGTTCCCAAAGAAGACTTTGAAGCAGCAAAGGAGAGGGAAGGGAAAGGATTTGGATTTTTTTTCCCTTCCCTTCCTTATACTGACAGCTAAGAGATTTAAGTAAGAAATTGACAAAAATCCACTTTGACATCAATAGGCATTTAAGCTGAAAATAAAATGTCAAAGGGATAGCAAAGACTTTGGGATTCTCAAAAACCTTTAAAAGCAGGAAAGGAGAGAAAAAGAATAAAAAGGCGGGATCTGGAAAAATGGAAGAAACTGCCTGGAACTAAAAGGAACCTACAGTGAAACTTTAACAGGATTCCTAAAAGATACATTTTAACTGAAACTTTGTAACAAAATAATAGAACCCCAGGAAGAGAAAATGGAAAAAAAGAAGCAAGAAGAAACAGCTTTGGATTTGGATTATTTGGTGATTTTTGGATTTCTGGCTATTGAATTTAAGGGACTAAAATCAATCAGGTGGTTGTTTAAAAGTGTTTAAAATGGCATCACTTTTAGAAGAACTGAAAATGGAACTTAAAAAACAGAAAGAAGATGCACAAGAAGGAGGAGGTTCTTTTGGCTTCATATTTCAATTTTTAGAAATGGAGATCTGGAACTAGGAGAAACAACAAGAAATGCTCATAGAACAAGAAAGTTGGGACAAAGAAAAAGCCATCTTTAATGATCAAGTAATTTTATGTGGGGAAAAAAAAGAAAAGAGGGGAAAAGAGTGAAAAGAGGGGAAAAAGAGTGAAAAGTTTAAGATTTGAAAAAACAACCAAAAAAAAGAATAGTTTGAAAAATAATTACAATGTTAAGAAGCAACAGAAGAGAGGATCACAGAAGAGAGAATTAGAAGTAGAGACAAGGGGGCAAAAGGAAAGGGAGAAGAAGAGGAGGAAGAAGGAAAGGAAAGAAGTTATAAAAGACAGAAACAAGATATAGAGAAACAGGGAAAAGGTATAAGGATTGAAAGTATAAGCCTATTTAGAGATAACGGGTGAAAATTTAATTGAAAAAGGGATTCTGCAAAGGTACATAAGATAGTATTGTTATATTAGAAATACAAATAATTTTAGAAAATATGAAACAATGTATGATTAAAATGATTGTAATGCAGTGGAATGTTTGTTAATAAATGAAATAAAGTGAATGAGAGAATGAAATTAGGAAAGGATGGGAACATTTTAATTATTATTAATGATTTGAAAAAAAAGAATTAATTATGAAAAGTTTATAAATGTTCACAAGGAAGTATGATATTCAATTGAAAAGAAATGTTAAAGATGTTAAGATTCTAACTGATATTAATGATAGAATTGAATTGGAATGGAATGTTTTATTTACTATTGTCATGTATGTAATTTTTTTAAGAACATAGTATGTATTTTAAGAATGTACCAAGCAAAATTCGATTGGAAGTTATGTACTATATTGAATGTTATAATTTTAAAGGCATAAATTGAAGTTTAAATAAGAGTTGAATGGATAAAATTAAAATATATAAAGGTGTCATACTTCAATTAGTAACTACAGGGGAAAATTTGTTCAATGAGAAAAGATAATATGAAATTGAAACAGGACAGACAAAAGTATAAATATGATGATTGGAAAGACATTGAAACTTAGAAAAAGAGATATAAGTGAATTTAGATAGATAATTAAAAATAAAGTGGAGAAAACCAAGGGAGGGGAAAAATTATGGAGAAAATATTAAAACAGTAATAAGATATGGAACAGAACACAAAGATGAATATGAAATTGAGTTTGTGTCTGTATGAAGAAGTGATAACCCGGGATCATGCTATTCTCAAAAAAAGATGTTTTATTTGTATTATGTTTTTGTGAAAACCCAAATAAAATTCATATTTTTAAAAAAAGATAACTTCTGGACCACTCATTGGCTAATGTGTGGGAATAGGGATGGCTAGAGACCAATAGAAAAAATTGTTAGATTATTGCTAAATGTTTGTTAGATGATATTTCTTATATATCCTGCCTTGTCCCGCCTTCTGCTTTGGTGAAATTGTATAAAGCTCTCTTAATCCTTTGTTCTGGGTCCTGGCATTTTGCTGGCTGGGACCCGTTTTGCTGAAGGGCTTCAATAAAAGGAAATAAAACCAGCACCTCGAGTCTGGTGTTCTTCGTTGGCTTCAGCACTAGGCTCAGACCTGAATTGGGGACAACAGTTACATCTGGTCAATACACACATAAGGCATTGGAATATAGTGTATACTGATTGCAGCATGTGGACTTCCTCAGAGCAGACTTCTGATCTGGGAGTGATAGAATGAGAGAGAAAACATATAATCTAAACTTTGTTTCTAACGTAATTACAGTACCAAAGAAGTTTATGACAACAAGCTTTGACACAGGCTGAGAAAAATATCTATGGGAGAGAACTAAAATATACGAAGAATGGTTACAGGAACTGTTAGATCGGGGTGGATAGGTTCCCAAAGAGACGCGAGACCATTTGGTAATGTTCAGCTCTTTATTTAGGTCTATTTCATTGCAAAGAATAGGAGCCGCGGCAATCCTTTTTAAAGGGCTTGCCTGCGGCTCGGCGGCCAATGACAGCGCTTTGAATCTCCCGCGACCGGCTCAGCCAATTGCAGTAGATTCTAAGAGCACCAAGCATGGCCGCTCAGTTAGCCAATCCGGCTGTGGTCCGTGTGGACCAATCAGATGTCAGGGTTTGGAGTATGCTAATATAGCACAGGAACTGAGCTTGGAGAAGGACCTGGGGAGACATGACAGCAGTCTTCCAATATCTGAGAGGCTGCCACAGGGAGGAAATGGGCCAAGCTATTTTCTAAAGCGCCTGTAGGCCAGACAAGGAACAATGGATGGAATCTGATCAAGGAGAGATTTAACCTGGAAATAAGGAGAAACTTTCTGACAGTGAGAACAATCAACCCATGGAACAGCTTGCCCTCGGAAGTTGTGGGAGCTTCATCACTTGAGACTTTCAATAAGAGATTAGACTGTCATTTGTCAGAAATAGTGTAGGGTCTCCCGCTTGGGCAGGGGGTTGGACTATATGATCTACAAGGTCCCTTCCAACTCTGATTATCTGTTATCTGTTATTTTGACACATTGGAAATGCTGGGCTGACTCCTAGAAACCATCCTTTTATAATTTATCTGCCAAACTGATCTTTGTTCCAAAACAAATATTTGGCTCTAACACTTAAATTGATGCTGTGTTTTTATAGTCCACTCTGTTGCCTAATTTAAACCAGATACTTTTCTATATCTACTGATGCCTTGCCACAGTAAGGAAGAACAGCATTACTCAATTAACATAAATAAATGAACTTTATGCAGCTGTACAATAATACCAGCACTCCTCGACTTACAACCACAACTGAGCCCAAAATTTTTGTTGCTAAGCAAGAGTTAAGTAAATTTTGCCCCATTTGATAATCTCTTCTTGTAATAATAGTTAAATATATCTCTTAACAACTCTTGCAGTTGTTAAGTTAGTAAAACAGTTGTTAAGTGAATCTAGCTTCCCCACTGACTTTGCTTGTCAGAAGGTCACCAAAGGGGTTCACAGGACCCCAGGACACTGAAAGTGTTATAAACATGAGTCAGTTTCCGAGGGTCTGAATTTCGATCAAGTGACCATGGGGATGCTGCAATGGTTGTAAGTGTGAAAAATGGTCATAAGTCACTTTATTCAGTGCCATGGTATAGTGGTGGGATTCAAAAAATTTTTACTACCGGTTCTGTGGATGTGGCTTGGTGGGCATGGTGTGTCCTGGTGGCGTGGCTTGGTGGGCATGGCAGGGGAAGGTTACTGCAAAATCTCCATTCCTTCCCCACCCCACTAACCTGCTTTCCAGCTCCATTCTCCTCTGCAGGGCAACAAAAGAAGACCCAGCTGATCAGCTGGGACTCGGGAGGCAGAGAATAGATGGGAGCGGGGCCAGTCAGAGGCGGTATTTGCCAGTTCTCCGAACTACTCAAATTTTCCGCTACGGGTTTTCCAGAACTGGTCAGAATCTGTTGAATATCACCTTTGCTGTGGTAACTTCGGACACTCACTAAATGAATTTTTGTAAGTCACCTGCAATTCCCAACGTAGACATTTCCCTTCACCAGCAAGTGTTCCTTCCCACTGTCTTGCCTAGGCTTGCCTTTCTGGCTTGGCCATTGCTCTCTAAAACTTCAGATAATATACCGTAGTTTAACCACACCTTTAGCCTGATAAAAGCAAAAAAATTGCTGTCTGCAGCAAAGGCCTCTCGGGAAATTCTCAATCACTAAGAAAGCTATGCCTTCAAAGGAAAGTATGGAGATGTTAGGGTGATGATTGTTTTCATCTGAAGAGAAATTAGATGATCATGATCTCCAGGTGCAGTAGCTTGTTCTTCCTTTCAGATGATAGCTATCCAGACAATACTGCTTATATATCTGGGCAAGGACACAATGGGAAAAGACTCATATACCTGCAAACAAGGTGTTGGCATATCAAGACCAATGTTATCTCATGGTGTCCTCAAGATCTGTTTGGCTCTAGAATTCGCAATCTGCTGACTAGTAATCTTGGGAGCTTTTGTTCACTACATCTGAAAGATGCAGGTTGGAGAAAGGAGTTTATTTGTCTTGTGTGCAGCCTATGAAGTTTCAGTAAGTGCTTTTCTGTTCCCTCTAGCCATACGTCGTCTAATATTTTTAAAAAATATTATTATGGGCCTAGTTTTCCTTGGAGTACAAATCCCACTAGCTCACCAGTACAAAAAGTTATGAGGTACGGCCTTGTTATAAGGTAGAGTGAGGCAATCACATATTGTCTGCTGCCCCATTTTGAACTTGCACAGTTGAAATCCACTAAAATCACCAATTTTCAGAGGTGTTCCATTTTTGTCCTTTTGGTTTTGGGACACCAGCCCTTCCCCAATAAAACAGGTGCAATGTGATGAAAGGTACACCTGCAGGAGCAGTGGGGGAGAATTTGGCAACAGAGAGCTTTCCAAGAGAGAGGTCCAGATTAAGAGACTGCACTGTCCCAAGCTGGAGGCAAGGGGTTCAGGATAGCTACATCCTAGGATCTCTCAGGGTATATATCATCAAATCGGTTAGAAGGTTATCGCATTTTAGCGTTAGCATTTAGCGTTTTACAGCGCTCTCTGGGCACTAGACAATGTAGAAGTGTTATTTGCATATTGCCCCCAACAATCTGGATCCTCATTTTACCAGCCTTGGAAGGATGGAAGGCTGAGTCAACCCTGAGTTCTGCCAGGTTTGAACTCCAGGCTGTGGACTTGCAGTACTGCATTCTAACCACTGCGCTACCAGATGGTAGGTTTAGTTTTGCAAGATTCTGTCCATTAAGTGAAAGCAAATGAAAGATTTAACTCATTTATACCTTGCTGTTTTATCTCTGGGCTTAAGTTGGGTCTGATGTGTGTTGACTTTTTAGTAGTTTTAACACACTTGCTTTGCTTAACCCTCCTGTTCCTCCTCCCAATTTGAAAGTAAAGAGGAAGGAGAGATACCAATAATAGAAGAATTATCTAGAAGATAATTGTAGGTGTATTGTCTCTTTTTGACTTCTCCATTTTTTCCCTCTCTCTTTCCACTCCTTGGAAAATTATGGTTACTGTTTATCAGTATTAACAAAATTACGATAATGCATATAACTCATTCCCTATAAAATGTCACTTTCCAAACTTTTAGAGAAATCTGTCTCCATCATAAAACTCAGGGAAAGGGGCAACATTTTGACTTTCCACTGACCGAGTGCACATTCTATGTAACATTTTTTATGGTTACAGATAACTCCAGTGTGCGTGAGAGGACAGATATTGAAGTGGTTAAAAACATCCACACATTAATCCTCATGATAAAAAGGAGAAAACATTCCATTCCAGGTGGATTAGATAACACTTTTAAAATATCATTATTATTTTTTTGCAGGAAGAGTTGTTATGAAGAAGCACACCATATGTCTGTGCTGAAGTGGAAGATGTACATTTATGTCTTGTTTTTCATTATAATTATTTTACAGTGTTTAGAAATACCTCTGTAGAATAGATATTTCAGTTACATAAAACATATGCCCTTAACTTTGCTGTGCAAGATCCCAGGGTTGATGCTGCTCTTTCTAAACCCCGATGGCTATCTTCAAAAACCAATCAATTAAATCTTGCCACCAGTTTATTGGAAGGAAGACAGAAAGCTGTTGCTGAATGACTTGGAAATTTTTCTTAGAAAATATACAATCTGAGGCCTGACATTTGCACAATGAGTTACTATAACTCACTTGGGCTTGAGAGTTCTTTATGAATCCAGAAGCACATTTGCTTTTGTGATTGGCAACTAGTTTAAAGCCTCTGGATTGGTCAGTTGTGGAAGAAATATTGGGAGCTTGACTGTTTTTTTTACCCATTAACAGACATTGCCCTTGAATTTCCACACTTTAGTTTCCATTTTCCATAGCTGAGGTGCAGGAAGTTGAAGACTGTATCTTTATGAGACCAGGTTCATACACTGAACTATGATTTGTTGAATCATGATTTGCTGATTAACCAATCATATTGGGGTGAGCTTGGGAAAACAATGTGATGAGTTGCAGTGGGAGGACAATAGGGAAGAGTCCCGAGAAAGTAGAAAGTGTGAGAAAAAAACTCACAATAACCACACCTTTATTTTGTGATGGGGCAAAGAGACATTGATTGGGTCTCAAGACTCTATTGTTAATATCCTGCAGTGAGAAAATATTGTTTCTGGAATCCTCTTTGTTTCTTGACCTGACCCACCATAAAAGTTTGACCTCAATCTTGAACACTGAAAGTTCCTCCTGGCCCCATTTTATAACACACAAAATCAAGACAGGAATTAATTTTTGTTTCTCCTCCCTTCATGGCCCATTCCTTCCCCAAGGTCGTCTCTACATTCCTTTACATTTCCCACTTAGAGATTCAAGCGAGATTTGCTTCAGAACTCATGATGGGGTTTTGAAATGTGTTGAGATACTTTATCTCACCTGATTCATGGACTGGCAACAGTTCTTCATCTGTCATTCTCTTCTGAAACCAAATCCTGGATTAATGGAGTAGAGACCATGAAAGCAAACCAAATGCTGCAGAAATGGGAGCTTCGTGTTTTCAGGGTGAACCTGCTTCTCTTAGCGGCTGGCTCTTTAAATGGCCTAAGGATAACACTTTGGCAAACATCCAAGCGAGTACTTAATTTTCAGCATGTAAATGCTCCAGTAGTTTCCTTCACTGGTAGCTGCCCTATGTACTAATTATAGTTGCCTGGAGTAGAGTTATAGATGTCAGTCTCTCTAAGTTAATGGCTGAATGGATATCTCATTGCTTCCTTGGGTTCGGAGTTGTGTTGAATTGTAGGGAAGAATTATGGATTGGTTAGCGAAGAGAACTTTTTGCTTCGGGCTATTTATTTATTAAGTGCATAGTGCAGACACCACAAGAGCAGCAAGAAGTTACAGTACATAAAGCAGGCTTCAATATGACGCACATGAACAAAAGGGGCTGGGCCTCACAATTCCATGGCTACCATCTTGCCTGTTTTGACTTCTGCTGCCCTGCAGACACCACTGTCTGTATATAAAACTTTTAGAAAATTTACAGCTTTCTCCTTAAGGTACACACCAGACTTATAGAAAGAGAAAAAGAGAGGGAGAGAAGAATGAATTACCCCACTTCAAGAAGTTGAAGTCCTCTTCTTTCTACTGTCAGCCTTGTGAGGTAGTCATGAAATGCATTTAGGAGTACTGACTCTATCTAAGCACCAAGATTAAAATTATCAGAATTTTGCAAGTCTGAAAATACCCCTCTCATTTCTCCTTTTTACTACCCCCAAAACTAAGGAGGTTCCCTTCTGAGATGCTTTCTCTACCCCTCTTTTGGACTCAAATGTTGCTTATCAGACCGTTCTCTAGGCTGCGGCACTTTTTTCTATGTTGAATCTCTCTTGATCAGCTTCCATCCATTATTCCTTGTCTGGCCTTCAGGAGCTTTGGAAAATAGCTTGACCCCTTCCTCTCTGTGGCAGCCCCTCAAATATTGGAACACTGCTACCATGTCTCCCCTGGTCCTTCTCTTCACTAGACTAGCAATGGCCAGTTTCTGCAACTGTTCATTGTATGTTTTAGCCTCAGTCTCCTAATCATCTTGGTTCAATCATCTTGGATCAATCAGATGCTTCCGCTAAAAACCACGCAGTTCATCCTCCCCTGGTGCTGGCCAATTCTTGATCTTCCTTGCCATTTTCTCCACCACATCTGCTGCTATTACAAGTTTAGCTTCATTTTAATTCTTTCTTTCTTTCTTTCTCTAAGAAACCTTCTTTCTCTAAGCTGCGTTCTTATCATATTTCTTTGGGTTGTCTCATGGCTGGGCCCAAAACTGCCCTGTTTCTTCTTTGTCAGATGTTGACTGATTCACTGCTGTCTCTTTATTAATGGATCAGTCAAAATTATTCAGATTCGCTTGAAACTGGAGATTCTGCTAATAGTGTGCAATTCGACCTTTGTATCTGCTGATCTACTCGCCTATATCTGTAATTTACTGCTCTGCTTTATAATTTCCAGTGCTTCTTTAATCTTTCTTGGTGATATATTGTTTCTAAATCAAAGTACCATTTTATAATGCCTTGATACGACCACACTTGGAATATTGCATCCAGTTTTGGTCGCCACGATAAAGATGTGAAGATGTTGAGACCCTAGAAGGAATGCAGAGAAGAGCTACAAAGACGATTAGAGGACTGGAGGCTAAAACATATGAAGAACAGTTACAAGAATTAGGTTTATCTAATTTAATGAAAAGAAGGACTAGGAGTGATATGATAGCAGTGTTCCAATATCTAAGAGGCTGCCACAGAGAAGAAGGGGTCAAGTTCAACTTTTTCTCCAAAGCACCTGAAGGCAGGACAAGAAACAATGGATGGAAACTAGTCAAGGAGAGACCCAATCTAGAACTAAGGAGAAATTTCCTAACAGTGAGAACAATTAATCAGTGGAACAACTTGCCTCCAGAAGTTGAGGGTGCTCCATCACTGGTGGTTTTTTTGTCTGGTAGAGGGTCTCCTACTTGAGCAGGGGATTGGAATAGAAGGCCTCCAAGTTCCCTTCTGACCCTGTTGTTCTGTTATTTCTTGACCAGGTTCTTCACCTTCTTTTCTTTCATCTGTTCCAGCCTACTTAAATCTGTTCTTAGCTGATCTTATTTTCCAGCCTGATCTACCGTTTTGGAGGCGCACTATTTGTCTTTTGTTTCTGGTTTGTTGATTTTGCACCCAAGATATTCAGTTATAACCGCCAGCCGTGCTGTACATTAGTTGGTTTGAAAAAACGCAGCGGTAAAGGGATTGGAAAGAATTTCAGGAGCCACACGCTGCACATTTTCCCTCCCTTGTTGCAAAATTGAGTGTAAATGATTCCTTCATCATCTATCTTGTTTGGAAATAGGCTTCAGAAGCATATCTAACTGTGGTAAATAAGCATATTGTAATAGTGTTCCATTACACATTTCTCCCTCAGGCGTGAATGTATTTGAGAAGGCATAGCGTGTATTGTTAGGAAGCAATCTCAACCACTTCCTTCTTTGCATGCTGAATAATCCAATAAACAATTTTAAGGAAAGTGAATATTTAATGAATCAGAGGATGCTTTTTTTTTCTTAATCCCTTTTCCATTTTGTATTTTATCCGTCTGCTTACATTTTAATAACCAGGTTATTAAAGAAGCTGCAGATCAACTGCATGGGAAAAGAACAAGATAGTTTTCCCTGGGGGTGGGGGAGTGGGTTGGACCTGAAAATATGCCAGGCCACAATAAATTCCCAGTTCTTTCTGTCAATGGTTAAGTATTTGATTCAAAAAACCCAAACCTAGAAATCAAGCAGTAAGTAAATTATGACCATATGGAAACTGTTCTCTGTGTGGTAGTGAAAGGCCCTTGATAATTAGCGATTACAATGCAATGAAATGTTGTTGCCCTGAATTTGTTGGATTTTCTCACACAAAAGGAGAACTCTAATTTTGCTTCATACATGATGTGAGACTTCTACAAGGGCCAGAACCTTAGGGTAGACTGGTCGCCAAAAAAATACCTCCAAAAGAAGGCAGGAACAAAGTATTATTGTTCTCTGCTACCATTCTCATTTTATGATATCTAAGCAAAATACCTGCAAGGAACATAAAAAAACCAGATGGAATTTCAATTGCATTATTATGGCCACTATTTTGACTTTTTGGACCAGACATATGGATACTCCTGTGTTTGATTTATGTGTTTTCAAATATTTGTCCAACACATCTATAAAAGCTGTTGATCTAAAACAACTATATAAAAATCTCTCTGGGGACTTTTTTTGAAATTACATTCTATGATGTGAACTGTGTTTCAGTTTCTCTCTCTCTCCCTCTCCCTCCCTCCCTCCCTCCCTCTCTCTCTCTCTCTCTCTCTCTCTGTCTCTCTGTCTCTCTCTCCCTCCCTCCCTCTTCCTCACCCACACACAGACACACAAGTAGAAGTAAAAATGGAACACGTGGAATGTAGTACAGTCTTGGTTAAAGGAATTTTTATATTAAAATTATTTAAATAAATCTCAAAAGTTTGCATGCTTGTTAAGTATTATAATGCTAACACATTAACCATTGTTTTTTTAGCCATGATAAATATTTAGATATTTTTATAAAATCCTTCATGGATCGCCTACAATAGCATTTTCAATTGCCTAAATCAATGCCTTGCCCTTGATGGTAATAAATTACAGTAATATCCCTTACCAGATCACCTATGCATTTGTTCACAGACTAAAGCTGAATTCATGATTCATGCTGTTAAACTGCCCTTTATTTTACACTTGTTATCTTAAGGTCATGTTGTCACATGTTAGCAAATGTTCACTCCAGTCCAACTACCATTTACAGAACAGTTAACTTATTGAAATGTCTAGAAAGACTGAGAAATGTTTAGTTTGGCTGTGGTCATATGTCGAAGACTACCTATATTGTTATGAAAATAAAATGTATATTGAACAATCAGCCAGACAGCAATATAAATAGATGTCCTTAATTCTTAATCTTAGAAATGGATTCTGACTGAAACTTTCCAGCCTTTTCCCTTTGTCTTTACAGAATCTTGCAGGTCCAAATACTGAGAAAACCAAACCACACAGTTAATTCATATTTCTTTTATTGAGTTTGTAGTCTGTAATCATAAAAGAGGTTGCATAAATCAATAAAAGTATGTGTAGTTTAGAAAGCGATGGTTGAATGATAACTTATTTCAATTACTCATAGGTCTCTTGTCTCGCACCTGCTGAGGTGCTAGATAACACTGTGAAATGATGGTAAGATCTAAATTTACTCATAACTTTGGAGAAAAAGAGGAATTATATAGACTATGTCTTTACCAGAGAGCCTCCCCCAAGGGTATGATTAGAGTTAGGGTTGGGTTAGGATTGGCTCTCTAGGGTCATCACGAGTTAGGTGGCTTAGGAATATGATTTATAAAAAAAACCCATTCTCTTCCATTAGCATTGGATAGAAGTGCAGTTTCAAGTATTCAAGTTCAGTTCAAATATTTTACATTTCTAAGGGCTCTTCAACAGAGTAGCACTAAAATGCTGCTATCCAGGACGGAAGTGGACCTAAATGTATGCAAGCAGAATTAATTCCCCGCCGCATTTCAGATCCCTATTCTGCATTAAAGTAGGGATTCTGAGAGAAAAACAGAGAGGAGAACACTTCCCTTAGTGCCAGTTACTAGCAGTAGCATCTGGAATCCCATAGCAATGTCCTGAGAATCTTCTACTGCTAGTAACTGGACCAGCACCAAAGGAAATGTTCTCCTCTCTGCTTTTCCCTCCAAATCCCCACTTCAGTTCAAAATAAGGGATCTGAAAGGTGATGAGGAATTATTTCACTTGTGACCTGAATAACAGCATTTAAAAGGTATTCTGCTGAAGAGCCCTTCGAAATGTAAAATATTTGAAACTACCCCAACTGATACATTTATGTCCAATGCTAATGGAGAAGAGTGTTTTTTTATAAATCATATTTATAAGCCACCTGACTCATAATGAACCTGGAGAATCTCATTACAAGAACTTTTAAACAGAACTTTTGAAGTTTTTAGGATTTCATCTGGGAACATTAAGTGTTCTATTAAAGCGCAGAAAGTATTGTTTCCTCATTCTTTTCTTGCTGTAACATGAGCTTGTTTGTCTTTGAGGTAGGCAATTACAAGAATAATTATCTAGAGAGACGTCAGTCGGTTTCCCATTCTTTTTTTTTTTTCTTTCATCACATGGTATTATTTAGTGCTTTTATATGTCCGGATTAAATGGTTCTCGGCATTGAAAGCACCTAGACAGGATACAAGTAACCAGTATATAGCCTGTGAGAAATGAATAAAAAATGAAGATAGGTTGGGGAGAAAATGAAGAGGGTTTTAAATGTTGTTTGCTCTACTCAGCATTTGTTTTTACATATTTACTGGAAAATCGTTGGTTTCTATGACATCTACATATTTAAACAAAATAGCTTATTACAGGTAGTACTCCACTTTTAACCACAATTGAGCCTAAAATTTCTGTCGCTAAGTGAGAAATTTAAGTGAGTTTTGCCCCATTTTATGACTTTTCTTGCCGTGGTGGTTAAATGCATTGCTGTAGCTCTTAAGTTGGTAACATGGTTGTTAAGTGAATCTGGCTTCCCCAATGACTTTGCGTGTCAGAAGGTTGCAAAGAGTGATCACATGACCCCAGGACACTGCAATGTCATAAATTCAGTTGCCAAACATCTGAATTTTGATCACATGACCATAGGGATGCTGCAACAGTTGTAAGTGTGAAAAATGGTCATAAGTCACTTTTTTCAGTGCGGCTATAACTTCAAATGGTCACTAAATGAACTGTTGTAAGTTGAGGACGACCTGCATTTTGCTTGTAGGTGACTGAGCGGTGAGGAGCAGGAGAGTGTTTAGAACTGACTCTGATTGATATTTCCAGTTTGAAGGGCTTCAGCGACAGACAGGAATCCGCGATTGTGCGCAGTTTCTGTCTGGGTTTGCCGCTGGAGCACCCCGAGCCGTCTGGTTTCGGGGCTAAGCCACCCCGTAGAGGTGGTGAAGAGGGGGGAGACTGCCAGCAGGGTCGAGGAGAGCCACATCTCTTCTCCTCAGCTAGCCATTACTCCCTTTCCCAAAGGCGGTAGGAGCAGTGGTCAGAAATGGCCACCTCAAAGAAGAACTCAACCAGAAAAGAACATGCAGGAGGAAGATAAGAAGTGAAAGTTTTGGCTGACCGCGTTAAGTTGAAAAAGCTACAACTAAGGTACCCTGGAATTTAAATTTTACAAAAAATAACATCGCTCCCAAAGAAGAGTCGGAAGCAGCGAAAGAAAGTGAAAAGGGAAAGTTTTGGCTTTGTTTTTTTTCTCTCTCCTTCCCTATATTGACAATTAAGAGACTTAAATAAGAAATCGGAAAAATCTGCTTTGGCATCAATAGGCAATTAAGCTGAAAATAAAACAAAATGCCAAAGGGACAATAAAGATTTCTGGACATTAAAAACTTTTTCTTCTATAAGCAGGAAGGGAGAGAAAAAGAATAAGGGCAGGATCTGGAAGAGGGAGGAGACTGCCTGGACTTTAAAAGAATCTAAAGTAAAACTTCAGTAAGACTTCTAAAAGATACATTTTAACTGAAACTTTGCAACTAAATAGTAACCCCAGGAAGAGAAAGTGAAAACAAAGAAAGAGCAAAAAAGAAACAACTTGCGTGTATTTGGATTATTTGGTGATCTTTGGATTCTTGGTTATTATATTTGAATGACTAAAATCAATCGGGTGGTTGTTTAAAAATTTATACAATGGCATCACTTCTGGATGAATTGAAAATGGAACTTAAAAAGTACAAAGAAGATGCACAAGAAGAGAGGGGTTCTTTTGGCTTCGTTTTTCAGTTTTAGAAATGGAGCTCTGGAACTATGAGAAACAACAAGAAAAGACTGCAAAACAAGAAGACTGGGACAAAGAAGAAGCCATCTTTAATGAACAAGTAACTATGTGGGGAAGAAAAAGGAAAGGGGGCAAAGAGAATGGAGAATTTAAGACTTAAAAAAAACAACCAAAGAAAAGAAAAATAATTCAAAAAATAAGTATAATACTGGAAAGCAACAGAAAGGGGGAATACAGAAGAGGGAAATAGAGGTAGAGAGACAAAGGGTAAAAAGGGGAGAGAGAAGAAGAGAGGGAAGAAGGAAAGGAAAAGAAGTTACAAAGGTCCAGAGCAAGATATAAAGAAACAGGACCTATTTAGAGATAATGGGTGAAAATCTAAGTGAAAAAGGGGTTCTGTAAAGGTACATAAGATTGTATTGTTATATTTGTAATAGAAATAACTTTAGAAAATTGGAAACAACATATGATTAGAATGAGGGATAAAATAGTGTAATTTAGTGAAATGTTTGTGAATAAAATAAATGAGAAAATTGAATTAGGAAGGAACAGGAACACTTTAATTAGTCAAGGTTTTATAAAATATAAGTGAAGGGGGGCGGAATTAACTATGGAAAGTTTATAATTGTTCCCATAGAAGTATGATATTTAATTGAAAAGTAATGTGAAAAATATTAAGACTTTAATGAATATTAATATTAATGATTGAATTGAATTCGAATGGAATGTTTTAATTATATACATTTATAATTTTTTTTCTTTTTTTTCAAGAATACAGTGTGTGGTTTAAGAATGTACCAAGCAGAATCCGAATGGAAGTTATGTATTATATTGAATGTTACAACTTTAGGGGAAAGATATAAAGGCGTCATACTCCAATCAGTAACTACAGGAGAAATTTTGTTTAGTGAGAAAAGATAATAGACAATTGAAACAGGACAGACAGAAAGTATAAATATAATGATTTGAATTGAGATGAAATAAGTAAAATAAAATTGAGAAAATTAAAAGAGGAGAGAAGCTATGTAGAAAATGTAAAATAGTAATAAGATATGGAATAGAATATAAAAATGAGCATGAACCTGAATTTGCGTCTGTACAGGATTATGCTGCTTTCAAAAAAGATGTTTTATTTGTATTTCTTTTCTTTTTGTGAAAACTCAAATAAAATTTACAAAAGAAAAAAAAAAGAACTGACTCTGATTGTTCCCCATTTACAAACTTACATTATCTTTTCCATCCCACCATAAAATTATTGGTTTTGTCAGCCTTCCCAAATCTCAATTTTCTGTTGTGCTGTAGGTGATCTCAAGATACATAAGCATCTTAAACAAGCATCTTGCAACAGGAGTGGGCTTGTATTGTTTTATTTGAATATATGCATGCACATCATATTTGATATATGTATTTAAATCATGGGTACTTAAGGAAAATGAGATACCTGAGAAAGACCGCAGTCAAAACTCTGAAAAAAACAATAATTTCTTTCAGAAAAAAATAAGGCAGGTTCAGAAGACGTACCTGGATTTGGAGCAAATTACTAATTCAGGGAATTAAAATAAAATTCTAATAAGATAGATATGAGATTTCAATACGATAGCATGACCCAGAGAAAAGAAGGTTTACATATGAGGAGAGGGGATCTTATTTAATGAGATGAATATGCTGGTTCTGCAGAAGCCACCCAACCATATGTGGAGACATACTTAAAGAGTGTGAAACCAAGTGACATCTAAGTGACTCAATCACAGGAATGTTTTCTGCTCAAGCAGTTTTGAAATAAGGGGGTGCTGGGCCAGGGCACTAGTTACTTTAATGAAGTTGAGGCAGGTGAACTTGACAGGATGTCTGTGGAGATTCTCAATCATCCAAGTCATAGTTGCTTCAAAAGTGCTTTTCAAAAGACCCCTGGACTTCCTTGGGTTTTTGTCAGGGAATTGCACACCAGGTACCCCAATGGAAGTCAGAGATGATAACATGAACTTGTAATTTTATATAAATAAATAAATAAATATATTTTACATCTATATTCATAGCAAATAAGATGGTCAGGCAAACAGGAGCATCATAAGCAAATGCCAGAGCATACAACACACACAGAAGAAAAAGACGGGGGAGGGGAGGGGGAAATCCCCCCCTCCACACCCACAGCAACCAATCACAGCTTAGATTGCCTCACACAGGAGCAAATGTGAGCATTCTCCAATCAATCAACTACAACTGTGTGTTCTGGCTCATTGTACAACCCCACTGTTCCAGCTACTAAATTTAAATATCTTAATAGGGTTCCCCCCTTTTTCCCCCTTGAGAGGCTGCTACTATTATGAAAATAATTCAGGCAGTTCCGGTTTGCAGCGCTTCGAGGCAGGCAGGAATCCGTGACTGTGCGTGGTTTCTGCCTCCGCTTGCTGCTGGAGTGCCCTGAGCCACCCGGCTTCAGGGCTAGCCACCTCTGTAGAAGGTGGCAAAGATAGGGGGGGGTCTGGCAGGGTTGAGAGATATCGCACCTCTCTTCTCTAGCCAGCAAAACCCTCTTTTCCGAAGGCAGTTGAGTGTCGGTCAGAAATGGCCGCCACATAGAAGTGCTCAGACGGAAAAAGAAAGTTCAGGAGGAGTTGAGAAGAAGTGAAAATGTTTTTGCTGACCGGAACAAAGCAACAACAAAAGTACCCTGGAACTCAAAATTTGTGAAAGATACATCGTTTCCAGAGATTTACAAGCGGCGAATGGAAATTAAAAGGAAAAGTTTTTTTCTTTCACTCTCCTTCCTAACATTGACAGCGAATAGAAATACATGAGAAATCGGAAAAACCTGCATTGGCACTAATAGGTAATTAAATGCTAAAGGGATAATAAGGATTTCTGAATTCTTAAAAAAATTTTTTTTTTTTTGCTGTAAGTGGGAAGGGAGAGGAAAAGAATTGGAGCAGGATTTGGAAGTAAGGAGGAGATTGCCTAGAATCTTAAAGAATTACTAAATACTAACAAGACTTCTAAAAGATACATTTTAACTGGAACTTTGCAACTAAACAGTAACCCCAGAAAGAGAAAGTGAAGAAAGAAGAAAGTGCTAAAAGAAATAGCTTATTTGGATTTTTTGGTGACTTTGGGACTTTTGGAAATTATCTTTGACTAAAAACACTTGGGTGGTTGTTTTGGAAAAACTTTTTCTTTCTACAATGGCATCACTTGTGGATGAATTGAAAATTGAATATAAAAAATACAAAGAAGAACAAGAAGGGAAAGACTCTCTTGGCACTCTTTTTCAATTCTTAGAAATGGTGATTTGTACCTATGAGAAACTGACTGCGCAACAAGATGATTGGGATAAAGAAGAAGCCATCTTTGATGAACAAGTAACTTTATTTGGGGAAGAAAGGGAGAAAGAGGAAAAGAAAAAGGAAAGGGGGACTTTAAGTTTTGAAAAAACAACCAAAAAAGAGAAAAATAAGGTGAAAAGTGGATATAATGTTAGAAAACAACAGAAAGGGGGAAAGCAGAAGAAGAAAAGAGAGGTGGAGAGACAAGGGAGTAAAAAGGGCAGGGAGAAGAACAAGCATGGGAGGAAGGAAGGGATGAGAAGCCTTAATGGTGGGGAGCGAGATGTAAAGAAACAAGATTCATTTAGAGATAATGGGTAAATTTAATTGAAAAAGGGATTCTGTAAAGGTACATAAGATTGTATTGTTATATTTGTATTTAGAAATAATATTAGAAAATTGGAAACAACATGTGATCAAAAATGGGATAAAATATTTAGTGTAACTTTGTGAAATTTTTGTGAATAAAAGGAAGGCAATGAAATAAATGAGAGAATTGAAATAGGAGGAAATGGGAACATCTTAATGATATAATGATTTAAAATATAAGTGATGTGATGTAAAATGTTTAAGATTTAAATGAATATTAATATTAATGATTAGATTTGAATTGGCATGGATAGTTGTTTTAATTATATTATATACTTATAAAATTTTTCTTTTATAAAACATAATGTGTAATTTTAGAATGTACTAAACAGAATCCCAATGGAAGTCATGTATTATATTAACTGTTATAAATTTAGGGGAAAGAGTTAAAGGCGTCATACTCCAATCAGTGTACAGGAGAAATTTTGTTTAAAGAGAAAAGATAAACAGATAGCTGGAAACAGAACAGACAAAGAATAATAAGCATTATGATCTGAACTGAGATGAGATAAACAAAATAAAACTAAGAAATTTAAAAGAGGTGAGAAGCTATATAGAAAATGGAAAATGGTAATAAGATATAGAATGGTATATAAAATGAACATTAATTTGAATTTGTGTCTGTACGAAGAGATGTAACCCGGGATCAAGCAGCTTTCAGAAAAGATGTTTTATGTTTTTATGTTTTATGTTTTGTTTGTTTGTGTATTGTCTTTGAAAATCAATAAAATTTGTTTTAAAAAAAAGAAAGTAATTCAGGAATTAGCTGAATCTAATAATGGAGTACCTAACAGTCAAAAGTTACAGTGCTTCTGAGCAGGAAGGTGCTTTGTGACAATTAGAGTATATAATTATTGAATTGACAGAAGCAGACAAGTGTCACCAGCAGACAGGTGATTGATGGTGAATTATGGCTGAAAATTCAAGGAAGCAGACGTGCTTCTGGCAGTGTTACAGAGGTTTTCAGTCTCTTTTGTTTTCCTAGCATTTTAATTGATTGGTTTAACCTGTGCGATTGCTGTATATATTTGCTGCTTGTCTTGTATTTTCTTAACATGCCCTTTTCTTGTTTTGTGATTTTTTCTCTCTCATCACTCTGGGATGATTTGCATTGTATTCTTGTGCAAGCCCGTTCTCCCTGAAGAAATTAAGGGCAGCTTAAAAATGGTTGTACATAACAAATGATAAATAACATGTATCGTCGAGGCGGCTCACACCTCAGCCCCCTTCATTCAGAACACAGCTTAGAGCAGCGTGATTAGTTTGTTTTGAAGCAGTTTGGCCCAGCTTGAAGCAATTATCCATGTACATTGTAGATATGAATGAAGAAGGTCTGGTCTCTGAAATCTTGTACAGATGAGCCAAAAAGAAAAGGATCAAACACCAATAAGCATCACCACCAACCCGGAATGCTAATACTGTGGTACTTTCTCTTGTGTGCTGAGTTAAGTCTTGGCAGCTTTCTACAAGCAGATGTTAGCAGAGCGGCAGTCTACAGGAATAAAGGGCTCTCTGAAATGTTTTTAGCAATTGCACAAGAGTGTTTATTTGTATGCGAAAGCATATGTGTGAATTTGGAATATACTCTGACTCTATTAGGCAGGAATAGATAGCTCCAGAGATCTCGGTTAATTAAGCACCATCCAGTTGGGATCACTTCTGGTCATCTCATTTGTCTGTAAGCGATGATCATTCCTAGCTCAGGGATCTGTTTGATAATATGCAGTCACTATTTTTTCTTCTCTTTCTACTTACCTACCTACCTACTACCTGCATACCTGCCTATTTATTTATGCAGTTTGCAGGGTACCCAGGTCATGTGATCACCTTTGGTGACCTTCTGACAAGCAAAGTCAATGGGGAAGCCAAGATTCACTTTGCAAAACCGTGTTACTAACTGAACAACTGCAGTGACTCTCTTAACATCTATGGCAAGAAAGATTGTGAAATGGGACAAAACTCACTTAACAACTGTCTTGCTTAGTAGCAAAAATGTTGGGCTCAGTTATGGTCATGTTGAGGACTACATGTAGAGTAGTTTAAATCAAAAGGAAGTTAATTTCTTTCGAATATGTATTGTTTGTATCTTGTAGAATTCTGCATTGTGGTCAACTATTAAACCCTGATAATATATCTTAACACCCTTAGCCTGAGCAGCTTATAGTTTGACTAAAGCATTTTAATCTTTTTCTTTCCTTCTTCTGTATCTTCAGATGAGTAACAAGAGGTCCAATAGCTTCCGCCAGGCCATTTTGCAAGGGAACAGGAGGCTGTGCAGCAAGGCCCTCCTGGAGGAGACAGGACTCAGCCTTTCTCAGCGGCTGATTCGACACGTGGCATATGAGACGTTACCCCGTGAGATAGACCGGAAGTGGTACTACGACAGCTATACCTGCTGTCCTCCACCTTGGTTCATGATTGCCATCACAATTGTAGAGGCAAGTATCATCAAGCACAGAATGGTGTGGGTGGGGTTGACCTAGTCTATTGTATTCTCTTTGGTCTGAAAAGGGTTAAGCTTGCGAGCCATCAGACAAAGTTGGGTGTCACCTAATCCCAATATAATTTAGACCAGGGTTGTCCACCCTTGGCAACTTTAAGACTTGTGGATTTTAACAGAATGGCTGGGAGTTGAAGTCCACAGGTCTTAAAGTTGCCAAGGTTGGACAACCCTGATTTAGACCCTAATATACGATACGTAATTTAAATGCTAATATTTACACAGATAAAGAGCCTAAGGTTTTTTTCTGGAATATGGTTTGGAAAAGTAATGAGCTACTGGTACAGACTGGGAGCAGATATAACGTATTAAATGGGTTCTTTGGTATGTGCCATGGCAACATGTGTGTTTTCACAAATAGTTCATTGTTTTCATTTCTTAAAAAGTTTTAATGAAGGTATCGGCCTGTGGCTTTCTAAATGTTATCAGATTCCAACTCCCATAAAATTTGGCCAGTTGTCCCAGCCAGTGGTCAAAAATAATGGGATTTATATGTAGCAGCTGTAAATTCCCCACTTTTACCTAAGAACAGAATAAGGAATGTCTCCTCTCTGGCAGAACACTCTTTTCAAGGAGATCTACTGAGATTGTGGTAGTTTAGAAGTAGCCAACATTCACTTGGAAAGAAGTAGATATTAGATGTGAGTTAGTACCATTGTGCGTCTGGCATTAACAAAAAACATCTCTTCTACACTTTCAGTTTTGATAACAACCATGTTTGTAAAAGGAAGCGTTCCCCCACAAGTAATTACTCGCAAACTGAGGGAGTTGTCTGACATTCACCAAGAAGAATTAAAAAATGCTGCTGAAACAGTGAAGGACAAATGGTGATGGATGTGATGCAAGTAACCAGGAACAGGAGTTGAGTGCAAAGCACTTTGAGTTTATTACATGTTATCTGACCTACTAATGCTCCAGACAAATTAAGTGGTAGATAAGAGTCAACAGAGTGCATGGAGGGCTGAATCTAGGTCTCTTGTGGGAGCATAGTGATTCCAAATTGATGACACATTTGATTCCACCCTCGGGCTTAGCCTGGTCTTCTCCTACAGTGTTGGTGCCTTTGAAGGAGGGGTGCCGACCAGTGAAATTTAATTGTTTTCGTACTGCATAAACAAGGCTTTCCTCTCCTAGTTATCTTTACCTCCTCCCCAAGCAGCTTTGTTCTCCCCTTTGCCTTTGTCTTCTCTTCACAGGGCAGCTACCCTTCCCTCTTGCCCTCCGTCCATCTTCTTTCCTCTTCCCCCACTTCCTCCTCTGTTATTTCCGCTGAAAGGAGGGAGGAGAAGGGAACTTTGTTTGTCTGTGTGCTTGTGTTTCTCTTGTGAAAGTGGTTTGCGTATGTGAGAAAGAATAGATAGTACATAGGAAATTAGTTACCTAAATGAGATGCCGAATTTGCTGGCAATCAGTGGTGATTGTTTTCATTTTACTTTATCCTGGTGTGGCCTTGCTTTTTTTAGTATTGCTTCAGGAAGAGATACGTATGTGTGTGTTTCCATCTGTATGAGTCCATACTACGCATGTTATAGAGGAGGGTTTGTTTAGACCAGTGGTTCACAACATTTTCTTCACCATGGATCCCCTTTAAATACCATTTGTAGCCATGCCCCCCACCCAAGACTTAACTCAAGATTTAAATCATAACATTTCTTCAAACCTTTGTGGATCCTTCTGTGATGACATCATGTGCAATTCCCCCCACCCCCCCCCCATGGACCATAGGTTGAGAACCACTGATTTAGAAGATAGTGAAAATCTTCGTTTGAGAAGAGGGGAGTTAGGAATTGCATAGAATTTGGTGTGTGTGTGTGTGTGTGTGTGTTTCCCTGCCTACTATCTTTGTCTTCAATTAAGAGTAATCTTCTTTTAAAGTAACTATGATGTTAGTAAGAGATAGGATGGAAACAAACGCAGAAATGGAACTGTAGGGCTCAGTATTAAGGTATCTCCAATGCTACTTGGCAGATTAAAGTCAGGTGGGATTGAGAATTTCTGCAACTCTTCACTTGGGATTAGGATGTTCTACAAGGTTTGGTTATTTAAAAAAAAAAATCCATCATGCTTTTTACATGACAGTGAGAGAAGTCATGTTAGCAATTTTTGAGGGACAGGCAGCACTACCTCTCTGTTCCTCCAGAATGGCAGTAGACCTTCTGAATGGCTAGATTACATGAATAACATGATGTTTAAACCAAGGAAGTCCCGTCCAAGGAGTTTTAAGATGGGAAACCTGGACAGTATAATTCACCTACTGTTGGATAAATTACTGCCTCTGAAGGACCATGTCATTTTGAAGAAACAATTAAATGAATGAATGATGCCAAGTTCAAGTTGAGGTCTATTCTTTGCTATGAGGGAAATGGAAATAACATGGAGCAGGAGTAAGCCTTTGGCCTTTTAATTTCTTGTTCGGTCCTTTGATCTCTCAAATAAAGCTTTATTTATAGTTCAGCATAATGCTGAAATATATCTTCAGGCATTTCTCAATGGTTTTAATTACTTTCTATTGAGCAATTAAACAAAAATAATGGGATTGCAGTAGAAAGGATGACAGTACATTTTAAAAATCTGAAAGGATGCAGATCATCTAACACTACGTTTGTAGGAGGTTTGTATAACACACCTGTGGATCTATCATGTATTAGTGCAATGGGTCAGTTTAGCATACAGGTAGGCCTCAGCTTACAACAGTTCATTTAGTGACTGTTCAAAGTTACAACGGCACTGAAAAAAGTGACATGACCATTTTTCACACTTAAGACTGTTGCAGCGTCCCCGTGGTCACGTGATCAAAATTCAGAGACTTGACAACTGACTCGTATTCATGACAATTACAGTGTCCTGTGGTCATGTGACCATCGATTGCGACCTTCTGACAAGCAAAGTCAATGGGGAAACCAGATTCACGTAACAACCATGTTACTAATTTAGCAACTGCACTGATTCACTTAACAAATGTGGCAATTAAAGTTGTAACTGAGGCAAAACTCCCTTAAATTTCTCACTGAGCAACATAAATTCTGACCTCAATTGTGGTCGTAAATCGAGGACTACCTGTGTATATGCATATAAAACTTATGTAGTTTTTACATTTGCATCGCACACTGATTTAGTTGATAATACGTTTTGTTGCATAGCCAGATAACATAGGAAATATGTGTTCATCCAGTGGAAATTAAATGTCACTGAATCCTCCTGGAATCGATTTAGCTGAAAAAAATATGTTTCATGACCTTCTTTGGATCTGCTGGCCTTTCTTCCAATGGCCTAAATTTGGCATCAGTGTGAGAAGGGCTTAAAACCAGACAGATTGTATTTGTGTGGGATTACTTCAGAGAAGAAATTCTGGCCAGTTATGGATTCTGCCACTGCAGGGATTTATGTATGCCCATGTAATCCTCCTTTTACATTGCCTGGATTCCCACATTATCCTAAACCATTATGTAATCTGCTTGGCTTTGGCTCAGCAAGATGGAAGAAGCAGCCGTTGCAACATAATCAAGCTTTATGGAAGTCAATCTTGTAGTTTCTGGAAGTTTCCCAGAAGTTGTTGCATATGAAATAGCGTAAGGTAAATTTAAAAATTTGGTTATGAGTATTTAACATGGCGCCATTCATGTGTTCATTATTCAAGTATTTTGATTCAGCTTGCGCAGACAAAGCTTAAATATATGGTTCCTGAAGATGAGCTAACAGATAGGTTGTCCTCAATGGGAGGGATTAATATTAGATATCTGATACCTCCTCCACATTTAAAGCAAAGACGTAACCAAGAAAGTCCAAACCAACATCGAGTTAGAAGTACTGTTGTTGAACTGAGCTGTTTATATTTCTTAAAATGCGCAGATTTTTTTTTTTCCTTACTGCATTTGGATTCAAGAGGGCAAAGGTAAACATTTGTGAGCCAATCTGCAACTCCTTAAATTGCATGTACCTTTTCCCCAGGATCACAGTGCAGCTCCACAATTCCACAATGTCACCGTGATGACAACGTAGTCACGCAATTCCAGGGAAAAGTGCAGCTCTTTATAAAGGACTTGCCTGGAGATATCGTGTGAACACCCCCTCATGCTCCAAAGCACCTTTCCTCCCTCCAGTTAAAAGCTCTATTTTGTTCTGGATTTGCAAATGGAATTTGGTTAATTGTGGGCTTTCCCTGGTTTCCTAGGTTGCCTTCTTTCTTTACAATGGAATGGTCCTGGATAGATTTGTGCTGCAAGTCACCCATCCCTTCTATCTGAAGAATTCATTATTATATCATCCTCAACTCCGTGCCCAGGCCTGGAGGTACCTCACCTACATCTTCATGCATGCAGGGTGAGTGCTGTGGAAATGCCAACATCTCCATTGTGACATAGTATTAGGGTAGGGGTGTCAATCTCACGTCGTCACGGCGGTGTCACGTGACACATCGGGACTCTTTTCCCCTTCACTAAACTGGGCGTGGGCATGGCCAGCGCGTGACACATTCGGCCTGTGGGCCGGGAGTTTGAAAGCCCTGTATTAGGGGAAGAGGGTAAGGGAGATCTTGCAATTGGCATACTTGGCAGCCCTCAGGGTCCAATATCACAGCATGGCCCTCTGTGCCTCACCTCTTTAAAATCAGCTTTCCATGTGGGCAGCTATGTGCCCTTTTAATCTCCTGCAGTATCCCTACCATAATTCCTAGTCACCTATGGTTGCATACCATCCAAATTTCTGGGTGTTCACCACTGAACCATAAACACTAACCAGATAGGCTGGGTTCCTATAACATGGTAGGATAAAAAGCATTTTTTTATTTTTATTTAATTTGCAGTTCAATGTTCTGGTAATCCTCAATTTACAGCCATTCATGTAGTGATTGTTCAAAGTTACAACAGCATTGAAAAAAGTGACTTATGGCTCTTTTTCACATTTATGGCCATTGCAGCATCCCCGTGATCACATGATCAAAATTTGGAGGCTTGATTCTGCCTCATATTTATGATGGTTGCAGTGTCCCTGGAGGTCATGGGATCATCTTTTACGACCTTCTGACAAGCAAAATCAATGGGGATTCATAACCCGATTCACTTAGCAACTGTGTTACTTATCACTTATCACTGATTCACCTAACAATTGTAGCAAGAAAGATTGTAAAATGGGGCAACGTTTACTGTACAACTTTCTCGCTTAGCAATTAAAAATTTGAGCTTAGGGCAGTCTTAAGTTGAGGATTACATGTATTCCCTTTCTCTTTCTGTTACTCATCTGACATAATCTATTGAATTTGTGTCCCTCTGCCTTTTCTGAAATCTCCCTGTTTGTGTGGCTTTTTTTTCTCTTTGTGTATAGCTCTAAATTTCCTGGTAAGATCTTAAGAACAAATTCACTTTCCATTGCAAATTAGTGCAATGGTTTGATAATTTCTACATTCTCTTGCATCTCTCTTCTTTGGTGTCACTGTATATACCAAACTTTTTCACACCATCTGTTCCATATTTGTGTAAACAAAGCTATTAGAACTTTAAACACTTCTTCGCTACAGCTTTAAGCAGTTCAGTGGAAGTGTCATCTGTGTTTGGTGCCTTCCTGTTTCACAATGGTATATTGTCTTATTCCGTTTTTTAATCGAGTCCATTTCTGAATATAATTATACTGTCACTTCCAGATCTACTTGTGGAAGTCTTCTCAGCTGGTAGATCTCATCATCTATCACTCACATTCATTGAAATTATTAGAATCATATCTATACAATTTTCTAGGCAACAATACAAAAACAGCTTGCTGTTGCCTTTTTCAGTCTGATCTTAGGAGCGTCTTTTGCTAGGTACAGGTAGTCCTCAACTCACAGCCATTTGTTTATTGACCATTTGATGTTACAAGGGCATTGAAAAAAGTGAGTTATGGCTGCTTTTCATACTTACAACCATTGCAGCATCTCCATGGTTGCATGATCAAAATTCAGGCACTTGGCAACTTAATCATATTTATGATGGTTGCAGTGTCCCGGGGTCATGTGATCGCCTTTTGCAACCTTCTGACAAGCAAGGTCAATGGGGAAGTCAGATTCACTTAGCAACAACCAGGTGACTAACTTAACAACTGCAGCAATTCACTTAACAACTGTGGCAAGAAAAGTCATAAAATGGGGAAAAACTTATTTAACAACTTCCAAATTGTAGGCTCAGTTGTGGTCATAAGTAGAGGACTAAGTGTAGTTTGCCTTCATCCCCTAAGGGCATATTTCCCAAACCTTGTTCTTCATTATCCAAAATCACTAATCTGAATGTTCTTTTTACCCAATGTAGGTAAAAAACTTTAAGTCAGTTGAAGTATCCTTGTTTGCGTTCGGGTAATGGGTTTGCATGTCATTATCCAAAGAAAAACCACGTTTATTCAATTTTGTGTAATTTACCCAGGTTTGGGAAGCATGGCCTTAGGGCAGGGGTGTCAAACACAAGGCCGCACGCCAGATCCAACCCATGGGCTGCTTAGATCTGGCCCACAGGGCCATCCTGGAAACAGCGAAGGACCGGCCCACGGTTCCTCTGCCAGCAAAAACGGAGCTCGGGAGGGCCATTTTTTCTGGCAGAGGGTTGTAGGAGGCCGTCGCAGCTGAAAACTGAGCTCAGGAGCCCATTTTTACTGGCAGAATGCTCAGGCCACCACCGGCGTCCCTGGCACAAATGACGTTGAGCTAGCCACACCCACCCTGGCCACGCCCACACTCACCCCGGCCTCCCGAGGTCAAACACAATCCTGATGCGGCCCTCAATGAAATCGAGTTTGACACCCCTGCCTTAGGGCTGCCTCTCTCTTGTTTCAACCTTATCATCAATGGTGATTCCCAGGCAGGACCTCAAGGATTCACTGAGTTATGTCTGGCAAGAAAACAAGAACTTTAACATTGGGTCAGTCCTGAAATTACTTAAGATCCCTGACTATAATGCAACGTTGAAAATAGTGGCAGATTTTACTTAATAGCCATTTCAGAATCAAACAGGGAGCTTCTCCAACTGCGACCACCAAATCTAATTGGAACATTTTGGTCCTTTTGCCAATAAATAAATTGTCCTATCCGATTTGCAGAAAATATTTAATTTGTACACACTTCCTAATGAGAGCTTTTTTGTTGTTGTTTAATCTGTGACGATATTGCCCAGTCCTTCTAATGGCAATCCAGTACAGGTAGTCCTTGACTTACGAGCACAATTGAGGCCAAAATTTCTGTTGCTAAGTGAGACATTGGTTAAGTGAGTTACCTCATTTTACAACCTTTCCTGCCAGAGTTGTTAAGTGAATCACTGCAGTTATTAAGTTACTTACAGAGTTGTTAAGTGAATCTGGCTTCCCCATTGACTTTGCTGGTGACATGTGATCACAAAAAGCGTGACTCCAGGACACTGGGATTGTCATAATATGGTTAGCCAAGTGTCTGGATTTTGATCACGCGATCATAGGGATGCTGTAATGGTTATAAATTTGAAAAATGGTCATTAATCCCTTTTTTTAACGTCCTTGGAACTTCAACAGTCATTGAATGAACTGTTGTATGTCAGGACTACCTGTATTTGCATACCCTAAAAGTTTCCATGCACTTATTATAATTTTATTTTAAAGATATTAAAAAGATATTATATTACATCTGGTTTTATCCTATCATTTTCTCTGATCTTTCAATTTCTAGCTGGGCACTACAGAAACGTAAGCTCAACGTATGTGAAGAAAATCAGGCACCCTAAATTCTCTGGGATTTCTTTGAATGAAAGGCATTGACATACTTTAAACACAGCCAGCCACCCTGGAACCTCGAAAGTTTTCAAAGCACTTTAGTCATATTGCAGAACACTTTTCTTACTCCCAAAAAGCTAACCTTTGTCTTGACAAGTATCTTGTTGCTACTAGGCTGCTGTGTGGCTTGAAAAATGTGCTGAATCTTTTAATTATCCTGGGTTGTTGTGTTTTTTTTTTAACACACCCTTGGCTGGTTTCCAGGGGGATCTCTCAGAAGATCAAGTATCCAAAGTCTGCCTTCTGTACATATTAGACTGAACTGGCATTGGATGATTATATTTTTTTGCAGATTCTATACCCTTTGCAAGTGCAAACCATCCCAGCCGCACACCCATTCTCCACTTGAGAAGCAATAGGTGTTAGGGATGGTTGTTTTTTAAGAAAACTGTGTAATATTTAAAATGCTTAGCAATCACTTCCAGCCAAGTTCACCAGCTGGAGAACAAAATAATTCTCAAACAAAGTAATAATGGTATTTGTGCTTTTAAACAATGAGGCCATTATTCTGCCTCCCACCAAAAGGCAAATGTTCACAAAGGTGATGAAATCTATTGTTGCCCTGCTTCCTGCTGTGACTTTAAAATGTTAATGCAGATCTCTTAATTTATTATGCTGATCTGCATTTTGGTGGGGGGAATTACAGCTAGAAGATACCCTGGGAGAAGGGAGTCATTGAGGGGCTGTTTGTGCTTCCCCAGAGAATCCCCAAACATGTGATGTTCATATTTCAGTCCTGATGGCGGGGGCGGGGGGCGGGGGGAAGCTTTCTAAGACCCCCACTGTTGTAAATTTTAGCTTTCGGCTTTAAGGCAGAATGGTCTGCGGGGCCCCACCCCTTTGTGTTCCTGCCATAACTAATGAATTGCATTGATTCAAGGGCCCGCTTGCTTGGTCCCAGAGAAGGGGAAACCTGGATAAATCAATTATATTGTCATCCAAAGAATGACACATTCAGAGCATGTGAAAGCTAATTATGTTTTATGGGCCCTTATTGACTATGGGATACTGATGTGCTTGGCTGCTGCAGAAGCAGGAGCCGTTTAGCTGAATGGAAGGCTCATTTTTAAAGGACCAGTCAAACACTGGGCAAGCAGAAACATGGGCAGAAATAAATCATCGCACTTCAAGAGTTGCAATTTTAAAGACGGTTAAATTCATTGTTAGGGAAAAACTACGAATCTTCCCATGACGTTTCTTCTCATTTAGCTTGCGTTTAGTTGTGATTCTTTCAGTATAAGGGAAAAGGTAGATTTTAAAATCTTGTTTCAAACTTTCCCCCTCATTTGCACTCTAAAAACAACATATTTTGGTTAAATATTATGATAGGTGATTATTGTATAAGGATGCTCACACAGAGAGTTTGCAATCCGCCCTGCCTCCAGTTAAACAATTATGATAATCAGGATCTTTAAAAAAAAAAAAAACTACTCTACAAGAAAATCTGGGCCTAACATCAGATGGCAAATCTTGAACAACTGAGCTGTTCAGTATTCTTGGACACATACCATCTGGCTCGGGAGATTGACAAATTTTTAATTAGTTCATTTATCGCCTTTTATTTGTGCTATTCAAGCAGAATGGTTCATGGATCCAACTTTTGAGGGGGATGAAGTCTGGATATAAAGAATTAAATCTTTTTGCAGTCTCCATCTCTTCCTTTAATGTTCTTGTTAAATAATGAAGTAGCCGTTTCATTTTTCACTAGTTGCTTAAAATCCTGTGCACTTTACTGACCACATTATACACTATGCAGTGTTCAAACCTTGTGGGGTTTTTACTTCTGGAGTTTAGAAACAAAATATAGCTGTTTATATGTGCAAAATCTCTTAACAAAGAGTGTACATGTTCCTTAACATTGTGTTAACATTGATTGTTCAAGAAGCTTAAAAACAAATGCAAATAATTTCCTTTTCATTCTTTGACATATATGTTTCTTCGGTATAGACTTTTAAAATACACAGGTCTCCAATGCGAGGTTTATCTAAAATGTAACTACTTATTTTTCATACAACTTTTGGTAGAATACAGAAAAAAGATCCTTTCTGGGTGTTTTTATAACTTCCTTACTCTATTTTGGTCATATTTATAGCCATGACTTTTAATTTCTATTCTTCAGGCCAGGGATTTTTCTGCATCATTCTTTAGAATGGATGAACATCTGACAACCGCTATGTGTTGCTCCAGAGCCTCTGATTTGCAGCTTCTAAATTGCCCTGGAATGACTGGGCTCAAAATGTTTTATCAGTCTTTCAGGAAAGGAATTCAAAGGCAAAACGGTTCCATTTCACCTTTTAAAAATTTCCAGTGCTTCCAAATTATTTATTTCCCATCTGAAGGCATTAAACCTTTTTAAATTGCCGAATCTTCTCAAACAGTATTGTCCATAAAGAGATAATGTGCCACTGCCATTGGAGATACCCATTGGAACACTAAAGGCTAGATCATTCCTTCATTTGCTTTTTTTTTTTTTTGTTATTTTCACATCTTTGGTGTAAAAGATTTCTGCCCTCAGCAAGATAGCAGAGCAGGGAGTAATAACTTGCATTTGCCCGAAATTATCCAGTTCATTCAAGTTCAGATTTGTACCAATCCATGGTCTTAATTACCATGTCTGATTGATTAATAATAAATTAATTGTGATTAACATATAATAATTATTGTTAATTGAGTTTGGTGGTTAAATATGTAGACCAAATCAGACAAAATTCTTGAACTGTAATTATTATTTTTAAATTAAAAAGCATGTCTTAAATTAAAAAGCATGTTTCTTTGGAAAACTAAGAAGCTTAGGCAGTCTAGTGCTTTTAAATTGTCTTTTAAAGTAAATAATATTTTATCAAAGGGGCTATATAAAGGCTTTCAAAATATTTTTACAAAACATCACTCGGGTAATAATAATAATAATAAAGTAAAGTGATACAGTGCTATTTCCTCAGGATAGAACACCTTGGACTCAACGTAGTCCTTCAGCTTCTGGTTGGAGTTCCCCTTGAAATGGTTCATGGTGCAACAAGGATTGGATTTGTCTATATTGCTGGAGTTATAGCAGGTAAGCGCTATGACTGATATCGGTTAGCCATCATTACTTTGGGGCCCACAACAACGTTTAAAAGCTGCCCATTTTTGTCATTGCATCCTTTAGAAAAGCATTTGTCCTCCGTCCAGCATTTCGGAAGCAAGGTTGTAGTTCTGGAATTCTTTAACACCCATGAGACTTTCCTTGTCAACGAAGCCGAGAGCGTTAAAAAGGCGTTTTATGCCTTTTTTATGCCCATCGTTTAGTGAATTTCACAATCATTTAGTGAACCAATAGTTTGCCATGGAGCATTTTTTGCTAGAAGCAAGAAGAAAATGCTGTTTTCTGGCAAGACATCATAAATCAAATGAGCTTGGAGGATGCTGCAAACAGCCATAAACACAGACCAGTTGCTGGGCATCCAGAATGTGTTGCGGGGGCAGCTTTTGGAACTTTTAATCCAATGTGTAAGTACCTTTTGGGGGCCCATCATAATTGAGGATTGCTTTTTGGTTTTGGGTTAGTTTTTTTGGTTAGAACGAAAAGGCAACTAACGCTGATAACCCAGGAATTTCTTAGAATAGATGACACCGTTTCATACACTGATTTTTACATTTGTGTTGCACTTTTCCTGTTAGTCCAGCTTTTCTGCTCTATTTTTTAATAAGATGTTTTTTAAATTGAAAGATGCTGGGTAGGTGAAAAAATCAAAAGTGTGATTAAAATAATAAAGTAAAGTGTGTTTGTTATGTGGCTGGAATAGTGATCTTTTGCTGTTAATTCCTCTTTCAGTTTTCCCTGTCAAGACTTTCTTTTCTTCACTCTAATGAACAAAAGATGTTTTAATAGAAATATAGTTTAACTGAACAGGAATAAGATGCTGTGAAAAAATAAACAAACAAATAAATAACGGTGGAAAGTATAATTGTTATAATTGGATGGCAAAATTATAGATGGGAACTCAATAAACATCTGAGGATTTATAAATTGGAACCTGGATATCTGATGGTAGCAATGGAGATGGCAGGATTTATGCCCCGAGGGAGAGGGAGGGCAGGAGAGAAAAATGAATTTGGAAAACTCACTTTGCATCGTGGAAGGTCTTCCTTTAGACTCCATTCCATTATGGAGTCCTCCTTCCAAAATGAACTAATTTAGTAGCTAAATGAGAACAAATGCTGAGATGAAGCCGCAATTCAAGTATATTTACAGGCTTCACATATGACCATTTCTTCGTCATCTTTCCTTTTTCTTATTTGTTACCTCTCTGAAATATGTCCTGTCGGCAGGGTTTTTCCCCTCCTTAACAAATTTACTCTGGAAATGAAAGTGACAAGAAGAGCAATGGGAAGATCCAGGAAGCTTTTAAAAACAGAGGCCGGTGTCATCTGGACCACTCATAAAATTCTGTTAACGAAACAATTACAAAATAAAAACCCTCTCTTATTCCTCTACTTTGGATTTTTCTCACCTTTTCTTGTTTGAGATATTAATGAGAACCGGTATAATATAATGGTTAAGGTGCTGGTTTAGGGATGGAGAACTTCATATTCAGGTCCCCAGATATACAATGGAGTGATTATGGGATGACTACTCTCTGTCTCTCTCCTGGGGCACATTTCCTTCTGTGGAGATAAATTAGGAGACCTAATAAATACTGCCTTGAGCTTCCCAAGGAAAAATGGAATACAAATGCAAATGCTAAAGCTAATAATAATGATAGATGGTAATGATGCAGTGGTTTCTTTTGTGTTTAATTTTAGGGAAGAATGTTATGTACATTCAAAGCTAGTTTGATGTAGTGATCAAGGTGCTGGCCTAGAAACCAGGATTTCTAGGGAGTTCTAGTCCTGCCTTAGCCATGAAAATCGGAGGGGTGGTGTTGAGCCAGTCATTCACTTTCAGCCCACAGGAACCACACCCACAGGACTGTTGTCGTGGGGGAAGGAGGAGGAGCAAGGAGTATTATGCACTGTATGTTATAAACTTACTTATAAAAAAAATAGCGCCAGGATGCAAATAAATAAATAAATCCTCTCCCTGCTAGCATTCAGGAAATCACTCCCTCAACTTCCTGGTGTTTTAAAGGGGCCTTAAGCAAGCAAGATTGAAGCCCCCTTTATCACCTCTTCTTTGTTCCCACTTGGGTTTGCTGTCTTTGCTATTTTTGCTCTTTTTTGCATTGTATTGTTTTCTTGTTTTACATGTTTTTAACAATTTGTATTTGTATACTGCCCAATGTCACAAGGACGGCTGAATGTATATTTAATAAATTATTAGACTCCATAACAACATCCTCCTCCTCCTCCTCCTCCTCCTCCTCCTCCTCCTCCTCCTTCTTCTTCTTCTTCTTCTTCTTCTTCTTCTTCTTCTTCTTCTTCTTCTTCTTCTTCTTCTTCTTCTTCTTCTTCTGTTTTTATTATTCTCTTCTAGTTTAATTTCACATTTGAGATTTGGACTGTATGTTATTTCAGTTCTGTGGCTATTTGCTTTTTGTTTTTACTGTGGCCCTGTAATCACTGAGAGGTATAAGATGGTGGCAGTACAAAACCTGAAAATAGTGAGTAATGAATCAATCAATCAATCAACAAGCAAGCCAGGCTTTCACGTCTGAAATGACCTGCTTGAAAAGGGGCAGGAGTTCTGAGAGGGAAGCTGTTGAAGAAGCCAAAATATGGTTTTTAGGCAGAACAAGTAGTCTTTTGGGAGATAAAAAGGTTTTTGAAGTGACATGATGCCTTGCTGGGGCCAGGAAGCCATTGACCCTGGTGGGGTAGTTTTAGTTAAGTGGTGTGGAATCGAGTCAATTTAGGGAAATCATGGAGGTGAGATGGGGTCTCAGAGGCTGTAGAAGTTCAGGTGAGGGATTTATCAGGATGAATGGCTGATCCTGAGAAGATAGGAAGGATGGATAGTTCTGGAGAAAGATGGTGGAGAAAAGGACTGGGTAGCTAAGGAAAACCACTCATATTACTGGCACCAGTGGCTGATTTTGGGAGATTCGTGATTGTAGAGTTGCTGAAGCAATAGGCTGGGAAGAGATGTGGAAACTGTCAGCTGGGGATTGCCAAGACTGTGGAGGAGGAAGTTTCCTGGACCTTTGGCTCCTGCTGGGTTCACAGGTAAAAGTCATAGCCAGGGGGAGGACTGTTACCGGGTTCATTTGAGACATCTGTGGCCCAACCTAGTGCAGGAAGCCCTGGCAATGGTGACTCAGGCCACTATTGATAATCCTCAACTTACAACCACAATTGAGCCCAAAATTTATGTTGCAAAACTCACTTCACAAATATCTCACTTAGCAACAGAAATTTGGACTCAATTATGATCGTAAGTTGAGGACTACCTGTAGTATTTTCTCCAGAGTCTGTTCTTTGGACCAAAAATATAGAAAGTTGGATGTGGAGAATCCAAAGAAATAAATAATCCTGTATTTTCCACTATCCTTTTCTTTATCTTGCATGAAGCTTTTTTCTGGGTATGGATTTGGTGTGATGGCAGCTTTTACTTTGTGTAGCATCCCTCCATTATTTTATTTCCAAACATTTATTAGACAGGAAGCTCTGTAAACTATTTCCATCAAGGGGCCCTGTTATTACATGTTATGTCACGATCAGTGTACTTTTTGTTTGATTTCTAAAGCTGTTAACAAGCACATGGCTATCCTGGCAATAACTACAGCAAAGACAGTCTTGTTGCAATTAACTTCAGTGAGCAATAATTCTCCCCTGAAGTGATTTCTGCAGTGTAATTTACCAGTTGGTTGCCCATAAACTGTTGGCTGGTTGCAACCTGGAAATTTTTGTTCACTTAATCAGAACAACCAAGCAGAAAAAGAAAACTGGAGTCTCATGGTTTATTATCGTGGCATTTTCTTTGGCTTCTTAGCTGGGCACCACTAGTTTCTCTCACAATATTATGCATGATTGATAAATGTCTTTTGTGCAAGGAAATCAACAACACTAAACCACACCAACGGTTGCATTAGCTCATGATTTTTTTAATGTTACTTTATTGAATAGGCTACGATGGCCTGATGCACTCATAATGCTGAGCCATATATTATGTTTTATAAACCCCAATAGCTACGAGGATGTTGCAAAAGGGATGGGCTGTTTGCAGGCCCCAAATTAATGTACGTGCCTAATAAAGTTGTCTCTTATCACAGTTGATAAACTGCTTCCCACCATTTTGAGGCAAGACACATTAAATACACTAATGAACATTTAAGGAAAGAACAGGGCCTAAAACTTACCCTCTTCCAAATGAGCTTTTATCACATTATGTGATATCTCAGCTCTATCCAGCCCACTGTAACTCTCATTGTCCTGAAATATTTTAAGTTTAGCTATGAAATGTTTATGACTGGTGAGGGCCAAAATCCACCTCATGACCTGTTTGTGGTCTCTTACTGCTTATTGGGCCCCCTGAATAGCTGCTGGGAGACAGAATATATTGGACCAAGCAGGGCCTTGTTTTGATTCATTAGGTTTAAAGAATTGTCCAATTCAGCTACTTAACACCATTCTTCTCTTTCGCAAAAGGAGCTCATCTGAGTGAGTTAAAAGATATAAAAGCACTAAAAAGTAAATAGTCAAAACTTTTGTACAAGTTCAGGCTCAAAGCAACAACATGGATAGCCCTCAACTTACAACAGTTCATTTAGTGACTGTTTAAAGTTAAAACAGGACTGGAAAAAGTGACTTATGATTATTTTTCATACTTATGCTCGTTGCAGCAGCCCCATGATCACGTGATCAAAATTCAGATTCTTGGGCAACTGACTCATATTTATGACGGTTGCAATGTCCCGGGGTCGTGTGATCATTATTTGTGACCTTCTGACAAGGAAAATCAATGGGAAATGACTTTTCACCTTCACTGAACCATCGTGTTACCAATTTTAACAACTGCAGAGTTTCACTTAACAACTGTGGCAAGAAAGGTCATAAAATGGGGCAAAATTCACTTAACAAATATCTCGCTTAGCAGCAGAAATGTTGGGCTCAATATTGGTCATAAGGCGAGGACTACCTGTATAGACCAGAAGGGCAATCACAATGTAAGAATTAAGCCATGGCCAAGTCAAATGCCTATTGAAAAAGAAATGTTTTTGCATGCTAGTGGAGTGCACTCTTCCAAAACAGGATGGTAATCTAAATTCTTGAAGCAGTATAAAAGAAACTGTAATTATATTTAAGACATCTGGCAAGTGGACCTGCTTTTAAACTCATTAACAACTCGCCTCAGGATGTAGGGCTGAAGCACATTAATTTTGAACCCATTTCAAAATTATATATATTTATATATGTTTAATGTTTTACTTTTTTAAAAAAAAAATACGTTTTACAGATGTCTAGGACATCCCACAAACTCATGTAATGGAATCTGGCAACTGAAATCTAATCTGATCTGATCATATGGCAAAACATACATATGAGCCCCTTACTTTGGAGAGGACCCATTGAGCTTTCTCTGCAAAGACTGAGTAACAGGACAACTTATTGGACAGTAAAATGATATTATCCCTTTCGTTACAGCAGATGGCAGGAGCTACCCAATCTTGGCTGACCTCAAAAAAGTTAAAAAGGGATGGATCTAGTTGGATGTAAGACCAAGAAGAAATCCTAAGGTTTTTGATCTGACTGGGTAGTTGGAAAAAAAAATTGGTGGAAGATAATTGCAAACTGTTTCAGTTTTGCTGTTAAATCAAACAATATGTCCATATAGATTGGCGATTGAACTCTCAGTCTTTTTCAAGAAAGTACAGGAAGTCCTTGACTTACAACAGTTCATTTAGTGATTGCTCTGTTACAATGGCACTGAAAAAAATGACTGTTTTTCTTTGCAGCATCCCCATGGTCATGTGACCAAAATTCACTTGCTTATTGTCTCATATTTTTGACAGTTACAATGTCCCCAGGTTACGTGATCAGCTTTTGCAACCTTCTGACAAGCAAAGTCAATGGGAAAGCCAGATTCACTTAACAACCGTGTTTAACAACTGCAATGATTCACTTAAGAATTGTGGCAAGAAAAGTCATAAAAATGGGGCAAAACTAACTTAACTACTGTCTCACTTAGCAGCCAAAATTTTGGTCATAAGTCTACGACCTGTATAATACTACCTGTATTCATAGAAAGGGTGGGAGGGGATGTTTGTCATTTGTTCTTACCTTGTTTTTTTGTGTTTGTTTTGTATTTCTCCAAGGTTCCCTGGCAGTGTCCATTGCTGATATGACTGCACCTGTTGTGGGTTCATCTGGAGGGGTGTATGCTCTTATTTCTGCTCATTTAGCCAATATAGTAATGGTAAGCCCTGGATTAAGCAGAACGCAGATTGCCTTTGTGACCAGAATGTGCTGTTTATTGGATATGGATTCATTTATGTGACAGCTGAACTGTTGTTTTCAATCCAGCCTGAACAAATAATATCAAGGTTTAGTTGTTGTCATTATTGTTTTATTTTTCTTAGGCTTATGTTGATTATCAGCAAGTAAACAAGTATCTCACATACTTCCATTTACAATAACCAACAGATCTGATTTTATGTATTGTATGAGCATGGGAGAATTAGTTCTCGTACAGTCAATTTAAAAAAAAAAACAGCGATAACTCTGACCATTGCCAAAGCAAGGGACAGATGGAAACCATTTCCTATCTGCAAAAGAAAGAACTGGGTAGCCCATTAAAAGGACTGAATATTGTTTTTATATATTGCATACTGCCCATTTCCAGTAAACCAAGAGAAGTCAACCAATTTAGGTCTATTGGTATGTATGAGTTAAGCCAGGATCTGAAAAGCTATGAATTATGGCTTTTTGTTTAACAACTTCGGAGGGGGGCAGGTTGGGAAAGGCTAGTCTGTGGTACAATACAGCTAAAGGAAGACTACTATTAGATTTTCAGGTGCCAAAAATCCACTGTGTATTTCATTGCCCACCCCAAAAAATTCTCATTGTATCCAGCCCTGCCAATTAAAAATATAAATAATTCTAGCTTAATGTTAGCGAGGGAGATTCTTGGATGGTGAAAATGATGCATTTGGCACTCAAAGCACATTCATCACAATATTTGTTACACTTTGCTTTGCTTTTCCTCCTGAGGGGCTGACTCCATCAAACCTTTTTACTTTCCCTGGAAGTCCTTGGATAACTGCAAATAATAAAAAAAAAATGCCTGTGCCTTTCGAATGAAATATTCCTGGAAATAAATAAAGTGAGAAGAAACATAAAGCAAGTCACCCTATGGGAAATAATAGATAAACAAACCAAATAAAAACACAGGATTTATCAGCGGCTTCCACAGTTTTCCAAGTGCATTATTATCTCTGTGGAAAAATGAACCAAAGAAAGCTTCTAAAGATGCCTTCCCTCCCACAAAAAAGCTGGATTGATTTCTAGCATCTTTACTGATGCTTATCTAAAATGTTTGCACTTCATTTCCCAGGATTCCTCCCTACCATAAAAAAGCACAAGGTTGAGTGAGAGTCATAGATCATAAAGGCCAATTATATACAACTCAGAAATGCTTACAAATGGTTCAGGTCACATATTGAAATATCACCTTGAAGGCCTGTTTGTACCTCTCTGATTTTGCCTTTGTGGATTGTCAGATTCATTTCCAGGGCACAACCATATTGCATCAATAACCACAGTTACTTACCTTGACTTATGACCACAATTTGAGTCCATATTTTCTGTTTCTAAGCAAGACATTTGCTAAGCGAATTTTGCCCCATTCTTGCCACAGTTGCTAAGTGAATTACTGCAGTTGTCAAGTTAGTGACATGGTTGTTAAGTGAATCTAACTCCCATTGCCTTGGCTTGTCAGAAAGTCACAACAGGCGATTAAAAACAGATTGAAATTACAGAAGATTAAAAGTAATCTAAAAAAACACTAGTTTGGAGCAGAGCAGTGTTGGTGCCTTCATTGTTATTATACCAAACCTAGATCTCCAGCCTAGATCTTCTCCATCAAAAATTCCTCGGCTGATGGGATCTGAAGTAGACCTCTACTGCCAGCAAGAGTGGGGCCAGCCAATAGGATCAGGAGCAGACAGATCCTCAGATATCTTAGACTCATGCCATAGAGGGCTTTAAATGTGATAAGCAACACCCTGAATTGGACCCAGAAGCAGATTGGCAATTGGGGCAGCTTGCATAACGGTGGTGTTACATATGCGAAACCAACTTAGGGGCCTCTAACACTGTCTGCACTGCCACATTTCGGACAATTGTAGTTTCAGAATACTCTTCAAGGGTAGCCCCCCTGTAAAGCGCATTATAATAATAATCCAAACAAGATGACGAGGGCATTAGTTACTGAATGCGGGGGCCACAGGATCCAGAAAATGATGCAGTTGGCACGCAACATGAAGTTGTGCAAAGGCTGTCCTAGCCACACCGGCCACCTGCTTTTTGAGCAGGAGTTGCAAGTCTAAGAGAATCTCAAAGTGATGCACTGGGTCTATCTGAGGTAGTGCCATCCCATCCAGAACTAAAGATGATAAATCTCCAGATCCCAAGGCTCCATGTGTCCACAGCAACTTCGTCTTACCAGAGTTCATATGAAGTCTGTTGTTCCCCATCCAGTCCCCATCCAGGCCACAACTTCCAGGCACTGAAAAAGGGCAGCTGCAACATCACTTGGATCACCAGGGATGGAGATGTAAAGCTGAGTGTCATCAGCATATCAATGATATCTCACCCCGTGGAGTCAGTCACCCAGCCGTTTCTTATATATGTTAAAAAGAATGGAGAAAGTACCAAGCAGAGCAGTACCTCACAAAGGAATGGCCGTGGGCTGGATCTCTCACCCCCTAACAACACTGAATAGAACTGACCATAGAGAAAGGAAGGAATGGAACCAGCACAACACTGTGCTGCATAGTCCCACATCACATTTACTAATTTTTTTTAAAGTTTTCTATTTTAACTACACACAAAACAACATAAAACATACAACATAAAACATAAAAACATCATCCTTCTTCATAAATTTACAAACAGTGTATCAGTTGGTTTACCACTTTTTTTGTGTGCATCCATTTCCTAAACGCTAATATATATTACATAATAACTCATATTATCAATCAACAATTGTATAACCTAGTATCATTACTGAGAAGTCATTTAACTATATTTTTATTAATTCATACTTTAACGAGATAACTATAATTTACTTAATTTATTTTGCAACAAATCATAAGATTATACCAAATCTATCTTAATAAAATTTTATAAAAATAATATCAAAAAAAATTATATCCTAAATCTAAATATTCTATTATTGTGTTTTATTATCTAACCATTGATAAAAAAGATCCCAAACTTCATAAAATTGTTTATCTTCTTGTTCTCTAATTTACTAATTTTTGAATGGTCAACTGAACAGATGTTCCAGAAACCCAAACTTACTTTATCAGGTAATTCCTGAAGAGGAGGAATCACAATTGGATTCACTATTGTGCATTGGAATTACAGTATATTGATTTTAAAAATCTGCTGAATATGAATCAGTTTCATCACATTTGGAAGGGCTTGAATCAAAACCAATTGGCTATCGCAGAAGCCAAATCTGAAGTGAAGCCAAACGTTTAATGTAATTTTGTTGCAGGCAGCCCTTGTGGTACCAACTCAGCTGTCAAACCAGTCTGCAGTCACGGATTCTAGTCTAGTTTAAATGTTGTATTATATTCCAAACCTCTTGACCATTTTTCTGTAGTTCATGTGCTTGCTTTTTATAGAAATAGACTGGTAAATCTGCAGAAAGCAATTAATAAACAAATTAGCTCCATAATCAAAAATTCTTCCTATGTGTTTGTTTTATTCTCTGTTTTCCCAAAGGATGATAATAAGGGACAGATGCTGGTGTATTTAATGAACGGCTAAATATATCCATCATCCCTCTCTTTTATAGATTTTCATGAATGTATGCATACATATCCTTATTAAAATGTTAAGAAAAGTGTAAGGGTTTCAATAAAGTTATAGATGGGTTCGCTTTTGAATAATAACAAGGAAACTGTGAATGGCATCTAATCCATATGAATCTATGCCATATATATAGTGTTATATCTTGCACATTCATAATATATGGATAAACTATTGATTTTTCTTCTTTGGGGTCTTAAGGCCAAATCCATTGTTCTGTAATATTTTATTTATATCAAAATATACAAGTCCACAGTTTAACTGACAAAAATGTGAAAATATTATAAAGTGTGTGTGTGTGTGTGTGTGTGTATGTTGTAAACATACATACAAAATTCTGAGTGGCAGCCGTCACTATTATATCTGTGCTACTAGACACACACAGAGAACATGGAGGGTCTATGACAATTTGCCACAGACAACTTGCCACAGCCAAGTGGGCCACAGGACAACTTGCCATGACCAACTTGCCATGGGACAACTTGCTGCAGGACAAGACTTAATATCAAAGAAATGGTGAAACAGAATAATTAAAGAAAGGATTCAAAATGAGGAACAGAATGAAATGTGAATGACAAAAATTAAAATATTTTTAAATTAATTTTGAATAATTAAATTGAATTATCATATTGTCCTGCAGCAAGTTGTCCCATGGCGAGTTGGCCATGACAAGCTATCCCACAGCAAGTTGGCCATGGCAAGCTGATCAAGGCAAGCTGGCTGCAGCGAGAGGGCTGTGGTAAGTTGTCCCATTCTGGAGAGAGATCACTTAGCCAGAAGATGCTTTGACCCCTGTCCCTGCCTATTTCTTGAATAGCCAGCTTTTATTGTATTTCCCTTCTTCCATTTTTAAAACTTGTCCTTTTTTGTTTCTCAGTTTATCAGATAGTCTCTTTATCTCATGACTTTCATCATGTCTTCAATTTTTATCCCCCTTTGACATTATTTGTTTGAGCTTTAATGAGCTCGATCAGACTTGTATCATCTACAAGACTTTATCCAAATTTTCCAATAAAAATATAGAAGTATAGCAATCTCAGGACTGATTCATATCCATCATTCAGTATCTGTCTCCTTTGATGAGGACCTGCTGATGAATTTTGAGGTAGCTTTTCAGCTACTGTAATGTCATTAGTGTCCAAAATATTGATTTATATTTTACTGGAGCTTCCTTTTCTACCATTTTTAAGATGTGGACAATATTTGCCCTCTTCCAATTATCTAGCACTTCATGAATTCTCCAACAGTTTTCACGGGTAATATGTAATCATTCAGTTTTGCTTAGACAAATGCATTCTAGCAGTCCAAAATGAGTTCATATTTCCATTAAACAATGGGGTCATCTCCACTAATGTATTCTTTTAGTATTGTTGATACCTGGCTCACTTCCACAGCACATTCTCTAGATTACTCTGCTATTTTTCCCATAATGCTTTTTCCCAATTGAATTTTATAATCTCCAAACTAGAGTGCTATCCTTTGTTCTGGTGTGTTTGGTTTTGAGGTTGCAAAAGCTTTTTCCCAGTCTTTGTTTTGATCTCAAAGCAGAGGAAGAAGGATTTGGAGACAGGCAATACATGGCCTCATGTCTTACTTCCAAGTCATTTTTCTCAGTGTACCTAGAGAAGCCGGCTGCTGAAAATAATCACAGCCTCTATTCTTAAACCTGTACTTACGTGCGGCTGTCAGACTTTTTTTTAATGACAGCCATGTGAAAGAGAGGAAATTAAAATTATCAGTTTATTTCACTTTGCCTGGAAGAGGATCTCGTTGGTCTCTTACAGGGATTTAAACTTCTCTTGTAATCGCAGTAAAAGTGATTGTGGTTTGTCCTCCTCATCCCAATGGGAGAGATCCGAGCTGTAAGACCCTGTTAGGTCGGGCTATGTCCCCAGTAATATTTAACTACAGCAAAATCAACAACAGCAATTTTCTCCCTTATCCCCAGAACATTGTTTCATCTAGCTCCCAGCATATTTCTAAAACAACATTGTTAGTTGTACAGATATTAAAGTAATATTTTCCCCCTTATTCCAATGCTGTTCTAAAGAAAGTCTTGAGGTGTGTGTGAAACCTGTAGCCTTTGTCATCCATCGTTTTGGAAGGAAGTCAAATTACCAGAACAAAGTTGTTTTATAAGAATTCCTTCCAATTAACCAGAAACTTAGTCTGAGAGGGATTCTTGGTGTCCTGTCCATCTCACTAAACAGTTGTCTCTTTTCCTGAGCTAGGTTGGTAGGACAGTGGATTTCTTGCCCTGCAGGATTTCATTTCCCAAACAGATTTAAATACAACTAGGGTTTCATATCCATGTGATGTCCATAGACTTCATGGACATTATGTGGATATGACTAGACCCACAAATGCAACATGGCACAGGCCACCCTTACGTTTCTATTGGGATGAAGTAGAGGCACTATAAGTCAGGGAAATAGCCTCTTCCCTGAAGCAAGGCTTGTAGTTTTCTAAAACCTAGATTAAATAAGGGAAGTGATACTCTTGATTGGAGGATTAGGCTGTTACATTATTTTTATGGTTTCATGTTATTTATTGTTCTATCCTATTCTATTTTTATGATACTGTTAACTGTGAGGACTGGGAATCTAATAATCACACTTCTTATGGCAGTTTTCATATTTGATACCTACTTATTTATGTATGTAGTTATTTTTACATGCCATTCCCCCCCTTTTCCCCAAAAAAGTCTGTTTGATTATCTTTCCAGATCCATTCATACGATTAGCAAGCCATAGGCTTGTCTTTGGATCAGGCTACCTTGATATTGTCTAGTATTGTGACAAGATGGGCAGCAAACAAATTTAACAAATAATAATAATCAAGACCAAACCAGTAAAAATATTGATTTTAATTAACAAAAAAGACTGTTTGAAGTCTCTCCTCAGCCTTCGAATGTATTGAGTTTACTTGCATTGTGGTGATTTTTGTAGATGGTTGATGTGCCTTGAACATTTTGATATTGGTTAAGCTCATATAAAATTTGAGGTATAAGCCACAATTGTTAGAGTTACACATTAGGGGGTTCATTCAATACTTAGTCACAAACCGCAGCTGCAAGCCATAATGGCTGATGTAGAAGTCTATGTAGAATAACAGAGTTGGAAGGGACCCTGGAGGTCTTCAAGCCCAACCCCTGCTTAAGCAGGAAACCCTACACCATTTCAGACAAATGGTTGTCCAATCTCTTCTTCAAAAGTTCCAGTGCTGGAACACTTACAACTTCTGGAGGCAAGTTGTTCCACTGAATAATTGTTCTAGCTGTCAGAAAATTTATCCTTAGTTCTAGGTTGCTTCTCTCCTTGATTAGTTTCCACCCATTGCTTCTTGTCCTGCCTTCAGGTGCTTTGGAGAATAGCTTGACTCCCTCTTCTTTGTGGCAGCCCCTGAGATAGTGGAAGACTGCTATCATGTCTCCCCTAGTCCTTCTTTTCATTAAACTAGATATACCCAATTCCAGCAACCATTCTTTATATGTTTTAGCCTCCGGTCCCTTAATCTTTGTTGCTCTTTTCTGCACTCCTTCTAGAGTCCCAACATCTTTTTTACATTATGGTGACCAAAACTTTTACATCATTGCGACCAAAACTATTCCAAGTGTGGGCCTTACCAAGGCATTATAAAGTGGTATTAATACTTCATATGATCTTGATTCTATCCCTCTGTTTATACAGTATGTTGATTACATCTACATACCGTGCTAAATCATAATGTGATTTAGTTTGAATTGGTTTGGTTAGCTTGTTTTAGGAACTGCAGTTTATAAGCTATGGGCAGAGGTGGCATTCAGTAGTTTCTGACCGGTCTGGAGAACCAGTAGCGGAAATTTTGAATAGGTTGGAGAACCGGAAAATACCACCTCTGACTGGCCCTGCCCCCACCTATTCTCTGCCTTCCAAGTCCCAGCTGATCGGCTGGGTGTTTTTTTGTTGTTGCCCTGCACAGGAGAATGGAGCTGGAAAGCAGGTTAATGGGGTGGGGAGGGAATGAGGTTTTGCAGTAACCTTCCTCCTGGAGTGGGGAGGGAATGGAGATTGTACAGTATCCTTCCCCTGCGACGCCCACCAAACCACACCCACCAAGCCACGCCTGCCAAACCATGCCCACCATGCCACGCCCACAGAACCAGTAGTAAAAATTTTTGAATCCCACCATTGGTCCATGGAATTTAACAAATAGTGGCCCATTCATCAGATGATGGCTCAATGTAATATCTCAGTCACTTAGTTTAAGTCAAACCAGTTCATTGGCCTGCTAATGTTTCTTGTAGAGCCATCTGTACATAAGCAGATGGAGAGACAAATATAGATGGGCTTTCAAAGCTTGCAATCCTTATAGCTTACCCAATTGAACCTAATACTTCTTACTTCTAAATAGATATACATAGAATTGTATCGTTCATTGTATTTGGTAGTGTAGAAGATGGTTTGCATGGTTGATCTGAGCATCAGCTGGTTTAGAACAAATGTGATACTTTATCAAAACCACTTATTGCGGTGATTAACTCGTGTGTATTACTAAATTCACAACCAAAAAGGCCTAACATATGGTTGTCTAAAGAAATAAAAAGGAAAAAAATAATCACCCGGATAATATTTTTAGAAAAAAGAGAATCTGCTTATTGCAGGGGAAACATGCCTGTGTGACAGATGCTTTGGCCTAAAAGTCATTAGAAGTTTTTGTAGAATCCATCATTTTTGTCAAAAAGCAATATTGTGCCAACAAGATGCAAGTTGTTGTATACATCACCTGTCATCTCACTGACACTATTAGATGTTTAAAAAAGAAAAACATTGAAACTGAGCCAAACCAAGGAAATCCAGATTTTGATAATTTGGGGCAAAATTTAACATTCCTTGAGTTTGGGCATTTATATAAAAAATAATAAATCTGTGCTTTTGTTCAATCCTTAATTATTGTTTCTTCTTCATAATTTATCTTGTTAATATATATGGCATTAATTCTTGAAATGCTTCTTTGTGCTTCATACTAATGAAATGAGAAATGTCGTCTCTCTCAAATAATCTGCATATAGCATTTATAATTTCCTAAAATAAGAGCAGCAATGATCTTGCAGTCCTAATCTCTGCTTGCTGTTGCTCAAAAGGTCACAGCTATGGTTAGCTACAATCCTCATTAACTTTGAAAGTGGAGAGAGATTGGGGAAAATGAGAAATATCATTACTACTCTTATCAATGGAGCATGGAACAACTTATGCAATTGGGTTCTTAATGCCACAATTTTCACTTCCAAATTGTCTAGAAGCAGTTTAAAAGAAAGCTGGGTTTAATCTTCATTGCTTTGCAATCGATCTTACAGGGAACAAAAATGTTCTCACTCCATGCGAAAGGGAGGGGAAAAAAAATTTAGAAATCAAGTTGACTTGCACTTTGCAATTGGCTCCACCATGCTACCATTTCCCTCAAAGGAGCTGAATTTCAGGAGCCAGAAAGGGTTACTGAGGCAAGAAGAAAGATAGGCAGCCACCTCCCCCGCCCTCCAAAAAAGACAACTGTCTGCTTCACAAGCATTTTAACTATATATCCTGCAGCCAAGCAAGAAGTAGGAATCTTCAGCTGTCAAGCATTGTATCAGTACAGAATTTACTTTCAGGCTGGCTCAGAATCCTCATGTGACCATCGGTCAAGGGTGTGTGTAACTAGCAGTGAACTGGTTGATGTGCGAATGAGTGTTTGCAACAGCAGCACATGAACCCTTCTGCCCTTATGTCACTCAAACTGGAATCACCTACCGCTGCCATTCAGAAAGTGCACACAAGATAAACTGAATAGAGAATTGGACACTATGTAATGTGTTATTTAAAGTTCAAAGAGCCAAGGGAAAGCTTCAACCAATCAAAATTGTAATAAAAAATGCTACCGCTGTCTAAATAAGACAGATATACATGCTTGATGTTCCACCAGCCTTACCTGTTGTTGTTTAGATCTGCATCGTTGCCCATGTGGTCTTGTTCTGTCGCATCAAGGGACGTGTGCTATGGCCCAATCCTATGATATATAAAGGACAAAGTCCCATTAACTACCTATTTAGATATATTCCAAATTACTTTTGTTTACATTTTTTTTCCCCTTGCTCCAAATTAGAGCCGAATTTGGCTTCTAAATATTGTAGACTGCAGAATATCTGTAAGAAGGAATATTAGTCCCTATTTAAGAGATGGTGTGATCTAGTGATTTAAGGCAGCGGTCCCCAACATTTTGGGCACCAGAGACTGGTTCCATGGAGAAAGGTTGTTGCGTGGACCGGAGGTTTGCATGCTGCCTGCATCCCGCAGATGAAGTTGCCGGTACATAGACCAGGAGTTGGAGACCCCTGGTTTAAGGCACCAGTCTAAGAGTCAGCAAACATGAGTTCTAATCCCTCAACCTGGCTGGGGAATTCAGGGAGCTGAAGTTGCCAAGATTGAGAAACACTGCTGCAAGTTCCTTATTTCCTTTCAAACAAGACTACTTGTGGCAAGACCACCACATGTAACACTTTCCAAGGAGATAAATATCTGCATAAGCAACTTCAACTTCATTGGGAACCCTGGTGGCCCAGTGGTTAAAGTGCAGTATTGCAGTCAAACTCTGCTCACAGCGTAGAGTTTGATCCTGATGGGGCTCAAAGTTGACTCAGCCTTCCATCTTTCTGAGGTTGGTAAAATGAGGATCCAGATCGTTCGGGGCAATACGCAAACAATACTTTATTGTAAATTGTTCAGAGAGTGCTGTAACACATATGGGAGCAGTGATGGGTTTCAAATTTTTTTACCACCGGTTCTGTAGGTGTGGCTTGGTGGGCACGCTTTGTGCATGCCCAAGCACTTTGTGTGCGCGTGCGTAGAGGGTTTCCTACTAACCTTCTTCTGCAATCCTGCACTCTCCCTGTGTCTCCAACAGCTGACGTGTGGTTGACAGCTGAGGTTGAAAAGCAGGAAATAAAGGAGAGTATAGAGCCTGGGTGGGAGAGCCTAGCAGCTGATCATTGGAGTGAACCAGTTTGCTCACGCATGATCGTCGGAGCTAACGCTTCAGCCAAACTGGGCCAAACCGGTAGAATACCACCACTGTATGGGAGAGTATATAAGTCTAATTGTTATTGCTATTCAAGCCCACGAATTTCTTAGAATGATCACAGAATTTAAGAATATCCTTCACAGCAATGCTGCTTTACTGACTACATTTCAGAATTTGGAAAACACAGATAAATCAATAAAAGGTCTGCTTGGGATGAATGAATCTCCTCTTTTAACCAATGTAATGGCAGCGTTCCAAATGCTCCTCTTGAGCATTGTTGATTGGTTGGATGTGCTCTGAAATGTAGGACCAGTATCTCTCTCCCTGTCTGATATATGATGCCATTGACTTGGAGGATTCTTAAAAAGAGATACGAGGAGCAGAGTGTTCTGGCCTGAGAATCCAAAATTTATTGAGCAATAACTCCTATCATCCCAGCCTGTCCAATGTTCAGGTGAGAGCAGAGTTGTAATCACTGTATGGTCAGACTTCATTTCCCAGTCAGTGACAACCCCAACTTTCCTGGTCCTTTAAATCACTTTACCTACATTGCCTCTTCTTTGACAGCTGGAGATGTAGAAGCTGACATGAGGTGCCCAGTATTGACTTTGAACTACCTCCTCCCTCCAATATCTCCAATCTCCACTTTCCTTCTTCTTCCATAAGGATTGACATACACATATACTCTAGAAACATTCAGGCAATTTTAATGCAACATATATACAATTCCATAGACTGATTTAGATGCCTTTACGATTTCTTCATTAATATATCCGATTATTTACAGCCTTTTCTCTTTTCCCAGAAACATAAATTATGTACCTTCTTGCTCAAATTTTTTTTTTAAAAAAGTGGCAACATCAAAAGTATCCTGGAGTTGTAGTTGTAGTTGTTCCTAGTAAAGATAGTTTGCAGGAAATTCTCTTGAAGTTGTAGTGTTTATAAAACCCTGTTTTGTAATGTGGTATATATTGTATATTAACATCAAAGCAAAAGCCTTCTCTGGATCCGTTTAAGAGATGAGGTACTGCAAAATAAGCGAACAGACCATCTTGCAGCTGGAGAGAAATAGTCAAAACTGTGAATGGTGAGCAGGCCAGTGCCTGTGCTAAAAAAAGAAGGCCTTTATTTCCAAATAAAGAGAAGAGCAACAAAAATGATTATGGGATTGGAGGCTAAAATATATGATGAATGGTTGCAGGAATTGGGTATGGCTAGTTTAATGAAAATAAAGACTAGGGGTGATATGACAGCAGTGTTCCATATCTCAGGGGCTGCCACAAAGAAGAGGGAGTCAAGCTATTCTCCAAAGCACCAGAAGGCAGGACAAGTAGCAATGGATGGAAACTAATCAAGGAGAGAAGCAGCCTAGAACTGAGGAGAAACTTCATAATAGTGAAAACAATTAACCAGCAAAACAATTTGCCCCCAGAAGTTATGGATGCTCCAACACCGGAAGTTTTAAGAAGAGATTAGACAACCATTTGTCTGAAATGGTATATTAAGCAGGGTTTCCTACCTAAGCAGGGGGTTGGACTAGAAGACCTCCAAGGTCCCTTCCAACTCTGTTATTCTGTAAAGTATTGAAGGTTACATCATAATTTATCATTGCATAGATCAACCCATTACCAGAAATTTTCCCTACCCTGTAGGGAATTTTCCCTGATATTTTGTATGAATTTTCCCTGATGTTTTGTATGAGCTCATCAAGGGAAACAGCATAAGGTTCCACTGCATGGAGAGCAACATTTAAAAAAAATCATGACATTAGATAGTCTTGAACAATGCAAGGATATAAAACCAGAATTCACACCTTGATTAAAAAAAAAAATCTTTCTTCTTCTGGTCAATATTCTGGCTGATTTAGGAAAGAAAGAATTGGTGAGTTTCAGAAGGCAAGTCTTTAAATTTATTTCTCAGGGGCTCCTTAACAAAGCCGGAGTGAGTGTGCAGTGCAAAGAGATAAAGGGATGGTTGTATATTCCAAAAGCTAAGGATGTACAATGAGAGGAGAAGGGACCCAAATTAAGCCCCAGAAGATACTCAGGTCTGTCTCCAGATACTCAGCAGATGGAAAAACTCACTCGGAGATTCTTTTATTTCTTTCTCAGAACTGGTCTGGAATGAAGTGTCAATTCAAGCTGCTACGCATGGCTGTTGCCTTGATCTGCAGTAAGTACCCTCCTTAAATGATTTTCATTAGCGCACCTGCTATGCCTAAAGATATTCTTGATCTCATTTATTTTTCAGGTGAGTAGCCCAGAGATAATAGTGCCAAGTTAGAAAAATCCATCTTGGGACTGTCCCCTACAGAACTGCTCCCTTTGCTTTCTAAATCTGCAGAAGATGCGTGAATCACATATACATATGGGACCAGAGTGGATTGTACAACAATTAATTTGGATAGTACTAATGAAGAATGAGTAGATCAATCTTTCTTTGGTTTGTGTCTTGGGCTTTTTTTTTTCCTCTTGGGAAAAAAACAGAGAAAGAAACTAGGAATAAACTATGTTTTCTTGGAAATATAAGAGTAAGTTGGAATTCCTGATTAGCTAAGCTAGCGGTGGCCCCTTGTGAAGGCTTCAGAAAGCAGAAGTCTCCTTCCCTGACCTTGCTGGCCTTCAGGAAGGAAATTAAGACCTGGTTTTTCCAGAGGGCTCTGAGTCAGAGGGGTCTTCAAACTTGACAGCCTTAAGACTTGTGGATTTGAACTCCTAGAATCCATCCTCCAGTCATGTTAGCTCAGGAATTCTGGGAGATGAAGTCCATAAGTCTTAACACCAAGTTTGAAGACCCTTGCTTTAGGCAGATGTTTGTCCTCCTAGCTTGATGTTTGGTTCCCAGACATTTTGCTACTAAACTAGGTAACATCTTCAGTGGGGTTTTATATGTGCCCATTAGTGGTTCTACAATAATATATCTTATCATGTTAAACGCAATCATACGTTTGTGCTTCTCGAAGCCAAAATGAAGGATACGGACCTGTTCCTTAGTTTGTCCCACTTTAAAGGCTTGCTTGCATTTTCCTGATAGTTCAGTAGAGAAGTTGGTCTTAAGTGGAAAGTGGAAAGTAAGAGAACTTTCCACTTACTTTCCACTTAAGTGGCTTAAGTGGAAAGTAAGAGAACCTCCATAAGGTTCTGGAGAGGCTGCCTAGTCTTTTCCTAATCTATCCGTTTAATCTGAATCACCACCTGTGTTCCCATAGTCTTTGGCAACAGAGATTATAGCTGAACCCTAATATGATTTTCCATCCCATTCCCATTATGACAATAGGACTAGGTACAAAAAGAGAAAGAGGCAGTTGATTTTTTCAGGGGAAAAAAGGGATGGGGGAATGAAAAGAAGGTTCATAGAGAAGGCTTTTTAAAAAATCTGTCAGTAATGGGAAAAAGACTTGTCCCGAAAGAATGTTTTATTTAAAAAGATAATGTTAACATGAACTTCTTTTCAAGTCATTGGGTTTTTATTTCTTCCTGCTGTACATTTTAAATATATATTTTAAAACTGCATATAAAGTGCATTTTGCACGTTGTGAAATCTGGACAGTCTGTCTGGCTTAAAAGTGATCCAGAATGGTGGAGGATCTATCTTTCTACATGGCCAGAAATTCTTGCCAAATAAGCTGTTCTGTGCATTGAAAAGGCTGCTCAAAATGGTGTGGAAAAATGCTGCATCGCAGCATAATAGCATAGGGTTATATGGGACAGTGAATGGACAATGCAGTGCAATTTCTGATGAATGGTGGTTACGTGTGACATACTGCTTCATTTCTCTTTCAGTGAGCTTTGAATTTGGAAGAGCTGTATGGCTGAGATTCTACCCATCTGCTTATCCTCCATGTCCTCATCCTAGTTTCGTTGCTCACCTAGGTGGGGTGGGTGTTGGAATCACCCTTGGTGTGGTTATTCTAAGGAACTATGAGCAGAGACTTCAAGATCAATCAGTATGGTGGATCTTCGTTTCCATGTATATGGTGTTTGTTCTCTTTGCCATCTTCTGGAACATTTTTGCCTACAGCCTGTTGGATCTAAAACTACCTCCACTTCCTTAAGAACCTGGGCTAAAAAACAGACAAAGAAGTGACTTCCCATCTTCCAGCTTCATGGGCAAAAAAAAAAATGAAACTAGAGGATTTATTTTTTTATGAATGTGACAGGAGGGGAATGTATCCAAGTTCTGGAATGACATGCACTGAGGGAGAACTGTATGTGCTGATGAGAAATGAATATTAAGGACGATTTCATGGATCCTTGCTTGGAAGATGTTTGGGCATGGAGATTTACAGGTACCATGATCTTTATGAGCCACACCTTGTGCCCTTTGCTCATGTAACCACTTTGTACTTCAAAGGAAGATTCAGCCCCCTGGATGTTTAGCCCAATACATATGGGTGAAATGTTCATGCACCCAGTGAAGGCTCATCTGGATGGTTTTGTCTTTTTCAGCATTCACAGTTAGAAACTTTAGAAGAGCTTTCCTTAGCTGATGTCCTCCAGATGTGTTGTGCTATAAACCCATCACTTTGGTTCAAGATGATGGAAGCTGTAATCTATTACATTTGATTACGCCAGACAACCTTCAGTCCATTTGGAAAATACATTCCTTTCTTTAGTAGATGGGTTGTAACCCGGGGTAAAAGAAAGGCTTGGAGACTGCCTATGACATGCCAGCCTGGTATTCACTTTGTAGCTCTATAGAGCCACAAAGTCTCTAAGCCCAAATATTTTAGCCTTTCCCCCATTTTTCGAGTTTTCTGGACAATTAAGAGGGAAAAATAAATGGAGGATTCTGATTTTAGATGTTCACTCATGACCACTTGCAGAGACTGGTTTTCAGCTAAAGAATCAACCAAATCACACTGAAATATTTGAAGGTGCTTTAGTCTGCTTATAAAATTCAGCTGCATATTTCATTGTTTTTTATTGTTTGTGGCTGGGTTTTTAGTCGTCACAGACTACTTGAAGCTGTTGAATCTTATAATAACTATATTATTTCCTTTGGGGCTTTGGTCCTTCTGTTCATTTTAAAGCAGAATCTGCTCCTTGGAGAGGAGAACTTGTATTGTACTTTTTAAAAAGTGTTCTTCCAGAATTTCACAAAACAGTAAATGCCGTAATAGATATTCTTGATGTTTAGCTGCCTTTAACAAGCCCTGCTGCAGCCTTCTGTATTTGCAAGATCTTGATCTACCAATTTTGGAAGAAGTAGATGTGCTCCCCGAACAAAACATTCTACCAAGTTTGGTTTGCAAAATACAGATTTGTCCTTTTGCCTATTGTGAATGCAATAGCAAAATTGTAATGATGTTTTGTTAATTGTTCACATCTATTTTATTCTCAGCCTGACTAAACATGTTGGGATTCAGCAGGACCAAAGGAATTCTGGGAACTGAAGTCTAAGTCTGGTATTTTTAATCTACGCACAGCTGAGAATGCTGGCCAGGTAGAGGTGGTTTTAAAAAGTCAATATGGAGGGGCCAGCTGCATGATCGAAGCCCTGCCTCCTTTTTACATGCAGCAGTGCACATTAAAAACAGGCAGTGTTTCTGTTGAGTTGTCATACCTATCACATTGACATTTTACACTTGCCCTGTCAACATCTGTGGAAAAAGTTGAGGTATCTGGTTTATTCAGGGCTACCAAATTTAGGCGGAGAAATCCAGATAACCAGATGGCGGTAAGGAGATCCAGAGAACTTTTAACTACCTGCTATTGTTTAGGAGTCCATCTGGAATTCTGAGTGTTGTGGTCTCATTAGAGTGGAGGACATGAGACTGGGGAGAATTGCTTTAATGGATCAGGGATGTGTTTAACAGTGGTACCTCAACAGGTGTGCAAGCCTGAGTGAATTATTTATGCAATCTCATGGGATGCACTTCTTTGGACAGGAGGGGGAGGTTTCATGTGGGAAAAAAAATATCTCTGTGGATTTAAAATAATTAAATCTACATAGCTGCCAGGAAGCAAATAATAGTAGAACTGGAAGGACATTTGTTTGTTTGTTTGTTTGTTTAGTCTAGAAAAATATCAGCTGGGATCGCGCCACACACTTGCCTAGATTAAGTAAGATGAGGATTTTTGAAGTTCAGTATGTAATGAAATCACTAGCATGTTGTGTGATTCTGAGGAGAACGCTCTGTCTTATTCAGGTCTTCAGGCATAGCCTGTTGTGATAGCACAGCAGTCATATTTTGTTAATTTGGAGTTTGGGGTTGGTGCTCAGGAGTTTGCAAACACCTTAGAGAGGGCAATTCCTGTTTTTGAAAACCTAATGAGCCTTGTACAAGCGAAGCAGAAACACCAGAATTTTCCTGGACTTTGCTACTGATTTAGACTGTCTCAGTTTCAGTGGACAGTTGTGGTGTCACAAAATTTGTGAACTCCAATGAAAATATACATTAAAATTCAATTATTAAAACATTTAATTTCTTGTCCAACCCTAACTCCAATCATTTGGGGAAGTGTCACACACATTTATGGATTATTTTAGGTCTTATTATTTAAAAAAACAGGTTGAGGGTCCCTGGTTTAGCCTATTGTATGAACCCAACCCATTTAGTGACACGGGTTGCCAGTTGCCAGCTCTAAATTCCAGGGATAGCCCTGCTTTCGCATCTTTTTGAAATCTTGGCTTGCAGGATGCTTAAACTGTGAGACAATACCTAACAGCTGAAGATCTTTGGCAACAAATTGTAGAATTGCAGCCATCTGCAGCAGGCATGATTACGTGAGAATAATGGAACTTGTACAGTGGTATCATGATGCAAACCTCATCATTACATATGGAAATGCGAGTCCTACATGGCAGCTGACCCTGAAACTACGAATCCATATTTCAATAAGATCCAGAGACCATCTCACACAATACGTAGACAGGTAGTCCTCGACATACGACCACAACTGAGCCCAAAATTTCTGTTGCTAAGTGAGACAGTTGTTAGGTGAGTTTTGCCCCATTTTACGATCTTTCTTACCATCGTGTTAAGTGAAACATTGCGGTTGTTAAGTTAGTAACATGTTAGTAACATGTGTTGTTGAGTAAATCTGGCTTCCCCATAACTGTGTTTGTCAGAAGGTCATAAAAGTGATCACATGACCCTGGGACACTGCAACTCTCATAAATATGAACCAGTTGCCAAGCAGCTGAATTTTGATCACCTGTCCATGGGGCTGTTGCAACGGTCGTAAGTGTGAAAAATGATAAAAAGTCACTTTTTTCAGTACCATTGTAACTTTGAATGGTCACTAAACGAACTGTTGTAAGTCAAGACTAACCGTTGCAAACCACGGTATAGTATGTTATGTGCCAGGTAATTCTGGATGCCCAGCCAGTACATTTGTACAACAGATGATTGTTGGAGTCACACTCTGCAACTTTGGCAAAAAGTGAAAGGTATCCTAGATAGATATTTAAAATTGTAAAGTGTAAAAAGATGAGATTAATTTCTGGGCCGGCAGCATATTAATCTTAAATGAGTTTTCCTTGCAAAACCTAATTGGACGTTTCTATTTGTATATTTTTGGAAGCTGAAAGCATTTGATGATGTCCATGCAAAGTATACAGGTAGTCCTTGACTCAGGGGTGGGATTCTACCGGTTCTGTCCACCTCTGTAGAACCGGTAGCTCTGAAGAGCAGCAGACATAGAACCAGTTCTATGTCTGCTGCTGTTTTAGCCCACCTGCCTGCCCGGGCTCTTACCTTTATTTCCTGCCTTTTCAACCTCAGCAGCTGTGTGAGGGCACAGCTGCAGTTGAAAAAGCAGGAAAAAAGTACTTTTTCAAATGCTGCTTCCCTGCACGCAGCACTGCTCAGCTGTCCAGGTAGCAAGCTGACGAAGATTTACACACCCGCGCAGCGTGCAGGGAAGCACACCGTAAATCACCGAACCGGTAGTTAATCCTGTTGGATGACACCTCTGCCTTGACTCATAATAGTTCATTTAATGATCGTTTGAAGCAGTGGTGAAATGCTACCGGTTCAGCCTGAACTGGTAGCAAAAATTGCCACCGATTCAGCCTAACCAGTAATAAAAAAAAAGCTCTGACGATCAGCTGAGAGGAGAAAGAAGAGAAAAATGCAGGATCGGCCCTCCCACCCAGCCCTGCACTTTTCTGTTCTTTATCCTCTCAGCTGATTGGCGTGGCAGAGCCTCAGCTGCTGTTTGGAAAGCTCTGTGTGTGTGAGTGTGTGTGTGTGTGTGTGTGTGTGTACACACCCGTGCATGTGCAAAGTGCATGATCACCGAACCGGTAGGGAAACTGGTAGAATCCCACCACTGGTTTGAAGTTACAGCAACACTGAATAAAATGACTTATGACCACTTTTCCCTTATGACTGTTGCACCATCCCCATGGTCACATGATCAAAATTCGAATGCTGGTTGGTTGCAGTGTCCTGGGGGTGTCATGGGACCATCTTTTGCAACCTTTTGACAAGCAAAGTCAATGGGGAAGTCAGATTCATTTAACAACTGAACAACAGCAAGGATTCACTTAACTGTCTCATTTACCAACACAAAATTTGGGCTCGATTGTGGTTATAAGTAGAGGACCACCTGTAGAGAAAAAGAATGAGATAAGGCTGCAAAATATTATTGATCATTATTCTAGTAAGCACATTCCAGAAATTTGCAAATTCTTGCCTTACTGCACCGAAAACATGCTGGAAAAATTTGAACCATCAGCACAAGTATGTACAATCCCGGGTGGAGACAAATGCATCTAAGCTACCAGTATTTCATCGAGGGACAAAACATATTTCTCTTGTTCTAAAATTATTTTGTCACCTTTTTCTATTGATTTCTTCACCCGCTATGACTTGCCCCATAACTTAACTTGGAATCGACTACAAAATTACCATTGTTTATCATCCAGGAAGAAAAGAGACATGTTTTCAGAATGTTCCACTGTTGGCTTCTATTGTTAATTTGTACATTCTGCTTGGACTATTTGCACAGGTCTCAAATGTATTGCAAATTTTAGTCTTCGGGCATCGTTGTGGCACAGAAAGGTTTGAAACGCCAAGCATTTGCTTCCCCAAACAGGAAGGCCTTTAAGAGAGGGATCAGAGTATCAAAAAGGTTTGCAAAGATGATTAAAAGGGAAAAGGTCATTAAACAAAACAAAAGCTTGTCAGGATGACTGTTAATATTACAGCAGTACCATTTTAACGTTAAAGAGCTTTTGCAAATGCATGAGCCGAATCGTTGACTTTGGGAGCCTGTTGACACTTCGGTGTGCAGATTTTTCTACATCTCTTGTAAGCCAGAGAAGACTGTTTTGTAGAAAACGCCGCAGAATCCAAAATATTTTGGAATACATAACGTCAGCAGCAACACTACTCTCTTCCCTTTTAATGAGAGATAACAGCAGAGTTCCAGATCAACTCCACATCTTTGCTCAAACCAAGCCTTGCATCAGGAACCCTAGAAATTAAAATTCATGAATCAGAAGAAAAACAAAACCCTGCAGAAACCCTAAAGGGTTGCTTAATATTGTCGTTCTGATGAGTCATTTAACAAAGAATTGAAAACTGACTTGTCACCATGACTTGTTCAGACATTCAGGTGAATGGATAGAGAATTTGAAACTGGGAAGAAACTGTGATAGGAAGCATTAACTGGCCTCTCCCTGATTTCCATGTATTCACTTGAAAGTCTGAACATCAGCTCTGCTTGCATTCACGTGTAGCTTCTCTCCACATATAGCAGTTTGCAGCATACTTATTGCATGCTACCCAACTATGTGGTAGCACGTGGCTGATCTTGGCAGATCTCAAAAAATTTGTAAGACCAGACCTGGTTAGTATTGGAACAGGATACTGGCAGGAGATAACAAGGTTGTAGGTCATTCTGTGCACCTAAAAACAATAACAGTCCCTCTTTTGAAGAGGACAATAGCAAACCACTTCTGTATGGCTACCCAGAGTCAATATGGAAGGATCCATAAGTCACCAAGCAGTCAACCCAATTCAAATCTGGCTTTATATTTCCTTACTTTGATCTACAAAAGTGAAGTAAATGTGATGCACATGATCTCCCTGTAGGAAAACAACATCCTGTCAAATCTAGAACTAACAAACCTAGAACTAAGATGAAAATTCCTGACAGAACAATTAACTAGGGGAACAACTTGCCTCCAGTAGTTGTGAATTCTCAAACACTGGAAGTTTTTAAGAAGAGTTTGAACCACCATTTGTCTGAAATGGTGTAGAGTTTCCTGCAGGGAGTTAGACTAGAAGACCTCCAAGGTCCCTCTTATTCTATTCTATTCTATTCTATTCTATTCTATTCTATTCTATTCTATTCTATTCTATTCTATTCTATTCTAAATCTTACCTCTTTGTCTTTATAAGAAAGCAGCCCTTAATATGACAGCAAATGCAAATCCCAATATAATCCAGGTTTGGATTGATAGGAGCAATGATTAGAGAGGAAATCTGTTTTCTGACCATTAACACATTTCTTACCTTACAATAGGCACTCCATCATGAACCAGGGACAACATTGGTTTCTCCCACATCAGAGGATACGTAGTATAAAGATTCTCAATATAATATATAAATGCCACTTTTAAGCCTTCCTTCCACTCACCCACCTATTCTGAGACAAATTTACTATTTCACTCTTCCAATATCACAGGATGGAAGGACTTTGGAGTTAAACTTGCATTTAATACCAAATTATTCTGGAGTATTGTTGTTTCGGAGAGTGGAATATTTCTCTTAGGTCCAAATATTCTGGCTAGTTCGCGGAATTAGTCTGGCACAGATGGTTTTTGCATCCTGTACTCCTTCTTAGCATTTTCACAGTACTTTTTCTGCTCTGGTCAGGTTCTCTGATAACTTCCCCGACATACACATTTAAAACCGTTATATTGGTATCAAAAAGAGAGATTAAAAATACCAGTGGGGATGTAGTTGCCTCTTCAGCTAAGTTTTGCATGATCGGCTGAGAAGCAGAAAGTGCAAAATCAGACAAGCTCTTTTCTTTCATAATGAAGAATCATAGTTTTAAAAGCAACTGAACAGGAACAGGGAAGCTCACGAAAAGGGAACGTTGCTTAGCTTGAGCGTGGATATCACCTGGCCAAGGGTGATGTGTAGATAAGTTGCTCTTTCAAAGAGCTGCATTCACCATTTTTCAAACTGATGTTTCACGGACACAGCCTGCTCTTAAATTGATGCCACCTCTCCAAGGGATTGAACATTAGTATCATTTAGTATTGTGTTTTTTTTTTAAATTATCTTAGGCAGAAAGATATCTGTATATGAAGGGGTTGGGGGGGGGGGGGTTGGTAGAAACTTTCCTATGATTTTTTAAAAAAATATATTTTGAGATCTGCTATAACTTCTGGGTGTCTTTTGAACTGAACACCTCAAAAAGGGAAAATGTTGCCAGGCTTGAAAAGTTTTTGATAGCTGGCTTACGATCAGGAGTACAATTTGCCAGAGGAAAGGTATGGATGAGAGAGCTTAATCCTTTGTCTATATATTCTACATGTTCTTCCTTTCCAGTGTTTCGGTTCAGCCTGCTTTTTAATCAATCAGAGAAAATGAAACTGGGTATTCAGTTTTGTTTCTTACTAAAGGAAGGCAGGAAAAGATTACGAGGCTGCCTTCTCTGTAAGTTATAATTTGGTGCCCTTTTGGGATACAGATGTGGTGACCAGTGAGTCCTAGATGTGTGTTTAGTATTGGAAACAGACAAGAACGGATTCTGGTCAGAAATCAATGGTTTTTGCTATATGAACAAATGCTGGCTCCTCAAATAATTGCGAAACATTCCAACCAGAAAGGTGCAATTTTTTTTAACAAACCAGCTGGCCAAAGGCAAACAAACCAGGATCCCCAAATATGTTTTGGTTCTGATCTATGAAGCACTGTTTAAATTAGGTGAAGGAGAAACCAGTTACACTTCAGATGTTGGATTCCCAGCCCCACTGGATCCCTCCAAAAGCATAGTCAACAGGAACTCTACTCCCAAGTATCTGGTTTCCTATTTCTTTAGTCTGATTCAGATTAGCCTTTCAATGGGAATTGCTCACATGCAAGGGAAAAAAGTGAGTGTTTAAACGTGCATGGGGGGAAAAGGTTACCATCCAATAGTACACAATATTCAAAGGAATGCTATAAAGTCCTGCCAGGGCCGATAAAGAAAACTAACTTGTCAAATTAAATTTAACTGGAGTGGTCATTTATAGTCTCCTAGTGAAATGATACATACTTTTGAATGCATTACAGAACAGCAAAATGAATCTTCCCCCATTAACCAACTTGCAAAGGTGAGCAAAATAGAATAAGAAGCCTGTGCCAGTGTTAACAAAACTCAGGGATTTCTGAATACTGGGCCTATTGGATACTCTGGTTTCACAGTGGATTGCTTTCTATTATCTTCTTCATCAGATCCCCTCCAGACATGCCAAACTACAATTCTCCTTAGGAACAGTAGTTTTTGGTCCTGCTGGCTGAGAATTTACATGTGTTGCACACGTGGGTGGGTGGGCAGAGCACTCTGGGTGTCGTTTCCTGATTTTGTATAGATGACTAATGTAATCCTGGAGCGGTACTAATACCCCTATAATGTTTTAATTCAAAAGACATTGAAGGTATGTTGAGAGGAACGTTGTAGTGATTTCCTCATGCCCATTCTTTCGAATGCTCCTGTATAAAGCATTAATCGTGCAATCACCATCATCACGTTCACCCGACATTCCAGTCATATTCTCCTGCAACCCTGTTCTCCCATCAGCAAGGCAAGTACTCCTCAACTTACAACCATTCATTTAGCAGCTATTTGAAGTTACAACAAAAAAGTGACTTACGACCAACCCTTGCACTTATGACAGTCACAGCATTCCCCCATGATCACGTGAGAGAAAATTCAGGTGCTCGTTATTTATGATACATAGTTGCCAGGGTCATGTCATCTCCATTTGCTGCCTTCCCAGTTGGTTTTTGACAGAAAAATCAATTGGAGAAGCCAGATTTGCTTAACGGCAGCATGATTCACTTGGCGACCGTGGCAAAAAAAAAAAAAAAAAGGTCATCCAATTGGGTGTGGCTCTCTTAAGGATAAGAAATTCTGGTCCCAATTGTGGTTGTAAGTCAAGGACTACCTATATCGATCTTCTATTAAAAAAAACCTTTTAAGGAAGAATTAATAGTGGTAACTGCCTAGTCTGAGGACACCCAATCCACACGCCGCCCCCGCTTCGCCCGTTGCTTGTTTCTTTCTTTTCTCCCAATTCTTGTGAACTTTCCTGACTAGTAACTGTTCCTTTCAAATTTTGACCTCTGTATATCTCCTCGCATTTTTCACAGCACATAGGAATTTATTGCCAGGTTAGATGCAATGTTTCCTGGTTAGTTCATATCTGCATTTTAAAAAAATTATTACATTCTACAAATATTTACAGTAAATGACAAGCATTTTAAGGTTGAAGGTTCAGTTTAACAATCTCGAACTATGGTCTTGTTAAATAATACTTTATCTCAAACTGTATTCAAAATCCTTAGGACTTCCGGAACTTTCTTCCTCATCCTACTGAACTGGCCCCTGAATCAGAATTGGGTTTGTCAACCAACCTCCCACTCCCCACGCACCTACTCTACCGCAAAATTCAAGTCCAACCCTTATCACTGCTTTACTACCAACCACCTTTCCTGTGTTCAGAACAAGTTATGAAATATGGTGATGAAAACGATATACATTCAATCTTTCAGGGTAGCAGTGAACAGAAACAGGAACAAAGCCAACCTTGCTTGAAGGTGAATGTATTTAATATCCTAATTACTCAATAGTTCCGCATTAAAGAAAGCTTTCTGAGCCTCTCCAAAATCTCCAAGCAGAATGCAAATCAGAGCTCACAGAATATTACAGGTTGAATTTGTGTAGCAAAAATACATTAATGTTCGCCAAATTTAATACTCATTATTAGTCACTGTGTTGAATTTCCACTGCCCCATAATGTACGCTGAATTAGCAAATGCAAGAAGGATGAACCTTTATTTTCCTACCCAGTTAATATCTTCCTCCATGGCTTATTGTTATAGCACCAAATGAAGTGATTCTGCCTTAAAATATGCTGAATAGAACATGCTTTTCCCATCAAGGGCTATTCAAGCAAAGAGTGTGCTTGCAAAGCAGCATGTTGTAAGAAATGTCAAAATATTTTTCTATCGTGTACGTAAGTATAGTTTTCCACAAACAATTTTGTGCATAGATTTTATTTCAGATGTACTGTTCAGCTTTCTCCCCACCCCCCAAGTGAGTGGTTGATATAAGCATACCTCACGAAAATCCCATTATCTACAACTTCTAAAAATGGGGTCAAGTTTTACAAGTATAAATATAAATAACTAATAATTAATTTGACCAATGTGTAATTTATTTGGGGCTCCAAGTTTAGCCACCCTGACGGACTGAGAGAGGATGCATGCATTGAGGTAAATAGCTTGTTTGCAGGGGAGAAGTGTGTCTAGTGTGTGTATGCGTGTGTGTGTATAAAACAGCAGGACAAAATGGAAGAAAACCCATATGTTTGATCCAAACATGCATCTATGCTGCTTTTGGCTAGCCAAGATCTGTACATGTATCTGCTCATATACCATTTGGACTTCTACACTGGCACCTCTCCCTTCCAACACAATTAATAATGCTGACAAAGCCCTTATGCTTATTTTACCTCCAGGAAGTCTAGATCAACCCCATTGCTCTTCATTTATAGTAGCTGGCTCTTATAGAAAATTGTGGCCTAATATGTAGGGATTGCAAGCTCTGGATTGATCCTGCTTTTGACTGTAGGGTATAAGGAAAGCCCAAAACCAGAGTTTGGATACCACAGGGAAACAAAATTGCGGTTTTACAAGCAGACAGACAAGAAAAAGCAGGGAGGGTGAGCGCCTGAACACTCAGCTTGTTCCCATACCAACAAATACCAATTTAACTCAACCTCACAGAAGATGCCGTGATAAGAGTTTTCTTTTTGGACCACGCGTTTGTGTACTGTGAGGAACTGGGACTGAGTCTAGCCCTCCACGGTAAGTTCACATGATTCAACACAAAAATGGCCTACATACTCAAGAACTGTGATTCTACATGGAGGCATGCTGACTGGGTACTGTACAAGCCACCCTTGGTTCAGGAGGAGGATTTAAGCTCCAAGCTGGTCCCTCATGAATTCTTCCAGCACACTGATGACGTTCCGGGCTTCCTGCATTTCGGCATATTCTACTTTGACAATCTTCAAGAGCACATCGCCGCTGCCAGAGTTTTTTAGAAACAGGTAGCACTTGAACAAGGCATAATGGCTCATTTCCGCCTGCCGGATGAACCGCTTCAGGTTGTTGATGTCCTGTATGGCCTGAAAAGAAAGCAGCCAACATGTATGCCAGTGTCCTGATCCAGCTGAGAAAGCCTAGACAGAAACCCAAGGTTCACACAATCCCATCCTTGACAGTGTCACTAGGATAAAAGGCAGTTGCACATGGTCCATTGGGCATGAAGGGAAGGGTGGATGACTTCCCCCTACAGGGCAATCGGGGCAGGCTGCTGTGGTACACTGCCAATAGATGTGTTGTACACATACAGTGGCTCTTTGGATGCCTAATATGAACTCGTGCACTTCCTGCACGCACAACATGTTAGTATACAGGAATCAGGAGCAGTAAATGAGAAATTTGGGAGGAAGAACTTAGCATCTTTAATCTAGTAGCTCCCAAAATAATTGGCACTCAAGGTACATCTCTCACAAGGAGGCCCCTTATGTTCAAAGGGAGTGCCCACCTCGGCAAGGGCACATAGCACTGCAGATTCCCTGGAGCACATACATTTGAGAGCTTATACAGGAGGAAAAGCAGGCATTCTCCAACTAACAAATATTTAATTGGATAAATGGCCTAGATATTAATATGTAGAACACTTATTCTACTCTTATGATAAATTAGGGGTCTTCAAACTTGACAGCTTTAAGACTTGTGGACTTCAACTCCCAGAATTCCTTCTCCCGTCATGTTAGCTCAGGAAGTCTGGGAGTTGAAGTCCACAAGTCTTAAACTTGCTGAGTTTGAAGACTCTTGAGATAAATCAACATATTTAAAATGTAATCTATAACAATTTTTTTTAAATTCCTCAAGCCTTACAAAATTGATTTCCATCGTATGTGTGCCGCAGTAGTATGTGTTCCTTCTCTACAATTTTATTACTGCTATCCATGTACTCTACAAATAGATCTCGACTTACAACTGCAATTGAGCTCAAAATTTCTGATGCTAAGCAAGACAGTTGTTAAGTGAATTTTGCCTCATTTTTCGACCTGCCTTGCCAATGTTCTTAAGTGAATCACTGCACTTGTTAAGTGAATCTGGCTTTCCATGGGACTTTGCTTGGCAAAAAGTCCCAAAAGGGAATCACATACATGTGAGCTAATTGCTAAGCATCTGAATTCTGACTGAATGACCAACGGGATGCCGCAATGGTCATAAGTGTGAAAAATGGCCATAAACCACTGTAACTTTGAACATTCACTAAATGAACTGTTGTAAGTCGAGGACTACCTGTATGCCATATGCTAAATAAACAAATAAACAAACAAACAAATAAACATTCTATGTCCCTACAATGCATGACTGTAGTTGTGGCAGCATCAAATCATATAGGCAAAAACCACTCTTTGTAACACAAGACTCAGATTGCACTGCTTTAGAACAAATATACTTGAGCCACAATTGTTGTGTCTCAGCTTGAAGATCCAAACTTGCAGCGATATAGTAGTAGTAGAACAGAAACTTTTCCATTGATTTCAACTGGAGATTAATTTACACCCAGTTCTTTGTCTGAAATAGATTATGATTTGGTGGATGGGGAAACACACGAGACTCAAAGAAATTATAATATGTGAAAAGTTTCATCTACCACTATTTCTAAAGATCACAAAGAACAGCCATCTCAAGCCAGTGTCCTGGCCGATGCATTTGGGCTACGATTCTCATTGTTCTTGCCCAACACAGATATTTACCTTCAATTTAAAGTTTTCCAGCATTTGCCGAAAAAGGAAGGGATTGCCCCCTTCGGAAACGTTCAGAAATGCTTGTGTCCAATCTTCACAGAATCTATTTGTTCCTGAGACATTTGTTGGAAAAAGAAACTTCTTATTATTTCAGGTAATACAGTAAAATGTATGTATGTCTTCAAAGGTACCTGAAAAAGGTTTTGTACAAGACACAGACACTCCTTATGTACTTACAAAGTTCTTGTAGTTCTTGTGCCAATATGGTCGCATGATTCAAGTACCAGGCTAGAAACTAGGAGACTGTGAATTCTAGTCCCACCTTAGCCATTAAGGTCAGGTGGGTGACTTTGGACCAGTCCCTGTCTCTCAGCCCAACCCACCAGTTATTGTTGAGGGGAAAATAGGAGAAGGATGGATCATTAGGTATGTTTACTGCCTTGAGTTAATTTATAAAAATAATAAAGGTGGGATACAACTCAAATAAATAAGACGGATGAACCCAGTTACAGTGGCGACGAGTGCACCATTGGGAGCCATGAAATACCAGGTTAGGGACAGCGGAAATTATGTGGTCGCTAGGAGTTGAAAACAATTTGATGACACATAATTTAAAAAACAAACAAACCTATCCTTTGGAAAATACCACATATATTAAGTAAAGAATGACACATGATAGTAAAGAATATATTTTTAAGGCGCAACAGCACAGACGGGTTGCTTCTGAGTTTTGTAGAAATCCTTGGGTGAACAAAATACTCAGTAACAATGAACGTCTAGCTTGGATCACGAAAGTTTTTCTTAATTGCCTAGTTAGCATAAAATGCCATCAATACTTTAGGAGGCCAGCAGTAAGGATATGATTTTCTAGGCCAGCCTTGTTCAAACTGATGACTTAAACATGGGTGATGACCCAGGATGAGGATACAAAATAAACACAGTAACAAAAAACAGGTGAAGCCCCTTTTATTCATTCACTTTGCTTCCAAGCTCCAAATATCCTTGACTGGAGACAAAAATCTCCCACATAAGCAGTTACAAGAAGGAGGAAATGTCGTTTAAATTATAAAGAATAAAAAACAACACAAATCAGGCAAGATAAGGGCTGGAGGACATCCATAGATAACAGAACACACACTGGGAAGGGTGCCAAACTCAAGAAAGGAACCATAAACTAGAGATATTTCCATGCTTTGTTTCCAGCACTCGCCAATATGCATGTCTGTACTCTTATCCAGTTGTCACAGCTGCAGCCCATGAAGAGGATCAAGGCCCTCTCCTCCCAAGTAGACCGCATCTCTCCCTTATCCTCTCCTCCCTGCGTGCCCTAGGATGGAGAGGGGATGGGCCTGGGTCCTCCTCTGACTGCCCAGCCGGCCTCTGCCCTTCCCCAGCCTCCTCCATAACCTCCGGAGCCACACTTCCACTCCCTGTCAGCTGTTCCTCCTCTCCCTCAGAGTCTGCCTCCACCAGGGGCATGACAACAAGTGTCACATTTCCATTCTTTTAGATCCGATGCTATCTGGCAATTCTTGGATTTGAAAGTTCTAAGCCTCTGGAGCACGGGTGTCAAACTAGCAGCCTGCAGGCCAGATGCGTCATGCACAGGCCACCCCCACCCCAGCTCCACAAATGGGGAAAATGTCACTAAACGTTGTGTGATAGCAATGTGATGCAGCAAATTTGACACCCATGCTCTGAAGGGACTCCAGATTGCAGCTTTAGGCTGCACCAGCATAATATTACAATGAATGTGAAGCTTGCCATAAAGACCAAGAAAAATGTGACAATGATTGTAAGGAATTCTTTCTTTCGAGAGAGTTAGAGAGAGGGAGGGGGGGAGGGGGGGAGGGAGGAAGAAAGAAAGAAAGAAGGAAGGAAGGAAGGAAGGAAGGAAGGAAGGAAAGAAAGAAAGAAAGAAAGAAAGAAAGAAAGAAAGAAAGAAAGAAAGAAAGAAAGAAAGAAAGAAAGAAAGAAAGAAAGAAAGAAAGAAAGAAAGAAAGAAAAGTTCTGTTTTCCCAAGGGATTGCCTTTTGGATTTGGTCTGGGGTTTTTTAAATGAACCAAATAACAAAGCAATTTACATGAAATAACCCAGTCAAAATCTCTGTATTGCTCCACCCTCATAACCCTTCCAAATCAGGGAATCAATTTGCTATATTTGAGTATATTAGACTAATGCAAGAGGAAGGTTACAGTAAGGGTAGACTCAAATAAGACTGTCTGCCTTAAACAACTATCTTTGTAAAGAGGTCTAAAAAAACACCAGTCTATCAACATTCCTTGTGCTAATGTTACTGAGCAGTACTCGGGTACTAGAAGTATCTCCTTCTGTAAGCTTACCTGCACCGTGGAAGCAAAGCTGTGGCCCATTCAAGTCAATCACCACTGATTTGCATTGCTCCTCTGTTGCTGAGGCTGTGCATAAGGAAGTCGTCATACTTTCCCTGACCAGATCTTGAAGACTTGCTGCTCGAAGGAATCTGGGAAAGAAGATAAATAGATTTCCAGGATGTATAGTCATTAGTCAAGTTCCGCTAAGCGGTTATCTCAGGAGGAGCAAGGGTGGCCCTAAGGAATATCATCTTGAGGGATTTTTGCTTTTTTTACCTGTTAATATCCTTCTCTGTCCTTTCTTCAGATCCATTCACTTCAACAGGAGTGCAACTCAGAGCCTTGAAAGAACAGACCCAATGTCACTACTTGGCCTAATGACATAACTTTAGACTACAATTCTATGCTCTTTATCTGTCTCAGGAGACACTTGGCCTCATCGCCAAGAACAGGGGCCTTCAAACTTGACACTTTTAAGACTTGTGGACTTCAACTCCCAGAATTCCTCCTCCAGTCATGTTAGCTCAGGAATTCTGGAAGCTGAAGTCCACAAGCCTTAAACTTGCCGAGTTTGAAGAGCCTTGGCAATGAAGATGTAACGGGTTATCAACTAGCAATTTTATTTTCACCAGGTGATCAGTTGAACATCTGTCAATTGTTCTTCTTCTCTTTCCTCCATCTTCCAGATCACTCAGAATGTACAGATAGTCCTCAACTTACAACCACAGTTGAGCCCAAAATTTCCTTTGCTAAGCAAAGCAATTGCTAAGTGAGTTTTGCCCCCATCTTCTGACATTTTTTTGTTGTTGCCACAGTTGTTAAAATGACGGCTGTTGTTCATTAATAACATGGTCGTTAAATGGACTCTGCTTGTTAGAAGGCTGCAAAAAGCGATTACGTGCCCCTGGGACACTGCAGTAGTCATAAGTACATACTAGCTGCCAAGCATTCAAATTTTGATCATGGGGATGTCGCTATGGTTATAAGTGTGAAAACTGGTCATAAGTCACTTTTTTCAGTGGTGGTTGTAGCTTCGAACTAAAGGAATGGCTGTAAGTCAAGGACTATCTGTATATGTAAACTTCTCACTGGCCTCCATTTTATTTTCAAACAGCTTCAGCTGTATTAAAATGTTAATGAGCAAAGGTGAGAGGGCTTCCTGTTTAAGCAGGAATTTGACCTCAAATAACAGTAAACTAGAGCCAGTTTGGTGTAGTTGGAGCTAGGAGTTCTGGTCCTGCCTTAAGCATGAAGCCAACCACTTCCAAAATCTTGTTAAGAAAACTGCAGGAATTTATCTAGACAGTCAGAAAGCATCAACGCTGAATCGAAGGCCCAAAAAATCAAGAAGAGTCAAACTCTATTGAAAGAAGACCTTATTTTTTGGTATCCTACCTATTTCTCTCCCTCCCTCCCTCCCTCCCCACCCCCCATCTGCAGAGAAACTGCTTTTCAAACTTTTTTAGCTAAAAGCTCTGACTAAGCATAATTGAATGTATATGTTTAAAAACATGAAAATTAATTCCAGCTGCAGTAAGGGAAATCCATGTTTCTAAAACTGCTGGCCCAGTTTTAAAATGAATTACATGTACAGCTTAAAGCGGGTGCTCCTTAAAACAAAGGTGTTATTATCATGTTATTCAAGCTATCAAACCCTTAATTCTGACCAATTGTTTAAGCCAGGGGTATCAAACCCACGTTGTCACAGCAGCGTCACGTGACCTATCAGGAATTCCCCCCACCCTTTGCTAAACTGGGTGTGGGCATGGCCAGAGCGTGATGCATCTGGTCTGTGGGCCACAAGTTTAATCCTGGTTTAAGCCATCAACATTCCCACAAATAGCCCCTTGGAGTGTAGCTCTATAGCTATATTGTGTTGCTTTCCTGAAGGTAAAAAAATAATATGGCAGGACAGCAACTAGCACATTACATCAGTGTGTCTCCCCACTCCTACCCTGTCCTGGTAATAGTCCAGGAAAGAGGCACCCACTAGGTGACAGGACACACAATTAAAGATGGTTTGAAGTAGTGAAGTCTTATTTGTACACACTTTGACTATCACAACAGTTGCAGCCAAAACAATTAATAAATAAGGCAAACTGTTCAACCAGGAACCCAAACAAAAGCACACCAACAGAGATCCAGGAGGAGTGAACTTTGCGTGGTACTCACAGCATGTAACACAAAGGCAAGTTTCTCCTGGAAAAGCTTCACCACCCTCTGAATAGGACACACCAAATCCTCAAACCAAGTTCTCAGGAGCGGCTGGATGCAGGTCTCCAGGTTGCTTTGCTGCACCCAATGGAAATAACAGTTGATCATTCTACACGATATGTGACTGCAAAGGGGAATTCAGGGAAACAACTTGGGACAGCTTCCAAGTGTTGATTACTTTTTAGCCATTCCCTATCCCAGAGCCTGTGAAATTTCCCTTGGGGCTAATTTGCTACCTTGAATCAAGAGAGTGAGTGAGAAGTAGCTGTGTAACAGCTTATCCAAATAGCTGTATTGAGCTCACCCAGGCATACGGGCAGGGGAGTCCCTCCTCCCGGGTCTGTCTTTTAACAGCTATAGTCCTCCCATACTATTTTACAAATTATTCTTGAAACTCCCAGAGATGCTAAAAAGTGTTTATGGTGCATCACAATAAGCTACATTCCACAAACACAGGCTCAGGCACTCACATCCACACACACACACACACACACACACACACACCGGACATTAGGAGTCTTTATTGAGGCCTCCAAGTCCGAATTAGTATTCCCTGGCAATTCCTTGTGCCAGCACTAGCCCACAGCATAAAGACAAGGCAAGTCCACTATGCAAAGGCAAATCCCCAACAAGGGATGCCAAGCTATTGAAAGACAACATTTGAATTTCCCTATATGCCTATCAGTAATCTGCAAACAAGAATAGATATTTCTTTCAAGATTTCTCTTTAGAGAGAACTGTATTAGCAGCATCCAGAAGTGACATATTCAAAATGAAGGGAGATCCCAAGAGTGTCGGATGCCAAAGCGTCAAGCTCTTAGACTAGGGGTATCAAACTCACGGCATCATCTTGTCGTCACGTGACATATCACAACTTCCCCCCCCTTGCTAAAATGGAGGTGAGCATGGCTAGCACATGACACAATGGCCCGCAGGCCCTTAGTTCGACACCCAACTTAGACTTACATACCACTTCACAGTACTTTACAGCCCTCTCTAAGCAGTTTACAGAGTCAGCATATTGCCTTCAGCAATCTGGGTCCTTATAATACTGACCTCAGAAGGACAGAAGGTTGAGTCAACCTTGAGCCATTGAGGATCGAACTGCCAACAGTCTGAACGACTGCACCACCACGGCTCATGGTGGCATGTGGGTGACACAGCTCTCCTTACCTTGAATGATGTCTAATGTTTTCACAGAGATAGTAAGAAGTATGAGAATCTTGAGGCTCTTCATATAATCACACTCATAAAGAGCTTGGTTCCCACAGAACAACCATAAACTCTGAACAAAATTCTTGAAGGCCAGTTTTTCGATTCTCTAGCCAACATGAACACTCTAGAGCATAGGTATCAAACTCATGTCGTCATGGCAGCGTCACAGGACGTATCAGGACTTTTTTCCCCTTCGCTAAACAGGGTGGGGATGGGGCCAGCACACGATGCATATGGTCCATGGGTCGTGAGTTTGACACTCCTGTTCTAGAGCAGGGGTGTCAAACTGGATTTCTTTGAGGGCCAGATGAATATTGTAGTTCTCTGTGGGCCAGCTGGGGGGGGAGGGGACAGGACAGATGCCTCCTGAAGCACCCTGCTGACCAAAACGAGGCAAGGGAACTGCATGCACCTCCCAACACCCCGTTTTTGGCCTGGATGGCCTCCTGTACTTTGCCACCCACAACGGGGCACTGGGGGGGGGGCATGCACGGTTTGGCTGGCAGCATGGCTGGCAGAAGGCCGTCCATGCCAAAAACAGGGTGCAGGGGGGTCCCCGCACGCAGCCCCCCACACGTGCCCCACTTTGGCTGCCAGAAGCACCACGGGCCAGTTCTTAGCTATTTTCAGACTGGCCCCACGGGCCAGATTTAAACACTCCACGGGCCAAATTCAGCCCGCGGGCTTTGAGTTTGATATCCCTGCTCTAGAAGGACACCATGTAGATAATACTGGAAACTGCTAAGAGACACAGGAGAATCAACAGTCGGATTAGCCTGTTTCTCTTCCAACTACAAGGTAGCAAACAATTGAATCTTGCACTTGAAGCAGAAACTAGTTGCTCTCTAAGTAACTTGGACGTGCCAAATACCTTTCCTATTCTACCACTGAGATGCACAGAAAACAGGCCCAGAGCACACCAATGCTTGGCAAGTGAGATAAAGCTTTTTTAATTGAGATTTCTCTAACGCGTCCTTAAGAGATTGAGGATTGTGGAAATCAAACTCTCTTCCTCAGCAAGTCTTCATTATCCTAGGTAAACAGTTCTGATGAGGGATCTTCACAGGGAACTCAAAATAACTTCAAGCATCTCAGTTTATCAAACGGCTTATAAAGAAACCAACATTTTCCATCTCATTGGAGGGAAAAAAGAGAGAAAGCCAAAAGAAGTAATCCAAAGTTATTAACAGCAATGAATCAGTTACTTCTCCATCAAGACTTACCTTTGAATCTAAATAAGTCTTCATATCTTGAATGTATCCATCAAGCTCAAGTCTGAATGTATCACTTTTAAGGAAATAATGCTTCAGTTGGGCCTAATCTTTATGTTTATCCCATTTTATAATTATGTGCTGCCCATCTATTAAAGGTATTTCAAACATCCAGTTATTTATTTTTACTTATATATCAAATGTCTTGGCCGCCCATCTTACCATAGGGTGACCCTACATCTAAGTTAAAACATAAAAAGTTAAAATCAAACATTAAAACCAAGGACACATGGGGAGGAGGGGGCTGGAGGGGGTGAAGGGGGGCATGGGGAGGTGGGATCCGTTATTATTCAATCAACCGCCTCCACTGCACTGATCCCCCACGGGGGCCCCAAGCCGACTGGCACAGCCACGTCTTTCGGCCGTTATGAAAAGACAAGGAGGGTATAACTGATATTCGCAGAAGCCTAAAAAAAATGATTTGGGAATGAGCATGCCTCTCTGGCCTAATTTAAGAGAACAATCAAAACAATGGGAATTAAAAAAAGAAAAGGACTTTCCCCCTCCAGTCCCATTTTAACCCAGACCGAAATATAATGAAAGGATATAGTTCAAGCCCCTTCTCTGAACCTCCCAAAAAACAGATGACATACTCCAAGGGACTCTCTCTCGATTCAGGATCAGCTCCTTCTGCACATTTTTCCGGCTGCAACACGCAGTAATAACAACCAACCCGAGTTTCTGGAATACTGAATTAATCACAGGGTGGTTGCCCCAAATCAGTTTAATGCTGTATTTCACACTGCAGTTTGCCTGTTCATCGATCTCATTACAAATGAAGCCCTTGTTTTAATTCGGTCAGAATCAACCTCCAGAGGCATGAATCTTACACAGGCTCTTAACTCCAGTCAATATACTTCGCTTCATATTTCTGTCAACCTCCTGATTCTACTGATTTTCCCTCAGACCAGTGTTGGTGAATGGAAAGTCAAATCACCCACCTTCTATTCCTGTGTTCAGGTAGTCCTCAATTTACAAGCATTTGTTTAGGGACCATTCAAAGTTATAATGGCACTGAAAAAGTAATTTAGGCCCATTTTTCATCACAGCATCCTTACTGTCATGTGATCAAAATTTGGGCGCTTGGCAACTGGTATGTACTTATAACAGTTTCAGTGTCCCGGGGGTCATGTGATCACCATTTTGTAACCTTCTCAGCTGGCTTCCGACAAGCCAAGTCAATGAGGATTCGCTTAATGACCATGTGATTCACTTGACAACTGTGGCAAAAGTTGCAAATGGGGCAAAACTCATTTGATAACCCACCTTGCTTAGCAACATAAATTTTGGACTCAGTTGTGGCCGTAGATCAAGGACTACACTATAGTCTACAAACATGAAATGGATTAAATAAAGATAAAACGGATAAAAATAAATATTCTTAGGAAAGCAAAAGGGAAAGCCCTCTTGAAGTCCATTTCTGCTGGATAGACCCTTGTTATTTTCTCAACAACACTATAGATGTAATTCACCCCTGCCTTCCAATTCCCGGACTCATCTCTAGCTAAAAGCAGTTCCTGTCTGTTCAGGATCCAAGTCTTTACTGGTTCTCCTTAGCTTTTCAAGGATGATCAGGCACTAGTATTAGCTGTGCTATTCTTAATAAGTTCAGCCTTTGAAAAAAACAAAAAAAACCTGCAAACAGCACCCAACAGGCAATACTTCAAAAGTGATTTAGGCTCTAATCACATATATAGTAGTCCATTAACCTGGGAATAGCCCCATTAAATTGCAAGTTCCTTTTAAATAGAGCTGTATAGCAGGAGTGGGCAACCTGTAAACCCCAGTGTCCCACTTGTAACACTGCAGCACCCATTTTGGTGGCAAATCAACTCTTTTTCAGCAGCACTAAGGAGAGAAAGGGAGGGCTTTTGCTTTAAAGCTGCAATTTCGGCTGTTTTTTTTTTCTGATGAGTGGTTTGCCTGCCAGAAATCTCCTACTTTTGTTTCCATCTTTAGCCCACCCTAATGTCTGCAAAACAGGCAATTTTTTAAAAAAAAGTGCTGTTTGAGCGCTGACCGCCTAGGGCTGACTGGGAGTTGGAGTTGCAACCTTGAGCGCTGCAGCCTCCCCCATCACCCTGCAGTATTACAAAATGAGGAAACATCTACACTGTTCTGATGCAACAGCCCCTCAGCCCGCCTGGCAGTGTGATGAAACAATTAACGGACGCTCTTGTACTTCCTGATTGGGAAACCTGCCCCCTTCCATCAGGTGTTAAAATATTAATCCCATCAACACCAGACAGCACACAAGCCAGTGGTGCAAAAGGCTGGGAGTTGTAGTGCAGCACCCTCTAGAGGACCAGAAGTTGTCTTAACTCCTTGTAGTGCTTCACATGAGGTGATTACAACTCCTTAGATACATTAGATCCAATATTTATTTTAATGATATACAAAAGCCAACCTGCCTCCCCGTAAAGGGCTAGTTAGCCCTTGCAGTGGCACATATATTCACAGTCCCATTACGTGTAAATATTAAATACACTGCTCAAAAAAAATAAAGGGAACACAAAAATAAGACATCCTAGATCTGAATGAATTATTCTTATTGAATACTTTGTTCATTACATACTTGAATGTGCTGGCAACAAAATCACACAAAAATTATCAATGGAAATCAAATTTAGCAACCCATGGAGGTTTGGATTTGGAGTTACACTCAAAATTAAAGTGGAAAAAAACACTACAGGCGGATCCAACTTTGATGTAATGTCTTTAAAACAAGTCAAAATGAGGCTCAGTAGTGTGTGTGGCCTCCATGTGCCTGTATGATCTCCCTACAATGCTTGGGCATGCTCCTGATGAGGTGGCAGATGGTCTCCTCAGGGATCTCCTCCCACACCTGGACTAAAGCATCCCCCAACTCCTGGACAGTCTGTGGTGCAACGTGGCGTTGGTGGATGGAGCGAGAAATGATGTCCCAGATGTGCTCAGTTGGATTCAGGTCTGGGGAATGGGCGGGCCAGTCCATAGCATCAATGCCTTCGTCTTGCAGGAACTGCCGACAGACTCCAGCCACATGAGGTCTAGCATTGTCTTGCATTAGGAGGAACCCAGGGCCAACTGCACCAGCATATGGTCTCACAAGGGGTCTGAGGATCTCATCTCGGTACCTAATAGCAGTCAGGCTACCTCTGGCAAGCACATGGAGGGCAGTGCAGCCCCCTAAAGAAATGCCACCCCACACCATTACTGACCCACTGTCAAATCGGTCATGCTGGAGGATGTTGCAGGCAGCAGAACATTCTCCATGGCGTCTCCAGACCCTGTCACATCTGTCACATGTGCTCAGTGTGAACCTGCTTTCATCTGTGAAGAGAACAGGGCGCCAGTAGCGAATTTGCCAATCTTGATGTTCTCTGGCAAATGCCAAACATCCTGCACAGTGTTGGGCTGTAAGCACAACCACCACTTGTGGACGTTGGGCCCTCATACCACCCTCATGGAGTCTGTTTCTGACCGTTTGAGCAGACACATGCACATCTGTGGCCCGCTGGAGGTTATTTTGCAGGGCTCTGGCAGTGTTCCTCCTGTCCCTCCTTGCACAAAGGCGGAGGTAGTGGTCCTGATGCTGGGTTGTTGCCCTCCTACAGCCTCCTCCATATCTCCTGATGTACTGGCCTGTCTCCTGGTAGCGCCTCCATGCTCTGGATACTACGCTGACAGACACAGCAAACCTTCTTGCCACAGCTCGCATTGATGTGCCATCCTGGATGAGCTGCACTACCTGAGCCACTTGTGTGGATTGTAGACTCTGTCTCATGCTACCACTAGAGTGAAAGCACTGCCAGCATTCAAAAGTGACCAAACCATCAGCCAGAAAGCATAGGAACTGAGAAGTGGTCTGTGGTCACCAGTCCTTTATTGGGGATGTCTTGCTAACTGCCTATGCTTTCCACCTGTTGTCTATTCCATTTGCACAACAGCATGTGAAATTGATTGACAATCAGTGTTGCTACCTAAGTGGACAGTTTGATTTTACAGAAGTGTGATTGACTTGGAGTTACATTGTGTTGTTTAAGTGTTCCCTTTATTTTTTTGAGCAGTGTATATTGCCAGGTATCTAGCTCTCTATCAGAGTTCAGTATATGATTACTCTACCTATTTTCATTGATCAAGCGAGCATTCATTGAAAGATAGTGAGATGAAGTTTACAGTTCAGAATACAGAGCGAATGCGTATTGCCTTTTTTAAGTTGAAGCTCTTACAACTCTTAATTTGATAGTTATTAAATGTCATTAAAAGCTTAGACAATGAGTAAGTATATGAATACAAACACTTCTCTGCTTATAACAGTTTGTTTCGTAACTGTTCAGTTACAATGGCACTGAAAAAAGTTTAATGCTGTATTACAAACTTACGACCCATTTTTCACACATACAACTGTTGCAAGCATTCCCATGGTCACATGATCAAAATTCAGATGCTTGGCAATGGAATCATATTTATGACGGTTGCAGTGTCCCAGGGTCATGTGATCACCCTTTGAGACTTTCTGATAAGCAAAGTCAATGGGGAAGCCAGCTTCACTTAACAATTGTGATACTAACTTAACAACTGCAGTGATTCACTTAACAACTGTGGAAAGAAAGGTCATAAAATGGGGCAAAACTCACTTAAAGACGGTCTCACACCTACCAACAGAAATTTTGGGCTCAAAGCTCTTTTGTTAAGGATTACCTGTAATTATCACATCTTGTAAATTTTGTTCAGTTGGACCGACAGTTTAAAAAAAAAAAACCACAGGATGAGGATCAGAAAGCCACTCTAAAAGCCAGGACTTTTTTGAGATGGGGGGGGGGGAGAGGTTGTTTTATTTTGTTCTGCAACCAGCCATTTTCAGACGCTTCAAAGGCATGACAAGGATGTTGACAATTCAGAAATAAATAGCACGGTTCAATCTTTGACTCATAAAACAAAACTTAAAAGTACACCCACAGTTTAATTTGATTTCATACAATTTAATAAAATGGCACTGGTGATTTATTAAGAAAGGTACAATTAATTAAAATTGTGTGAGATCACTGGACATCTCAGTCCATATCTACAGCCTTACCTCAGCTCGACCGATATAACGTTGCCCATCCCCTCAAACAAAGCTCCTTTGTTGAGATACTTGGCAACCAAACCACGCAACTCCATCTCAGCTTCAGTTGGTAAATTAGTGTCCACCAATGAAAGGCTTCATAAATGAAATTAAAAAAAACAACCACACATGATTAGGTAAGACAGAGCTTTTGTTGTGTCTGTTTAATTAAATTATAGTTACAAAGACCAGCAATTCACAACCAGTCCTTCGTACTTGAGATTAAATGTCAAGCTTTCAAAGAAAAAGAGGCCACTTCCAGTTAGGTATGAAGTTTCAAGCATCTCCCATTTAAAAAACAATTGAAATGCAACTGGGAGTAAAATCAAGAGCTGCAAAGTTGCACACTTCAATTATTCTGCACTACTGTACAACTCCATGTGTTTTAATGAGCATGAATAACGGATAGGAATTAAAGCGTGAAACTGAAGACCACAGACTTCTAAACTATATTTTCCTTGATTTGGTCTCCTCCCACACAAGGATTTTCCCCCTTTCTATATAATATCTTTATTTATGGCTCATACCAGGAGCAGCAGTTCCATCTGTAATGGCAAGCAATAAATTTAGTTTCTTTTTAAGTATCTATTCTAAGAATAGTGACAATTTTCCCCAAGATGGAAAATACATAAAAACATAAATTAATGAACTCTCATACGTCTTATATTAGTTTGTCAAGCGCAGGAAACCAGGAGTCCAGGCAGTTCAAACAAATATAGGTTTATTGTATGCTAATGTCCTTCTCTACAAGAATCTGAACTACTAATGGCCAAAACAAATCGATGAGGAAGAGTCAACAGAATTCAAGATGGCTGGACTTAGATTCATAACTAGACTGTCATAAAACAGAAAGAGGAAGAGCTGCAAACCTGACAACAGTCAGATAAGAGGCAACTTAGCCCACAGAAACCACACGGGCGATTGTAATGGCAAGTGGGAAGAAGAGGCACTTTGAAATTTGCAAGATTGATGTCAGCCTTCTGAGGAATTCCAGGAAAGAAGCACACCCAGAAGTACTAGCTGCAATTTTATTGTAAGGCAATATCAACAGAATCTTGCTAGTTGGGAACATACATCTCTTCCTCCTCCCTAAAAATTAGGGAGGGTTCCTTCTAAGATGTTTGTCACACCATTATTGCTTCTATCATCTCATTACAGAAAGAGTGGGAGATGACTGCAATTCCAAGGGAGCACAATCCTTTCCCACATGCTTGGCAAATGGGCCTAGGAAAGTAAGAAATCTTTCTCAAGATACCTCCCGCTAACCTTAAACAAATAGTTTGCACTTAGTTAGGGAACTCCTCAGATAATTGGCCCTCAACCAATTGGGAAATTAGAAGAACAAAAGCAGAGACTTAAATCAGATCCAGAAAGGATCCTCTTGTGCATTCGTAGTGCCCCAAATCAGATGTCTGGTAACAGTTAACAATGGTTGATCGGAACAAGTGGTATGCACGTTCCCGTCTGTTATAACAATCCAAGATGCAGCACGCAAAATCTTTCTGCCAAGTTCATTTACCTGAAGTCATCTGAAGACGTTTCGGCTGATGATTTGCTTGGACTCCCAACATCACTGCCTAACCCTTGGTGTAATCTGAAAAAGTCAAATTAATTATGAATGAAAAGACAAAACTCATGCGGTTACAGAAAACACTTCATATGGCTATCATTGTTCTAAGGGAGAGGGAATGAAAACCTGAAATGGGAAGAGCAGATTGGGATTTTGGGGAATTGAATAGACAACTGCAGAAGTATTCTGGATTCACAATAGGCAAATGATACCTTGTTTTGAGAAGCCCTCTGAACAACTCAGAAGAATTTGATAGGTCCAGGGGCTTCCGGTTTGAGTCTCTTCGGCGACAGACCGAAATCCGCGATCGTGCATGGTTTCGATCTGTGCTCACCACCAGAGCACCCCGAGCCAGCTGGTTTCGGGGCTAAGCCACCCCGTAAAGGTGGTGAAGAAGAGGGAGACTGCCAGCAGGGTCAAGGAGAGCCGCATCTCTCTTCCCCAGCTGGCCATTACTCCCTTTCCCGAAGGCGGTTGCAGCGGTGGTCAGAAATGGCCACGTCAAAGAAGAACTGAACCGGAAAAGAATGTGCAGGAGGAAGATAAGAGAAAGTTTTGGTCGACCGGGTTAAACCGAAAAAGCAACAACGTAAGGTACCCTGGAATTTAAATTAAACAACATTGTTCCCAAAGAAGATTTTGAAGCTGCGAAGGAGAGAGAGAAGGGAAAGGATTAGGTTTTTTTTTTCTTCCCTTCCTTATACTGACAGCTAAGAGACCTAAGCAAGAAATTGAAAAAAATCCACTTTGACATTAATAGGCATCTAAGCTGAAAATAAAAGTCAAAGGGATAATAAAGATTTCTGGATATTTAAAAGTTTTTTAAAGCAGGAAAGGAGGGGGAAAAAAAGAATAAAAGGGCAGGATCTGGAAAAATGGAGGAGACTGCCTGGAACTAAAGAATGGAACTATAACTAAAAGGAACTTACTGTGAAATTTTAACAAGATTCCTAAAAGATACATTTTAACTGAAACTTGGTAACAAAATAATAGAACCCCAGGAAGAGAAAGTGGAAAAAAGAGGCAAGAAGAAACAGACTTGGATGATTTGGATTACTTGATGATTTTTGGTTTTTGCATTTAGATGACTAAAATTAACCGGGTGGTTGTTTAAAAGTCTTTAAAATGGCATCACTCTTAGAAGAACTGAAAATGGAACTTTAAAAAATGGAAAGAAGATGCACAAGAAGGGAGAGATTCTTTTGGCTTCGTATTTCAATTCCTAGAAATGGAGATCTGGAACTATGAGAAACAACAAGAAATACTTGCAGAACAAGAAGATTGGGACAAAGAAGAAGCCATCTTTAATGATCAAATAATTTTAAGTGGGAGCGGGGAGAAAAGGGGAGAAAGAGAGTGAAAGGTTTAAGACTAGAAAAAACAACCAAAAAGAAGAAGAACAATTTGAAAGATAAGTATAATATTAGAAAGCAACAGAAGAGGGGATTACAGATGAGAGAGTTAGAAGTAGAGAGACGAGGGGGTAAAAAGGGGAGGGAGAAGAAGAGCAGGAAGAAGGCAAGGAAAAGAAACTGTAAAAGACAGAAACAAGAAATAGAGAAACAGGGAAAAGATATAAGGATTGTAACCATAAGCTTGTTTAGAGATAATGGGTGAAAATTTAATTGTAAAAGGGATTCTGCAAAGGTACATAAGATAGCATTGTTATATTACAAACACAAATAATTTTAGAAAATACGACTAAAATGATGGATAAAATATTTATTATAATGTAGTGGAATGTTTGTTAATAAATGAATGAATTAAAGTGATTGAGAGAATTAAATGGGAACATTTTAATTATTAGTAATGATTTATAAAAATATAAGTGAGAAAAATGGAAAAAAGAGAATTAACTATGGAAAGTTTATAAGTGTTCCCAAGGAAGTAGGATATTTAATTGAAAAGAAATGTTAAAGATGTTAAGATTTTAATGAATATTAATGATAGAATTGAATTGGAATGGAATGTGTGTTTTATTTACATATATATATAATTTTTTCTTTTTAAGAATATAGTGTGTATTTTAAGAATGTACCAAGCAGAATTCAATTGGAAGTTATGTATTATATTGAATGCTATAATCTTAAAGGTATACACTGAAGCTTAAATAAGAATTTGAATGGATAAAATTAAAAGATATAAAGGTGTCATACTCCAATTGGTAATTACAGGGGAAAATTTGTTTAATGAGAAAAGATAATATGAAATTGAAACAGGACAGACAAAAGTATAAATATAATGATTTGAATTGAGATAATTAAAATAAAATTGAGAAAATTAAAAGAGGGGGAAAACTATGCAGAAAATATAAAACGGTAATAAGATATGGAATAGATTATAAAAATGAGCATGAAATTGAGTTTTGTGTCTGTATGAAGAAGTGATAATCTGAGACCATGCTATTTTCAAAAAAAGATGTTTTATTTGTACTTTGTTTTTGTGAAAACCCAAATAAAATTTTCAAAAAAAAAAAAAGAAGAATTTGATAGGTCCAGATGAGTTAACTCCAATGAATGACCAACATTTTAAAATGCATTAGATAAATTCATCCGTCAACAGACCTACTGTAGTCGTATTTTTTTCTGTTAATTGTGTCTGATATTTGGAGACTGCCTGTACAAGTCCTTGCAGTTTTGTTGGCAAGGTTTTTGAGAAATGGTTTCCCTTTGCCTGCTTCCTAGGTTTTAGTGACAGGGACTGGCCCAAGGTCATCCATCTGGCTCAGTGGAGGGATTCAAATTTTTTTACTACCTGTTCTGTGGGTGTGGCTTGATGGGCATGGCAGGGGAAGGATACTGTAAAATCCCCATTCCCTCCCCACCCCACTAGCCTGCTTTCCAGCTCCATTCTCCTGTACAGAGCAACCAAAGGAGACCCAGCCAATCAGCTGGGACTCAGGAGGCAGAGAATAGGTGGGGGCAGGGCCAGTCAGAGGTGATATTTGCCAGTTCTCTGAACTACTCAAAATTTCCACTACTGGCTCTCCAGAACTGGTCAGAACCTGCTGAATACCACCTCGGATCTGTATCTAAGATGGGATTAGAATTAATGATCTCCCAGATTCTAGTCTGAAGCCTTAACTACTATACTACAGCAAACTGGCTCTCATTTGCATAATAGTCATCATCATCATTTTAGCCATTGTCTATCCCAGGGGTGTCAAACTCGCGGTGTCACATGATGTATTGGGACTTTTTGCCCCCTTCGCTAAACCGGGTGGGGGGCAGCACGTGATGCATCTGGCCTGTGGGCTGTAAGTTTGAGATCCCTGGTCTATCCATTTGCAGGATGAAGGCCTCTTCCAGATGTTTCCAAGACAAGATAGAAAGACCCGCACATGGATTAGAGAAGAAACGAAAGTATACAATATCATCAAGAGCGTCAAAGAATTGAAATGGGCTGGTCACATAGCAAGAAGAATTGAAGACAAGACAGTCATAGAATGGATCCCGCTTGATAAAAAGCGTCCCTGAAAGAGACCTAAAGCAAGATGGATCGATGACCTCAGCAAGTATTGCAGGCCCAATTGGGACCGCATGGGTTGGAAACATACATAATAATCACATTTCAAGGAAAATCAATGGACCTAGGCTAGATTTCATGCCCAGACATACACCTTCTACCATCTACATGAACACGGACGGAAACGAGAAACTGGACTAAAATAATGTGTTGGTTTTATCCCCACCAACCGTTTTCAACTGTTACCAAACATTTCATTTGGTGAACCCCAGATGAATTGGACGACAAGCCCCATCGCTCTCAGCCAAGGGGATGGGACGACGGCGGGAATGAATTCATCCAGGACCCCCAGATTCAGAAATGCTGGATCATAAAAGAGTCGGTAAGAGAGATCTTCAGCCTTTTATGGTTCAGGCTGGAGACCCGCAGGGAAGAGAAAGCCAGCAGGGACCCGCCGGAGCAGCCCTCCCTCTCTTACCCGGAGCCTCGGTAGCCGTACAAGCAGTGGTAACTGTTGCTGCTACGCTCCGGTTTCCGTTCTCCCTCCTCGCTGCTCTCCAGCTCCCTCTCATCTCCGTCCACGGACTCCTGTAGGGAAGGCAACATCTTTTCTGGCGAACTCGGGAGCGAAGAAAATCCGTTCCCCCTATTGCCGTACAGCGCAACGACCTATTCTCCTCGGCTCCACCCTTCTGTCCATATGGCGTCACAAAGGTTCCGGTCGCAAACATGTTGCCACGGCAGAGGGAAGACAAGAGGTAGCTGTAGATTCCCGAAATTGTTACGGATGTTGCGGGCACACGCGCACCCAACACACACACACACACACACACACACACGCGCGTGCCACACGCTTCTCTTCAAGTCACGCTGGCTCAGTTAACATTTATTCCCCAATTTTACGGAGTTGTTTTTTTTTTTAATCAGCTCAGCAGGCCAGATTGGATCGGCATTAGTTTAGAATGAACCAAATTGTCGCTCAAATCAGTGGGACTACATTCACGGATCATCTAAGTAAAAAGTCATTCCAATTGTAAACTTGTTTATACTTACTTCTGGCCTTTGGGCTATAATAAATAATTATAACAAATAACCTTTGAGCTATAATTTGATTTACACACGAATTACTGATCTCAGTAGAACTCAAATAGGTATATAGTGTATATGATGGGACGGTCAAATTGTTAAATAGGCTTATCTAATGTAATGAATGCTCTTTTTCAGAACCCTACCGATTTTCGCAATGTTTAATTACAATACCGTTAGTTTCCTATTGAATCCTAAGTGGATTTACTTAGCAGCACGCAAATACAGGATTGAGCTACATAAGCCTTCGAAGATGAAGCGGCACCCTCGCTGCTATTTTTTTTTTTAAATCTCACGAGTTGGAAGAATCTGATTCATTTGCAGAAACTATCTTATTCAGGTGGAATATGAAAATCACCATCATTATTTCTAAACTAGGGAATGGCCAGCAACAATTTGAGGACCAGGATATCGGGCTCGACTGCCTCCTGCGCATCTCTCTCCCAAAGCAAACTTCAGCGTTTTAAAAGAATCGTTAAGTCGCAGTGGGAAAGAACACTCACAAAAAGGGAAGAAGAAAAAAAAAGGCAACCTACGCGGGCAAGAAGCGCACAGTCGGCTAGAATTTCCGCTGCACCGCGCGCAGGGAAAGAACAGATGACGTAACAATTGGTGAGGTCGGCTCGAGACCGTACATGTGCCTGTCCCCCGCGCTGCATTTCGGGAAGGCGAGGGATTCGGCGGAGGAGAGCGGCCATTTTGTTCTTGGCTGAGAAGCGGAGAAGAGAGAAAAGCGAAAGACAGAGGAAGAGCGCGCTTGGTCGGCGTTAGCGTTCCGTTTTGGGGGGAGTTTTCTCGTCCGAGCCGTTGCCTTCTCGTTATGGGTCGGAAGAAGAAGAAGCAGCTAAAGCCTTGGTGCTGGTATCCTTTTCTAAGCGGAAGGCCGCTGCCGCCTCGTTTCGGATCGGGAGGGAGGCCCGACTGGCCTGCCTGCGGTAGAGGCCTCTTTCCACCCACCCCCCTTTCTGGTGTTAAGATGCTTCAGCGGCCTGTTTTTATTAGGCAGAGCCAGGCCGCAAAAAAAATCCGGCCGACGGCAGGAAAGATGTTCAAAAATCTCGCTTTTCACTGCCGTATAATAGTCCGGATTTCTTCGCGCCGGAGCCTTGAAGAAAAAAAAAAAAGGAGTTTCGGAGCTGCCGCCTTTTGGGATTCACGCCCCTTTGTTCCCGTATCGTTTGGGAAATTAGACATTTATTCGGCGGGGAGGGAAGTAGATTAGCTTTTTCTTGTGTCTTCATCCAGCATCGTATCCCGTTCTTACAGTATGGTCTGTTGCCGTTAACTTTGTGCCCTAACGTTTATGGATACAAAAAGCATATTTTGTTAATTAATGGGTATCGTGCTGGTAGTAGACCGAAACTGTAGCGGGTTTTTTTTTGCTAGATGTTTGCCAGATATCTATAGATGTATTTCTCTTGATCTCTCGCTAGCTGAAATTGAGAAGATTTAAGTATAAGAACTTCTTAACGGTTGGATAACTTTTTCTTCCATTGTTCTGAGTTAGCTTTATACACATATATACACCAAATTTATATGCTACCTATTTCCTACATAAGGCGACTCTGGAATGGTTATATAAGTTAATTAGCTAACTATGAAGGTGTGATTGTCCCTATGTTTTCAAAAAAGCAAAACCAATACTATGGTTGAAAAGGTTGAAAGCAATCTCTCTGAGAAACAACTTCTGTATGTTCAGAGAGTCTGCATGGCTTTCCCTTATCCCAAGCCTGGTATGGGCAAAGATATGTGTTAGATGGTATTGTAAACAGTGGTTGACTACTCAGCACATCAATTTGTGGAGTTCTAACCTTGAAAATTCCTCATCCTGCCACTTAACATTGGGGTTATAGTCACTTTATAAGTGAATAACTGTTGGATACCTTCTAAGTTGTCTTTCCTGGTGAGAAATGTATAAGGTTTATGAAATCTTGATTTATAACAGTAATTGAAATTTAATTGGAAATGGGTTACAGCTTTCTTTAAAACTGATTATAGTAAATGTTGACTAATGAATATCTTTAATTTTAGCATTTATGTTTGACTTCTTTAACAATGTGGAATAGGTATTGTAACAGGGATTTTGATGATGAGAAAATTCTTATTCAACACCAAAAAGCAAAGCACTTTAAATGCCATATATGTCATAAGAAACTGTATACAGGGCCTGGTTTGGCTATACATTGTATGCAGGTAAGTACTATAATGTACTCATATAAGTAGGATTATTTGTGGTATTTTATATATATATATGCTTTTGTTTTCCAATCTTTCCATATTAACTAAGAAAATGAAAATTAATTTGTTTTTCACAAATGGCATTGATGTACAAGTAGTCCTTGATTTACAGCTTAATAGAACCCAGAGTTACGATCCTTCATCATCCAGAGTTACGCTCCTACGTCATGTTGGTCATGTGACCCATCTAATTCTCCAACATTTTTTGCAGTGGTGGTTAAGCAACTCACCATGGTGTTAAAACAAATCTATGATCTGCAATGGGCATTTTTTGCCAAAAATAGAAATAAATGCCAAGCATCCAAAATGTAATCACATGATTGTGGGGGGGACAGCAGCACTTCAAATCAAGTATCTTTTGGGGGTTTATTGTAACTGCAACTAATTATAAATTAAAGATTACCCATTTACAATAGTAGCTGCATCAGTAGAAGATTAGAAGAGTTATTTCATCAGAAAATAAGCAGAATTGATAGGAGCTATACACGGAGAGGTGGCATCTAATGTTTTGAGTGTCCATTAATAAGAGTGAACAACAAGATATGTAGAAAGTTCCAGGCTGGTATGTTTTGGTATTTGTAGATTCTGTTTTTCTTTTCAAATGTGGTGTTCCAAGCATTTTTGAATAGATTTCCAGAATTGTTCAGGAAAATAAACGTTAGAGTATTTGAATCCCAGTTGAGAAAGATGTTTGAGAACTAGCTGTATGGCTGTGTTTGTTTTAACTGTTGATAGCAACTTAAAAAGCAACGGCTTTTCCTAGTGTTGTGTTGTAGCTAAACCAAGAAAAGGTGTATCTTTAAGGTTAACATTAAGATACTGTGATTGAACCCTCTTCAAAAAAAAAAAATCTGGAAAACTTCATAGCTAAATAAAAATCTAATCTTAAAGTTCTATAGTTGTAGTCTCTAATGTACCTCCTGTTTACATTAGCTTGGATTTCTCTTTCTTAAGGTACATAAGGAAACAATTGATGCTGTTCCAAATGCAATACCAGGAAGAACTGATATTGAACTGGAAATATATGGTATGGAGGGCATTCCTGAAAAAGACATGGATGAAAGGAGAAGGCTGCTTGAACAAAAAACTCAAGGTAAATGGAAACACTTCCTGATATTTATACTGAACGTTCGCAACATGATCCCACTTTGATTTGGCAGACTATTGAGTCTCATTGTATTTGTAGTTGTATTGCTTGAACATGTTCATAAACATCTGCATGAAAAATGTAGAATGATATAAATAGTAGTCATGGATTGACATGGATAATGTTGAAAATAGTATTGATTATAGCTGGAGTGATATTAAATATTTTTAAATTCTCAGTGGCTTACAGTAGTAAAGCATTAAAAGTACATGACATAAAATTGTCTCAGTTGCTGTCCTCCAATTAAAACTAATTTTTTTAGCTTAGTGGAAAATAACTCTATCAATTTACTAAAGGATAAGAGAATGAAAGTTAATCTGATTTTATGAGGTAAGCTTATTACTAATTATAAATTTAAGATGGCAAAATTTTATTGAAGAATCTGGATTGGAATAAGATGAGCTTTGTTTTAAAATGGAAGCATCAGTAACCTCTGCTTTGCTGATGATACTATCCTCATAGCTGAAAATGCAAAGTATCTACAAGTTCTAGTAATAAAAGTAAAGGAGCCTGGTGAAGAAAAGGGACTAAGATTAAATATAAAGAAGATGAAACTAATGACCAACCTTAGATATGACAAGATATCAAAGTGATGAATGGTTCCTGCCTGTTCAGATCAACTATCAACAGTAAAGGAACAGGTAGTAAAGAAATTTGCTTCAGACTAGCACTTGGTAGAGCAGCTATGAAGGCCGTGGATAAGATATTCAAATGTTATGCCTATACCTACAAAGAACTGAATAGCGTAAGTGATGGTATTCCCTATAACGCTCTGTGGAAATGAAAGTTGGACTTGAAAAAGCAGGATGGCTAGAGTATTGAATGTTGGTTTTGGTGACCAAGTTCAAATTATTGTACTTTGGACATCATTCTTTGGAGAAGGCTGTAATGCAGAGAAAGATGAAAAAGAAGTCGACCAAGAACAAGATGAGTGGATATAGTTACAGTAGTGATGGATGCCCTGTTGGAAAACCAGATCATATTCTTTGCAGCTTTATTTGCTGCCTACATGGAATAACTGACTAAAAATGGGCATAATAGATGTAAGCATATTTTGATTTCACTAGCTGGTTGAGTTTGATTTACTGTGAAATAGTGGGGGGAATCAAACAAGTATTTAAATGGTTTGGAAAAGAATCTTGCTCAAAATGTTTGTGATAATTTATTCATTTGTACAGCAATATCTTACAATGTAGAAATATGATAATTGTGTTAAAAAGAATGGTTACGTTTTCTGACAAAGATTAGCATTAACCCAAACATTGAAACTTGTAGCAGAAAGCCAGAAAAAGAAACAACAAGATGATTCTGATGAATATGATGATGATGAATCTTCAGCTTCCACCTCATTTCAAGCACAGCCTGTGCAGCCACAACAGGGATATATACCACCAATGGCACAGCCAGGTTTACCTCCTGTGCCAGGGGCACCCGGAATTCCTCCAGGTAGTTATATAGTTAGAAACAATTATGTCAGCTTTAGAAAATTTTTTTACTAATATGAAGAATTTCAGTAGAATATTATTTTGAATCAGCACGGTGGTGTTTTTAGCTATATTAATTTTAATACATTTTAATACATTTTAGCTATATTAATCATTTTCTTAACATTTAAGAGCCAGAAAATATTCAGTGGGGATTAAATCTAAATTAGAGAAGTAATGTCTTTTGCTTCCATCTGTTCCTCAGGGACTCTTCTAACTTGTTTAGTTCTCAATGTGTTCTTAAAAGTGAAAAATAGGTATTTATCTTACAAGACTTTTGATTTTGCTTGCTACAAATATGTTAATATGGTCAGTAGAACTTCCTCTGCTTTTTGGAATTGTATTTTCTTTACAGAGCTATATCTAAGCATGGTAAAATATACAGGGTCCAGATCTGAAGGATAGTTTTGAGCATTTCAGAAAAGGTTAAATCAACACTAGAAAACCTACAATCCAGTAGATTGTAGTTGTTAGTTTTCCATGGCTTCATCCGTTAAGAAAAACAGTCGAGTTTTTCACATATATTTATCCAGTAAACAATAGATCATTTATTTACAGGTCAGTTAATATACATTCTGACTTCTAGGTATACCACCATTAATGGCAGGTGTTCCACCAATGATGCCCGGAATGCCTCCAGTCATGCCCGGAATGCCGCCTGGGTAAGTGAGCAGTGTTTAGGCAACAGCCTGCTTCATGCTTTCATTTGATTTACTTCAGCTGTGGGGCTTCATTTTAAAAGCTGCACAGTTGAGGATTTGACAATCCTATCCTTATTTGTCAGGACAATTTGTTTATTCTTTCAGGAGTGTTCAATAGTGTTTTCCAATGTAGTTTTTCCTAATTGCTAAGGCTTTCGTAGTATTTTGAGTTGTAAGTAAGATTAATGGGGGATAGCCACTCATCTCCTGTGTTACTGGGTTTTGTCTATTACCTGGAAGAGAATGGGAAGGAAACTGAAATCAAGTAAAAAAAGTAGGTAAACAATTATCTATTTTTAATTCAAAATGCTGGCTTTTGCAGGCATGGATATTTTTCATTTATTGTGATTTTGTTATTCCACCTTTAATATTTTATAAATCTAAGGGAGTAAGGATAATTCATACTCCTTCCACCTCCTATTTTCCATAAAACAACAACCCTGTGAGATGGGTTGGACTGAGAGAGAGTGATTGACCCAAACCACCCAGATGGTTTTCATGCCTAAGACGGGGCTAGAATTTATGGTCTTTTGGTTTCTGGGCCAGCACATTAACTCCAGACCAAACGGGGGTATGTATAGGCTGCCAATTGCTTCATTCTATCTTCCCAAAAAGAGTTGGATGATGAATTAGGATAGCTCTACTTTATTTTGCTCGTGTTTTGAATTTAGACAGGAAGTTGTGCTAAAAATCCAATAACAGCCTAAGTTACTTGAAGGCAGATATTTACATTTCTCAGCTCGTAGAAGACTTTGGGACATTTTAATGTCATACAGTGCCATTCTTTATGAGAGATCTCATTAGAGACTTTCAATTTTATAGGATGATGCCAATGGGTGGGATGATGCCTCCAGGACCAGGAATCCCACCTCTCATGCCTGGTATGCCACCAGGTAGGTCAGGAATGACGAATCCATATTGTGGTGAGAGTTATTTAATTTTTTCAACTGGATCTATGGTTGCTACAGTTCTGGGGTAAAAGACAGGGACACAGAGCAGCTGTTTATGGGACTTAGAAAGAGGGTGCACAGGAACAAAATGTATTAAGTTCAGGCAATGGCAACTGCTGATAGAAGCTTTTTCCATCCTTCTCTGTTGACTGATATATTTCTATTAACACAAACTGCATTTTTATTGAAACACAAAAGCCTTTTTGTGTATTTGCTTTACTTTCCCTTTCCCCCTTTTGGGGGAAAGACTTTGGAATAGTTCCAAAAGAACGTGTATAAAATGTTGATGTTCAGGCTAATTTGATTCTTCAAGAATGATAAAAAGAAATTTCTGCTTCCAAGAATATAGTACTAATACAAGGATTAATTTGTATGTGTATTTCTCTATCAAATTTCTCTATAAAAATATTTTTGGAAATTCTTATCACTGCTTGAATTGTTTAGTAATTTTAGTGTATATTTACATATTTTATTATTTACTCAATTTGTCTTTATATTACCTATGTTTATTTGGGTAATATTGTACACCATTGTAATATACAAGAAGTTTAGCAGATTTTCAGAATTAAAAATAGATACATTTAAGCATTGGGTGAAAGAATAATAGTTCTAAACATTGTTTGCAAAGAATTAGAAAATGTGATAGATTATGCTGGGAAGGGTTTACCCTTAAAGGAGGTCTAAAAATGTTTGTATAAATAAATGTTATGTCCAAATTGCTTTTAATAAATAAAATATTAACATTTTTTCAACAGAGTAAAAATGATAAATAAAGCATTTTTAAGCATTCCTTAAAACAGAATTTGTAATCTAAATCCAGCCAAGGATAATATCGTTTGCACTTCTCTTGTGACTGGGCCCTCAGGCTTTCAGTGAGGGTTCTCAAAACCCCCTTCCCCTTGTTATCAAGTAGATAGAAAATCAAAAATAAAAGAATCTAATTCCAGGGTAAAACGGATGAAAGAAAATACAGTAATAAAATACATATGTGGTAAATACAATCAATATTTAGGTAAATATCATCACTTTTACAGGGTAGCCGAATTTGTTCAATAAAAAAGGTCTTTAAATCAGTTGCCTTAACTATACCTAGCAATTCTACTCAATCTAAACATCATTAAAGTATATTTCTGCATTTAATGCTTCTTTGTCTGATGTGTTAGCCCTCCGATGGAAGGTCAGTATTTGTGATCATGCCTGTGGTATTATTAAAACCCTCACCAAAGCATAATCAGAAATAATTATTCTACAGGTATGCCACCACCTGTTGGTCCTCGCCCTGGATTACCTCCAATGACGCAAGCCCAGCAGGTGACTACTCAGGGTATTCTTAATAGACCTCCAGCTCCTGTCATTGCAGTACCTACTCCCCAACCACCAGTTACCAAACCACTGTTTCCTAGTGCCGGACAAGTAAGTTTTCAAATATCTAATCACCAAAAAGCTTCAGTGCATTAATTTTCTTTTCATGTATGTTGAAATAGTGAATTACTACGTACACAATATATATTCATTCTGTTGTATGGTGTATTCAGGGGTGGGGTGCTACCGGTTCTGCTTGGCTCTATAGAACCGGTAACTGAAGAGCAGCAGACACAGAACCAGTTCTGTGTTTGCTGCTTTTTGACCCACCTGCTCGCTCGCCTGGGCTCTTACCTGTACTGTATTTCCTGCTTTTTCAACCTCAGCTGCTTTGCGCGGCACAGCTGAGGTTAAAAAAGCAGGGAAAAAGAGGTTTTTCAAACGCTGTGAACCCACACGCACCGCTTTTCAGCTGTTGGGCGGCACAGCTTAAGGTGTTTTCACACATGCACAATAGCTGAACTGGTAGTAACACCGGTTGAATCCCACCCCGGGTGTATTCTTGTCAAAGGTTTCCTATTTATATCTACTTTTTCTCCTGCAAAGAATGTAAATACTTTGTCAGTCCAAACTCAGAATAGAGGGAGGGACGGTAAAGAAAATAAGTAACGTCTGTATTACCACATATTCAGGAAATAGTTCTAATAACCACTTAATAGCAATTTTATTTCCTTAAAACATGTTTTGTACTTATAAAAATGAACACAAAATTAAGAGAGCGGAGTATTCTGTTCTGCACTTTTTATACTAGATTAAAGTAGGTTCTATGTTGATACTGGAGAAGAAAATACTTCTATACAGTATATTAACTTTAAAATCTAAAGTAACAATTATTTTGCAAGTTAAAGTAGTATCTGCTCATTAACAGAACTGCATTATAAATGAAGGTTTTTGTTTTTTAACTATTGATTTGAAAGCAGAACTTTTAAATTTCTGCAAGAAAGAGTCGTGCACAGGGTTCTGTAGAAGGTTCACTCACAAGCTGCGCCAAACAGCTGGTTTGGAGTAGTTCATGTACAAACCAAAACGAGCATGGAATGAAATGCTGTTCTTTTGTTCCAGATAAGTATTGAAACACTGTTGTTAATAAGCAGCAGGTTGTTAATAAGTTGTTAATAAGCAGGAAAGAGGCTTCAAGCATCATAGATGGGTGACGTGTGTCTTGTTGGGCGCTACTGGAGGGACAAGAAGAAAGCAGAAGGAATACACACTAGCCTTGTTCTGCTCATTGTGTAAAAACATCCAGAATCCTTGCTAGAATATGCTGGGACAATGGAAACATCATGATTTTCTTTTTCTTAAACCACGGCCCACCTGGAACAATTTATCAGAATTTATGCATTTTGCTTGTTTCAGGCTCAAAACAAAAGTAACAGGTTACATTTTATCTGCATCCCTATTCATATACAAAAATCAATCTGAGCTTTTTCCTCTTGGTTATTTTATGCATTCATTTGGAGACTGTTTACTGTTTCCTTTCTTTTGTGCTACAGATGGGGACACCTGTCACAAGCTCAAGTACAACTTCATCCAATTCAGAACTGTCAGCACCTTCTAAAGCTCTGTTTCCTAGCACAGCACAAGTACGCAGGAAGTTGCAGTTAAAAATTGCTTTGCCAATTAACCCTTTAAACCGTTATGTACACTTTAAAAATCTGCCTAAACATTGTCAGATAATTGTGGTTTCCTGATTATGTTTAGTTGTTCAACACAATCTGAGAATTCATGCATAATAATTGGGTAATTAAAGAAAATTCTACATTGTGGTTCTAAAGGGTTAAAAAGAGAGCATGAAAGCAGTTAAGTGCATTTAGTGGGCAGTGGTTTAATTGATGCATGGTTTATTTTTTCTAATTTATGCTATTCTGATACATCATGTTAAATGTCAAATGCATCATGTGCTAAAATCCCAACTTACCTAGTATTGTTTTGGAGTTCAGTGATTAGTTCGAAATAATGTGCTGTTTGCTTGCCAAAGCATTCTGTCGTGTGAAACTAAGAGCTGTTTGTTGTGCATAAATCCTTTCAAGCTTGTACTTTCCCATTGAACTTAAATAAAGCTTTCATGGGTTGTAGGATAGGAAAATAATTGAAAACTGCAAGTGATAATTTGAGATGACTCAGAACAGCAAGGTATTTTTATAGATTATTTTAAACAAATTTAACATAAAAATTGACCCTGAGCTTCAGTCTTAAACATTCTGTTTGAATACTAATTTATCTCATCTGATATTCCTAGATTAAATTGATTTTTATTTTGAAAAACCAAACATCTTAACTATACAAGATATAATACACAAAATGACAGGTGGAGATAGTTTGTTCCTCTTTGTTCTAGACATCTCAAACTTTGCAGTATGTTTATGTTGGAGGATTTATTTATTTATTTTTAATTTGCTACTTTTTGTAATAAAATAGAACTTTAACTTTGGATTAATTTATCTGTGTCAGTATATGATAATATTATGAAGTTTAATTAAAACATAACAGTGTACTTACATTTTTAATTTTGTATTTGTAAATACAGGCTCAAGCAACTGTTCCAGGCCCAGTTGGTACAGATTTCAAACCTTTGAATAATGCACCTGCAACTACTACAGAACCACCCAAACCTACATTCCCTGCTTACACACAATCTACAGCATCCACCACTAATACAACAAATAGTACTGCAGCTAAGCCTGCTACTTCTATAACAAGTAAGCCTGCTACTCTTACAACAACCAGCGCAACCAGTAAGTTGATCCATCCAGATGAGGATATATCCTTGGTAAGTTAAAGATAATTTTCTTTATGTCTTTTCTTTATGATAAGATTACAACTTAAGTAAAAGTTTTCAATTTCCTATATGATTTACCATGGTTAAAACAGTATAATTCTCAAAGCCTATCCTCTGTAGTATTTAGAGTGCTTCATTTTTGAGAGTTTGGCTGATTCTATATTTAATTCCCGCTTTAGTTGAGGTAGCAATTAAAACAGAACTTTGTAAACTGAATTTACATCCTAGAATACATATCTACTTAATAATGATTTGATTACCAAAATTTATCTATTAGAACTTCCTGAACTATAATTACTGCCATGAGAATAGTGTCTCAACTATTTGTGTTTCAGAATGAATCTTGTTTTGATTTTGCACTGATTAGATATCCTCCATGTGCTTCCCTTCACAGGAAGAAAGAAGAGCTCAGTTACCTAAATACCAGCGTAACCTCCCTCGACCAGGGCAGCCATCTATGGGCAATCCACCAGTTGGACCAATTGGAGGTATGATGCCACCACAGCCAGGAATTCCCCCACAGCAACAAGGAATGAGACCACCAATTCCACCTCATGGTAATAACAAATTAAGCTATGTTGGAAGCTCATGAAATATATTTAATTGTGGAATTAAGTGACATATACTAATAGCAGTATTGCTGAAGGTAGATGTAACTTTATTCTTTCAAATTTTGCTTTTCAGGTCAGTACGGTGCTCACCACCAGGGCATGCCAGGGTATCTTCCTGGTGCAATGCCTCCATATGGTCAAGGGCCCCCAATGGTGCCTCCTTATCAAGGTGGACCTCCTAGACCGCCAATGGGAATGAGACCTCCTGTAATGTCGCAAGGTGGCCGCTACTGATGCTACTGCAAACGTTCTAATAGGTTTGGAGATTAAACCTTTTCTCGTCTTGTGCTGTTAATATAGCCAAGCTTCCATCAATTAAAACTTCATTGTGACTTTTAGGGGAAAAATCTTTCCACATACAAGGAACTGTTGGACATTATTTTACATGGGAAAAATTATTTAGAATAATAAAACGGAACTTTCCCTGATGTTGCAATTTATACTGTATGGCTTCTTTTTCATGTTTCATCTAGGTTTTTAGAAGTGAAGTATAGTAAATATGGTTCGTTAAATTGTGAAGGCGCTGGAATTACATGAACGTACCATCTTTAAAGGCAAGTTCTGTAACCTTATGTTGCTGTTCATAAATAATGCCTTCACAGCACTTCAAGTGCTGTTGGACTTCATGTCCCCAACAATAGTTTGGTGAGGGCTTTAACTGTTGTCATCTACTTGTACACCTAAATCTGGATGTGTAACCATATTTAATGTAGAGTTCCTCCTGTTCCAGGGTTTATAGAATTGACCCACTAAATTCATGTGATTTTCTGTATTGTTTAACTTCATTGTAATAAAACAAAAGAAAAAAATTGTCCTTTTATTCATGACCAGCTGTGGACATCTGCCTGAAGGTTTGTACTGATGCATGCTACAATAGCTTGTAGAATAAATACAATACAATTCCTGATGCTACATTCTGAATTGTTTGATCAAGTAGACATAGACCTGTACACTTATTAACAAGACACAACAAATAAATTTGTCCAATTTTCTTCATGGATTTTTAAGGGTTTACCATTCAGTTGATTAAAATTTCCTGGTAACGTTGATATTTGTTGGTTTCTATGAAGTACATTTATTGTGCAATACTTTTATTTGACTCAGGTTTCTTAAACTAATATTTTACAAAGTTTAGGTATTAAATAATAGCGCAGTCATTATTTATATACTAATAGATTTGTCATAAAATCTCATTTTTTTTAAACAATCCTGATGCAGAGAAAGACATTGCTAAGAACTTGGAAAGTGAGGACTGGTCTAGTTAAAAACTACAATACAGCTGAAGTTGTCCAATATAATATCCTTCATGACATGATTTACTAGATTGTAGAGGGTTAGGCCTACATGACAGGATCATATTCTGCAAAAGATCCTGGAATTGCTGTGTGAAATTTTAGCTGGTTCTTTAACTGGACTGATTCCCATTTATGAAACTTAACTGGAAAGTAGGAACAAAATTCTTTCAGTAGGTGGCAATGAGTTCCTCTTGATTGTAAGTTTAAAAGTATAGCATATTTGGGAGACTGTCCAAATACTTTAGACCTTAATTTTTTAATCTTCTAGCTTTATATCTGATATTAATGTGATGAAACCTTTCCTTGAGAGCCAGGCATAAGAAGATATCCTTGAGTATTCTTTATTAATTGATATTGTAAATGAAATATTTTGTTCTTTTTTTTCTGCTCCAGTGGCAGTTATACATGTTAATTCCACCAATTATCAATGTCTGCATTTTACTGCTTAATTTTTTCCACGCTATTGGTTTGTATTTGAAAATTCTGGCTTTGTACTCACAAAGTCTTATTAATTCTCTATACATGTCCCTTTTTTTCTTAATATATTTTCTCATTATACACAGATAATTGGCAGTCTAAATATGTGTCTTTCTGATTTGATCACTTATTTTTTCAGAGAAGATAATAAAAATAGGCAATCCTGATCACTTGGCTGTTTATTTTTTGTTTCATTCTCTTTTTGCCCCATTGCAGTAACCTTTGTGTAGTTAGATATCTTAACCATCTTCCAAAGAATTTATATGATCACATGAATGAAAATAGCTGGTATATTTGGAACTTGCTTCATACAGATTCTTCTATTAGTGTGGCAAGCAACTCCTCAGTTTAAAAATGGCTTATTAAATAGCTGTTACCTGTGAAGTTTGTGGAAGCATACAGCTTCTTTGGATTGTGCCATTTGTTTGCTAGATTTCAGCTCATACAATGGTTGTGAGATTTTTCCCTTTTGCAAAATTTAATAGAAAGTTTTTTACATGACTCATCAAAAAGATTTTTCTGGAAGCATGGATTATATCACATAAGGTTTTTGTTTTAGAAAGCCTCCAGTAGTATCAGTTGCTTAACTTAAAACTTTCTACTTTTAGTTATAGCATATTCTGATAAGAATTTTAATTGTTTCAATGGTTATATTGTTCCTTTAGCGCTGCAGGAAAATTGAGTGCTGCTTATGTTATATACTTGGCTTGTTAATACCTACTTTGTTTTCAGTGGGAGAGGGTATTATGGAGCCAGTAGATCTTTTCTTCCTCTCCCAGGGGCAGATTTATTTGTCTTCTGATTGGAAAAGGGCCACATGGTTTCTATCAGGAAATAAAGTTGTGTTTCCTACTACAAAATTTGCAATAGAACAACTGCATTCAGATACTAAATAAAACTTTCTTTTAGCATATAAGGGCTTATTTTGTTTTCTCTGTAACCTGGTTTCAAACAGTATAGAACGTAATAGGTACCTTTTTGTTTAAAATAAAAATTCACTGGCCATAGTGAAAAAGAGAACTATGAAAACAATTTTGAATTCTGATTTTATTTATATTTAAATAAAAATGCATAGTTCTGGCATTTATTAATACATATTACAATTATCTTAATAATTGTACTGGTCTAGCTACTTATATAAGTGGTATAAATTTTTGAAAAGCAGATGGATGTTCTTTAATATTTAAAAACTTTTACTGAATTAGTATGGAATATTCCACTGCTTTCAGCGCCTGCTGTTAACTGTTACACAGCAGTTGTCAATTTTTAAGGTGAGCTCAATTGGATTTTTTCCCCCTATAGAAGCCAAAGCTGATTTATATATTCCATGTCACGTATGGACCTAAAATTTTGAGACCAAACTTTCATTTGATCACTGGAATTCTGTTACTATTGATTGCATGTACTTTTAGCCTTAATTGGGTCATGTTTTTCTAAAATTTTAAATTTTCTTCT